>NC_059105.1:100341208-100941208 GCF_020740685.1 Jaculus jaculus | reverse complement strand
TGAAAAAGAATTAGTCTCCTTCATATTATATGGAAATGAAGGAGCAGAGAAACGAAGAAAATCAGCTAAAATGAAAGTAGCATTCAGTATTTTTCTATCCTTCTTCTAATATCTCTGAATCCCAGAATTCTCTTGAGTCACACACTGCCATTTCAGTACTAAGACAGTCTACATTAAAAAAGTTTGTGGGACACTTTACTACATGTTTTGGAAAAATACATATTTAAAGACTATAATAATTTAAAAAATAGGTCTTATTTCTCTCATGCTCCTATATAAATTATTGTGACATAATTAAAAATCTCTTTTCATGATTTACGCATTCATTGAATTTTAGCTGCTTATTACCCTTTCATTAAAACAATGACTTTGGGCTGGAGAGATGGCTTAGCAGTTAAGTCCTTGCCTATGAAGACTAAGGACCCAGGTAAGCCAGATGCACAAGGTGGCACATGCATCTGGAGATCACGTGCACTGTCTGGAGGCCCTGGCACGCCCATTCTCTCTCTGTATCTATCTGCCTCATTCTCTGTCTGTCTGTCACTGTCAATAAATAATAAATAATAATTAGCCAGGCCTTTAATCCTAGCACTCAGGAGACAGAGGTAGGAGCATCCCTGACAGTTCAAGGTCACTCTGAGACCACATAGTGAATTCCACATCAGCCTGAGCTAGAGTGAGACCCTACCTTGAAAAGCAAAACAAACAAACAAACAAAAAACAATAAATATATAATAAAAAATTTACTTTAAAAAATGGCAGCAGGGTATAGTGTCTTCAGGATGGAATCCAGAAGATAGCCAGTCCCTAGACAAGTAGCCCACCTAGTGCTGGAAGGCACTGCATGAGCTACCGGGGGAAGTGGCCAACATCTGTCCAAACAACTCACAGTCTAAGTGACTCAGAAGCACCTGATGCTCACACAAGGGCAACAGTGACACAAAGCCATGGTGGGTAACCAACTGCTCTTGAATTGGTTAACATATCTGCTCAGTGGACAGGAAACCATATCTGGAACTGGGAAGCAAGTCAGAAACATATCCAGATAATGATTCTGCTTTCCATTGTCAAGCTACCACTAATCTTGGGCTACAAGAGGGTCAACACCCTTTAAATTCTCTCTAAATTAATAAGGGTTATCCCATTTAACTGGTGCTGACTTCACTCTCCATTGGAGAATCTGCTTCTCTTTTACAGACAGGAGATGGACCTGAGGAGATAAACAATCCAGTGTACTCCATCCCTGCCCCACATTAAACCACAGAGGAAATGGGGAAATGAGCAAGAGTGCTTCTTTCTTAGTGAATCTGATATCAGCACAAGAGTGAAGGAGATAGACACTGAGAACACTCAACACCTACCAAAACCAGAGATCAAGGGGCTCCTAAGTACCCATCACTATTGTAGAATTAAAATGTTACCAGCATGCCTCAGGGAATTTTGTGGAAAAGGGAGCAGAAAGATTGTTAGAGGCCACAATTTGGAACATTTTTCACAGAGACATTGCCTCTCCCCTATAACTGACTACTGTGCCCAGAATGCATGAATCACAATCCCCATGGGGCTGACCTGCATCCCCAATGAGGAAGACCTCTTCAGAAAAGGGGCAGGGAGGAAGGAAAGGATGGTATCAACATGTGTTGTTTACATACTAATATGTCCATATCAAATTTAAAAAATGACAACAGGTATAGAGAGATGGCTTAGCAGTTAAGATGCTTGCCTGCGAAGCCTAAGGATCCATGATCAACTCTCCAGACCCCAGGTAATCCAGGAGCACAAGGTGACTCAAATGTGTAAGGTTGCACATGCACACAAGGTGGTACACTTCTGGAATTTGATTGCAGTGGCTGAAGGTCCTAGTGTGCCAATTCTTTCTCACTCTCTCTCATTTAAAAAAAAAAAAAGACTGACAGAAGTTCTAGTTGACTTTTTCTTGTACTTTAAAACTTAACAGTATAATTGCAAGACACATTGTTGTATAATAGTGGTTTACACATTTCAATACCTCCACACATGCATATAAACACACACACACACACACACACACACACACACACACACACACACCTGTACAACGGGACAAGTGGAAATTCAAATTACATTTTTCCCCATCAAGAATCCTATTTGTGGGCTGGAGAGATGGCTTAGCGGTTAAGCGCTTGCCTGTGAAGCCTAAGGACCCCGGTTCGAGGCTCGGTTCCTCAGGTCCTACATTAGCCAGATGCACAAGGGGGCGCACGTGTCTGGAGTTCGTTTGCAGAGGCTGTAAGCCCTGGCGCGCCCATTCTCTCTCTCTCCCTCTATCTGTCTTTCTCTCTGTGTCTGTCACTCTCAAATAAATAAATAAATAAATTAAATATATATATATATATAAGAATCCTATTTGTGATCTAATTCAAACTAGGTTTTTAGGTTTAATTTAATATATAGCTATATTATATTTCTGTAATAAGTAACATGGTACTTCCTAGAAAGTATTTTATGCACACAAGAACCTGTGGTACAATTGTGGAGTGATGTAGTCCCCACCACCAAATTCATTGCCATGTGTTAAGGTTCCTGGTTCATATTTTAGATCTACAAGGAAACTATTCAATGAAGACTGACAAATAAACAGGATTGAAATTTTAATAATTAGTGGTAAGTAAAATAAATTAATTCACAGTTATTTATTATAAAATATATCCATTATTCAGTCTTATCAAGTTTAACATTTATTTTGTATACTGGTTTCTTTTCAAGTTATTCTGACACCTGGATGGGAAAAAACAATATGAACCTTATCCTATAGTTACACCATTGTTGTGTACAAGAATCCACTAACATTGAACTTAACTGTAGTCATCTCATTACTAATTCAAATTTAATCCTGAATTTCTATTTCCATGTTCAATCTTTTAACAAAAGTTCCCCAAACCTGCAACTTGCCAGCCCAATTAGCCTCTTTATTTGCCATGTTGAAACTTCTTCATCATCAATGTTATTCTGTTGGTTATCTAATATTTTTGTATAAAATTGAGTCAATTTAATTTGAAACTATAAAGATTTGAAAATAGTAATTCATGATAACAGAAAATTCATTTCTTGACAGTGTCTTAATTTTGCATACATTCTCATAGATACATACTTAATTGGCTTCAGGTAGTTGCTATTTAGACTTGAAATTTATGTCAGGAATTCATAATGAATAGTCACCAGCCTTTGGCTTCATGGCATTTCACTGGTGGTATCTTATTGGCTTAATCAAGGAATACAAAAAGAAATCACTGTTACTTGCCTACCTCTTAATCTTACCTACATTTTTTGTTTTTACTATGAGTTAGAATATTAAAACATATTCTTTGAAGACCACTACCTTCCACCAAGTCAGAAGCGGACAATGTCATCAGATAGCATCTGATATCTGTCACAGAAATCTCTCCATTTTGTGGTAATCTGGCTGACCTTGTCAATATTCTTAAAAAAAAATATTGGTTTATGACTCTCTTTTATTCTATGACTAATAAATCTCATGTAACCTCTTCCATAACAGAACACCATAACTCAATGACACCTAAATCTGTGTAACTAGTCCATGCTCATTCATATTTGGTTCAGAAAAATTTTTTACTCCTTTTTGAACAAAAGTTGTTTTCCTTCGACTGTATATTGACAGAAATGTTTAATATGATTGCTACATTTTGAGTGAATTTTATTCAATTAGGATTCTTTCCACAGATATGAACTTTAAAATCCATGGCCTAGGTTCCGAAAGCTGCATTGCATCATCCCTGTGCCCCAGAGCAGTGTCATTAGAACCTCCATCATTAGAACCTCACCTTAGGATGTAGTAAGATGTTAGGATTGATCTGTCCACGGCTGGAGAGATCACTTAGTGGCTATGGTGCTTGCCTGCAAAGCCAAAGATCCAAGTTTGACTCCCTACTATGCACTGAAGAAGACACACGAGATGGCACATGAGTCTCGAGTTCATCTGCAGTGGCTAGAGGCCCTGGCACTCCCATCTCCCCCCGTCAAATAAATAAAATATTTTTAATAAACAATTTATCAGTCTACCCAAATAGAAATAGTTGGCTTAAGGAATTCTATCTGCTCATTTCCTGGAACTCTTGTGCTTAGAATATACTTTGCATTCCATAATTATGTATTGATGAATAAACGAGTGATTAAAAATCTACTTCTCTGCTTAACTGGTCTATTTTTTTTTTTCTGCAGGTGATTTCTTTTTATCTTTATATAGAGGCTGGAGAGATTATTAACTTGGTAAATTGCTTCCAGTACAAGTTGTGAATGTCTGAGTTTGACTCTTCTACACCCACATAAAAAGCTAGAAGTGGCAGTCCCTGTAATTTCAGGGCTCAGGAGGCACAGGAACATCCCTAGTCTTGTTCACGAGTTATAGTAGTTGAATCTGTGAGTTCAATCATAAGGTGGAGAGAGATTAAGAAAAACATCCAAAGTCAACCTCTAGCTTCCATATGCATTTGTGGTCAAATGCAAATCCATACATCCATATACGTGAAAGGAAAATGTGTAACTCTCCACATTGATTTCAAATTTGACCTTGTATTTTAATTATATACAGAGACAAAATATTTTCTTTGTGAAGTTGTATTTGCAATGTGTGTTTTACTAAAGAACTATAGATATAATCTTCTCAAAATAACATAGTGTCCTTGATAAATTTTGCAACATAGTTTCTTCCTAGGCCATTTCCTAAATACAACTCCCCTGGCTGTTTAATATGTGAAAAGCCAGTGAGAAAAATATGTGTTAAATCATAATCTCACATGTCCATGCTATACTAAAATGGCACTATTAATCTTTTAAAATGAGATTCATAGACTTTCAAATAAAAAAAAACAAATATGATAGCAGATAATAGATTGCAAGAAGTAAAAACTGTGCTGCACAATAGGATGGTTATATGTATACATTAAGGTGTTTTTAGAATATGTGTAGATGTGAATAAAATATGAAGATAAGATACAGACAAATTGCTTTGCAATGCATAAAAAGGAAAGCAATATCTAGATTTAATAAATCATGTATTACTTTGTATTTAATCTATCAACATAACACGATACCTTAAGCAGGTTAACTTGATTAAAAATGTTTTAGTATTAACTAATACAAGCAAAAGTATTGGTTTAGCTTAATTCATGACCTCATAATAAATTATAGACAGAACCACAACTAATAGGAAAATATTTCAGAGGTAGAAATAATATATACCTGATAGGAAATAAGAGAGACTAGCATTCCACAATCCCTCAAGTGATTTGAGGAACCTCATACTAGGATCAAACTCTTGAAGGTTCTGTACCATCATCAACATGCAGGGGACCAAGCCTCCAAAACTGAGTAATGGTTAACCAATTCTGAACCCTCAGCACATGACCACTGGTCTTATCTAGCAATAACTCTTTTATGTGACGTGGACTTGCTATCTTACTTCCCCTGCCCCTAGTTACTGGTGTCTAGAGTAATATAGTAGCTATAATATTTATTATAAAACTTTATACACTATTAAATAATGTATATAGAACACATCATGGTAACTTAGTAAGAATTTAATAAATGTACACTGTAACTATACTTGCATAGACACCATAAACATTGATAAAGCTTTTATAGACAGGTATAAAATCTAAATTTTTAGATCATAAATCCTTGGTTTAGAGTTGATATGAATGTCTACTTTGGTTTTTGGAGTTCTGTTTTAACTTTACTAAGATGTCAGTTGAAAGAGTTATTCTAAAGATTACAGTGATTAGATGCCTGAAACCACCTGTGGTGAACAGGCCTAAGGTTAGCCATCTTAGGCCACTCAGCCATATTGGCATTCTCAAGGAGCCATAATAAATCAAAGGTTAGCACAGAGCATTAATTATAAGAATGTGGATGGGTCCCAGTAAGGCATTTGGTGTTGCTCTCACCTTGAGGTTAAGATGTCTTGATATTTGGTATCTGCTTCATACTTGTCAGTAACTGCAAAAATTCTGCTTTTGTAATCATGCTTGCTCTTACTAAAGACAACTCTGTATGGACGGGGTGGCTCGGGTTTCTTTCAGATCATTGTAAAGAAATGTGTGAGGGGGACATCACTGTCTGGAGTCTGGATGAAAAGTGTACTTGAAATGAATGTGTGTGAATGAGTATGTATGCAATTCACAGCCCTTAGGCTGCAGAGTGATTTCTGTTCTTTACAGTGCCATTTCATTGTGGGGGATGTCCTCTATCAAGCCCAGTGTCCTAGACTACAAGGCCAACTTTACTGTTGAGTGTCCGCCATAAGGAACACTGAAAGTAATTAAGATCATAGGCAGGGAAAAATACAAGATTCTCCTACTCTTACAAAGTTGTAAAATGACAGGATCAGCAAGCTGCCTTGTAGCCCCGAGGAAATCCAAAACTCTCCCTGCAATGTAGGAAGGAAAAAGGGGGATGTTGTGTTGCACTGCTGTGTTTTCCAGGGGCAAGAAGTAGAACAGGAATGAATAGTTAAGTTCGTGCCAGTCCCAGGCAGATGCGCCTGCAATGTGTCCCTTAGTGCTTTCCCCTGAAAGGCTTGACTTGAAGATGGCCAGGTGGCCCTGAGAGTAAGAGGGGGAGCCTAACACCTAAGGATCACCGTTAGACAAGGAGACGAGACACAGCTCTCTCTGGGGTTTATGCTGCCCCCAGGAGAATCCCTGATGGCTCTTCTTTCTTAGCTTCCTGCCTTGCAGAGCCAAGAGGCTGAGGGCACAGGAAATCTCAGGTTCCTGGACCCAGTATGATGAGGGTTGAGTCCCGAGTTGTTACGAACAGATGGGAACTTTTTATAAAAAAAAAATTGTAACTGTTTTTAAAGTTTACTTTATCTTTCTATGCTCCTGTGGAACTGTTATCAGACAAAGCCTCAAGATTTATGTTTAAATTTGAAACTACTCAATACTGAGTTTGTCAGAAATTTTCTAAAATTTATAATAATGTTTGAAGCTGCTTTCATATTAAAAATATGTTTCAGAGAAGCTATAAGAAAATAAGTTCCAACATCAGCAAATGATAAAATTTATATGCATATTCTGAGTAAATAGTGTAAGTCAAGTCTGGTCTACTTTTTTTTTTTTTTTTTTCCCCGAGGTAAGGTCTCACTCTAGCCCAGGATGACCTGGAATTCACTATGGAGTCTCAGGGTGGCCTCGAACTCACGGCGATCCTCCTACCTCTGCCTCCCGAGTGCTGGGATTAAAGGCGTGCGCCACCACGCCTAGCTGGTCTACTCTTTTATAAAAAGTTATTTCAAAAGCCCTTCTGAGGAAAAAAAAGAAGTCAAATGGTCATATTAAATGTCTTATAATAAGGACAATGAAAGTTTTTCTTGGTAATTATAAGAAAAAACTGACTAATTAAGAAAAACTGGAGAGAAAACCTTTAATTTTGGTAAATGTTTAATAAAAAAGATTGTTACAGAATGGTTGCATAGATTATAATATAAAAGTATATAAATGAAGGTCTAAATAAAGTATGTGGATAGAGGTATGAGTAAGCTTAGATAGGTTAAAAAGAAAGTTGGTTAACTAAGTCTGAAAGTACTTGATCAGATTACAGACTTCCTGAGATATAAAAAGACTATTAGTTTATGGCTTACATCAGACTAACAAAATATGGCCCTGGCTGGTAGCAGGTTGCTATGCTATTCACGTTTAAAACTTAAAACTTTAACTCACTGATGTTAATCTGGTCATGGTAATGGTTGTAAAAGACTGACTTTAGAATACTTAACCAAGTTAGCTGTGTTCCTCTATTTGTCAACCTTTTAACTAAATCTTAAGGTTAAAATTGGTTCACAAATATTTAATTCTCTCATAAGGTTTTTATATCTAAAAATCTGCTTCAAAAAAATCCCACAGAGGAATTATTTACTCTCTTTTCATATTTTACAAGGTAAATAGACCATATTTGGAGATACCAAAAGCATTTATCTCTCATATACTTGGAAACTATTTACTTCATGGTGAACAAAGTTATGTTGTGATTTAAGATGTAATTCCTCAATAACTCCAACAATAAATCTTAATACTTTAGATTTAACTTATGTCCTTACTGAGCAAGTTTACCAATGTGCCAGAGGCAGAGTTATACAGTTGGTTAAGTTTTGAATAGTTATAGACTGTGTTGTGAAAGTTTGCCTATGTTTGGATCCAGTATAGTCCTATAAAATTGATTTGGAGGAGATTGAAAATATTTCTTTCTGGCTCAGCAGGTTAAGTTGCTTGTTTGCAAAGCTGGGTAGTGTGGATTCGATTCACCAGTACCCATATAAAGCTAGATGTACGTAGTACAGCTTGCATTTGGAAATTGTTTGAGTGGCAAGTGGCACTGGTAGGCCCATTCCCTCTCCTTCCCATGAAACCTGTCTCCTTTTTTATTAGATCATGGCAGTTTAGTCCAGTTCCTCTATTCTTTAGGTATGTTAGATATAGCTGGATTAATTTCAGAAAGTGATTTATAGATTGGGTAGACACCTTATTTAGCTTTTAAAAGTGCTAAATCTCCTCATAAAGAAAAAAATAATATAAGAAAATATTATATAAAGATATGCCAATCTGATAAGCTTTAAAAATTGTAAAACTTTTCATGTCTTCATATAAAAGCCAAAAATGTTACTACATAGCATATATTTCTTATTTATTTTGAATTTTTTAGCAGATATTTCGTTCATTGTTTATGCTCTATAGCCTTATGTGCCTTAAATATGTAAATTCTACTTTTTGTTAATATCAGACTTTTCCAGATATTAGAATATTGTAATTTGGATTATCGAAAGTCAATGATATTTGGCTATCAATAAGCAAAACTATTCAACTGAATCAATCAGTAGTAATAGAATATAAAAGAAAATGAAAGCTTTTAGATCTTCTTATTTGCTCAATGTTATTTTTGGAATGTCAGATCACTGAAAATCCTTGAAAATTATCTAAAGTTTTTCCTAATGTGTTTTTTCTCTTGAAAAAAAAAAGTAAAGGCTATTGTATTTTTTATTTATTTACTTTCATTGATATAGGGGGTTTCACTGTAGCCCAGCCTGTCCTGGAACTCACTCTGTAGTCCCAGGCTGACCACGAACTCAGAGTTATCCTACCTTTGCCCTCCCAAGTGCTGGAAACAAAGGTATGCACCACCACCCCTGGCCAAAACCCTGTAATTTTAAAATGGTTCCTGTATGTTCAAGCTGATTTTACTGGGTGCTTATCACTGAGGTTACAAGCTAATTCTTATAAAAAGTGACTTAGCCATTGTGACTTTTTGTTCTTAGGAAAACTGAGGAAGGTTTTCAAGTCTTAAGAAATCCACTGTATACAAATAATGTTACATACTTTGTCTAAGCTTTAAATATTCTAATAGTCAAAAACATTTCTTTATGTTAAGCTATAAAATTGTTCAATAGTTAACAATACTTATTTAAGAAATTATTCTGTGTCTGCAAAATGTCTCTAATGTATGCTTAAAATCCAGCTAGTTCTCCTCAATAATGACCAGATTTGACCTTATTCTTAAGCTATGAATATTCAGTCACAGTTAAGGTTTTACATAAGTAATTGTCTCATTTCCAGCATTTCAAGTTCATTGCTTATAGATATATTGATACTTAAGACACGTTTCCTGCTCTAGAAAAATAAGCTTAAACTCTGCTGTTCTGCTTGCAGTTTTGGAGAAAATTGATATGTGCTTAGGTATGCAGCCTAGCCAAAGTTGTTTTCAAGGAAAGATGCTAAGCTGTTATATACAGTCTTGTCTTTTCCTAACATACAATTTCTAGGTTAAATAAATTGACTTAAAGCTATTGATAAAATAATGGGTAAATATTGTTTTAGGCCTATTAAAATGTTCTGCTTATACTTATAACTGACAGATACTTAAGAGATACTATGTGTTTTCTATGTTCCAGATATAGCTTACACTGTCACCTGAAACTAAATTTAAATACTAATCAGAATGATTTTAAACTATTGTATCATTCTCTGACCAGAATTGCTTCACTAATCAGATATGTTCTGCATCTTTTTAACTAAATCTGTTTTGCTAATCAGATATGTACAGTTTCTCTGACTGATTAATAACCAAAATGTGGAAGCCAAAGTCAGTCTGAAATATTTGAGTTAAAAGGACAACCAATATTTTGGTTCCTGCTCCCAAGTCAGAAGGCCACAGGAGATGATGGGACACTTACTAACTTCTAGCATTGGTAAGTTACCTGTCTACTTGATCAGAGAGAATATGGAGACCCAGAGATGCATTCCAAATCAGTGCATCTGCAACAGGACAGTCATACCAGAGGAAAGTCAGTCCTTCAAGCTACCCAAAAAAGGGAGGCCACTTGTTCAGCATGGTTTTGGCTTACCCTAGCAGATGCAAATGCTAGGGGCCATAGAACTCACAGGTCCTTAAAAGTCTCTCCTACAGAGCCATTATTGACCTCCAAAACACATAGTTTGGCAACCTGCTTGGTCTTAATCACCCAGTAAGAAAATATAACTACAATATAAACAAAGGTTCAGACTAATAGGCTCCCCTGCCTAATGCTAGTTTACAATGCTAAACTCTAACATTAACTCATGCCTTCACCTCTGCCTGTCCCTGATTAGTAAGTCACTGCTGCCTTTAAATTAAAAAAAAAAAAAATCCACAATTTTTCCTCACTGGTTATGTTTACCTGAAAGTTATTGATTTGTATTAGTCCAGTCTCTCCTGGATATATCTTATTAAAGGAGGAATATCACCAAGGATAGATCTCAGACCCCCATCCTTATGCGTAGAAGCAATTTATAGTTCTAGCTCTTTGTACTTGCTGATATGGGTTGTGCTGGTTGTTTGAAGGTGTCTGTTTATTCAGATTTATAGAAATAAACCAAATTAGCTTGCCATTTATGGTCTCCCTTAAAATTTGTAACACAAGGCGACCCATATACTCTCAGGGAATTGGGTCCAAAGCAACCAGGCAATGGGTATAAATTCATCACACCAGAGTCCAGAGGACAGTGTCCTCATCCAGTTGTAGCAGCTAACAGGCCACTAGGGACCCAGAGAGTCTCCTCCAAGGAGACTACCGCCCTGCTCTAGTCACTCCTGAAGCTAGCTAGTCTATTCACAGCAGAAGCTTGAGGAATTCAACATGATATATATATCATATATATATATAAATGGATATGATGTACACTGTGCTTGGCTGGGAAAGTTACATGGCACAACATAAGGGCATAAGGGGCTATTACTGGGAAGAGGAGGGAATTGTAATGGGAAAACTGAAAGTTAGACTGATGCACTAAGTCATCCTAAGAGTTAACTTCAGACTTATCTCTGTCAGTAGCTGAAAAAATCCCAAAGAGAGAACTGTCTATGGGGACACAGAAGGGCTATACAAGGAAAGGACAGTTTAAGACTAAAATAGAATACAATAAAGCTCATGGTTAGGAAGACCCAACTACATGATTCATATGCATGTTGGTTCATATGTATGTTTTGGGAAAATGCTTTGAATCACATTACCTGCACAATCTAACTGTCATGGCCTGATTCTGTAACCAGCTGCCCATTTGCTTGTATGAAAATTGTTACTTTTGGTCATCCTGGTTCAGCACATCAATTACTGTCATCTCCAGACCCATAACTCTGTTACTTTTAGGATTGATTGTAGGTCCCTGCATTTTAAATGTTCTAATCAAGTTTATCCAACAAAGAATTTTCTCAGTAAAATTAATGGTTCTTAGGACCAAGGTTGAGGCTACGGTAACTGATGAGTCTAACATTTGACTTAGTTACTAAAACCACTGGGGAATGAAACAACCTCTAGTGAACAGACCTAAGGGAAGCCATCTTAGGCCACTCAGCCACCTTGACATTCTCAAAGAGCCATAAGAGATTAAAGATTACCACAGAGCATTAATGAAAAGAATGAGGATGGGTTATAGTAAGGCATCTGGTGTTTGCTCTCACCCTGCGTTCAAGATGTCCTGGTACTTGGCATCGGCTTCATACTTGGTATTAACTGCAAAAACTCTGCTTTTATAACCATGCTTATTTGCTTGCTTAAAGACAATTGGGTATGGAGGGGGTGGCTTGGCTTTTCAGATCATTGTAAAGGAATGTGGTTTTTGCCTTTAAAAACACATTGTAAAATTAGGACGGGGCTGATCTCCTCCTTGCTGTGAGTGGGCAGACACCAGCCAACTTAATATAGACTCTCCTTTTTAAGTTTTTTTTTTTTTTTAATTTTTATTAACATTTTCCATGCTTATAAAAAAAATCCCGTGTTAATTCCCTCCCTCCCCCCCACTTTCTACTTTGAAAGCCCATTCTCCATCATATTACCTCCTCATAACAATCATTATACTTACATATATACAATATCAACCTGTTAAGTACCCTCCTCCCTTCTTTTCCCTTCCCTTTATGACTCCTTTTTAATTTACTGGCCTCTACTACTAAATATTTTCATTCTCACGCATAAGCCCAGTCATCTGTAGCTAGGATCCACATATGAGAGAGAACATGTGGCACTTGGCTTTCTGGGCCTGGGTTACCTCACTTAGTATAATACTTTCCAGGTCAATCCATTTTTCTGCAAATTTCATAACTTCATTTTTCTTTACCGCTGAGTAGAACAACATTGTATAAATGTGCCACATCTTCATTATCCACTCATCAGTTGAGGGACATCTAGGCTGGTTCCATTTCCCAGCTATTATAAATTGAGCAGCAATAAACATGGTTGAGCACATACTTCTAAGGAAATGAGATGAGTCCTTAGGATATATGCCTAGGAGTGCTATAGCTGGGTCATATGGTAGATCAATCTTTAGCTGTTTTAGGAACATCCACACTGATTTCCACAATGGCTGGACCAGATTGCATTCCCACCAGCAGTGTAGAAGGGTTCCTTTTTTTCCACATCCCCGCCAACATTTATGATCATTTGTTTTCATGATGGTGGCCAATCTGACAGGAGTGAGATGGAATCTCAATGTAGTTTTAATCTGCATTTCCCTGATGACTAGTGACGTAGAACATTTTTTTAGATGCTTATATGCCATTCGTATTTCTTCCTTTGAGAACTCTCTATTTAGATCCATAGCCCATTTTTTGACTGGCTTGTCTGATTCCTTTTTATTTAACTTTTTGAGTTCTTTGTATATCCTAGATATTAATCCTCTATCACATATATAGCTGGAGAAGATTTTTTCCAATTCTGTAGGTTGCCTCTTTGCTTTTTTCACTGTGTTCTTTGCAGTGCAAAATCTTTGTAATTTCATGAGGTCCCAGTGATTAATCTGTGGTTTTATTGCCTGAGCAATTGGGGTTGTATTCAGAAAGTCTTTGCCAAGACCAATATGTTAGAGGGTTTCCCCTACTTTTTCCTCTAGCAGTTTCAGAGTTTCTGGTCTAATGTTAAGGTCTTTAATCAATTTGGACTTAATTCTTGTGCATGGCGAGAGAGAAGAATCTATTTTCATCCTTCTGCAGATATATATCCAGTTTTCCCAACACCATTTGCTGAAGAGGCTGTCTTTTCTCCAATGAGTATTTTGGGCATTTTTATCGAATATCAGGTGGCTATAGCTACTTGGGCTTACATCTGGGTCCTCCATTCTGTTCCACTGATCTACATGTCTGTTTTTGTGCCAGTACCACGCTGTTTTTGTTACTATGGCTCTGTAGTATAGGTTAAAATCAGGTATGGTGATACCACCGGCCTTATTTTTGTTGCTCAGTATTATTTTAGATATTTGAGGTTTTTTGTGATTCCAAATGAATTTTTGGATTGTATTTTCTATTTCCATGAAGAAAGCCTTTGGAATTTTGATAGGGATTGCATTAAATATGTAGATTGCTTTTGGTAAGATTGCCATTTTCACGATATTGATTCTTCCAATCCAGGAACAGGGGATGTTTCTCCACTTTCTAGTGTCTTCTGCAATTTCTCGCTTGAGTGTTTTAAAGTTCTCATTGTAGAGATTCTTTACTTCCTTGGTTAGGTTTATTCCAAGGTACTTTATATTTTTTTGATGCAATTGTGAATGGGAGTGATTATCTGATTTCATCCTCTGTGTGTTTGTTGTTAGCATATATGAAGGCTACTAATTTCTGTGTATTTATTTTGTATCCTGCTACATTGCTGTAGGTTTTGATCAGCTCTGACAGTTTGCTAGTAGAGTTTTTAGGGTCCTTTATGTATAGAATCATTTTATCTGCAAATAATGTTAACTTGATCTCTTCCTTTCCAATTTGTATTCCTTTTATGTGTGTCTCTTGCCTTATTGCTACGGCTAAGACTTCCAAAACTATATTAAATAAAATTGGGGACAGTGGACACCCTTGTTTTGTTCCTGATTTTAGTTAGAAAAGCTTCCAGTTTTTCCCCATTTAGTAATATGTTGGCTGTAGGCTTGTCATAAATAGCTTTTATTATATTGAGATATGTTCCTTCTATTCCCAGTCTCTGTAGGACTTTTATCATGAAGGGATGTTGGATTTTGTCAAATGCTTTCTCTGCGTCCAATGAGATGATCATGTGATTTTTGTCCTTCAACCCATTTATATAATGTATTACATTTATAGATTTGTGTATATTGAACAGTCTCTGAATCTCTGGGATAAAGCCTACTTGGTCAGGGTGAATGATCTTTTTGATATACTCTTGTATTCTGTTTGCCAATATTTTGTTGAGAATTTTTGCATCTATGTTCATGAGGGAGATTAGTCTGTAATTTTCTTTTTTTTGTTCTATCTTTGCCTGGTTTTGGTATCAGGGTGATGCTAGCCTCATAGATGGAGTTTGGTAGAATTCCTTCTTTTTCTATTTCCTGGAAAAGCTTAAGAAGCAATGGTGTTAGCTCTTCCTTAAAGGTCTGGTAAAATTCAGCAGTGAATCCATCTGGGCCTGGGATTTTTTTAGTTGGGAGATTATTGATAACTGTTCAGATCTCCATGTTTGTTATAGGTCTATTTTAGTGATTAATCTCATTTTGATTTAATTTAGGTAGGTCATATAGATGAAGGAAATCATCCATTTCTTTCAGATTTTCATACTTTGTGGAGTATATGCTTTTATAGTATATTCCTATGATTTTTTAAATTTCTCTGGAATCTGTTGTGATGTTACCTTGTTCATCTCTGATTTTATTAATTTGTGTCTCTTCTCTCTTTCTTTTGGTCAGATTTGCTAAGGGTTTATCAATCTTGTTTATCCTTTCAAAGAACCAACTCTTTGTTTCATTGATTCTTTGGATTTTTTTTTTTGTTTTGTTTTTTCTATTTCATTAATTTCTGCCCTAATCTTTATTATTTCTTCCCGCCTACAAATTTTGGGTTTGCCTTGTTCTTCTTTTTCCCAGTCTTTAAGATGAAGCATTAGGTCGTTTACTTGCGACCTTTCTAATTTCTTAATATAGGCACTTAAGGCTATAAATTTGCCTCTTAGAACTGCCTGCAATGTGTCCCAGAGATTTTGATATGCTGTGTTCTCATTATCATTTGACTCTATAAATTTTTTGATTTCCTTCTTGATTTCTTCATTGACCCATTCATCATTTAGTAGTGTATTGTTTAGTTTCCATGATTTTGTGTATCCTTTATAGCCTTTCTTGCTATTGATTTGTAGTTTAATTCCACTGTGGTCAGATAGAATGCAAGGAATTATTTCAATTTTCCTGAATTTGTTAAGATTTGCTTTGTGTCCTAATATATGGTCTATTTTAGAGAATGATCCATGTGCTGCTGAAAAGAATGTATATTCTGCAGCCTTTGGATGAAATGTCCTGTAGATATCTGTTAAGTCCATTCCTTCTATGACATCATTTAGTCCAGATGCCTCTCTGTTTATTCTTTCCCTGGATGACCTGTCAATTGATGAGAGTGGGGTGTTAATGTCACCCACCACCACTGTGTTTGGTGTTATCTGTGACCTTAGTTCTAATAGTGTTTGTTTGATGAATTTGGGAGCTCCCATGTTAGGTGCATATATGTTTAGGATTGTAATGTCCTCCTGTTGGAGTGTGCCCTTAATCAGTATAAAGTGACCTTCTTTATCTTTGTTGACTAACGTTGGACTAGAGTCTACCTTGTCAGATATTAGGATAGCAACCCCTGCTTGTTTTCTAAGCCCATTTGCTTGAAACACCGTCTTCCAACCTTTCACCCTAAGATAATGTCTATCCTTTGTAGAAAGGTGTGTTTCTTGGAGACAACAAATGGTAGGATCCTGCTTTTCAACCCAGTCTACAAACCTATGTCTTTTCATTGGGGCATTGAGGCCATTGATATTAAGAGATGTTATTGAAAGGTGTGTATTTATGTTTGCCATGTTTTTTTTGTGTGTGGTTCCGGTTCTACCTGTGCTCTCTTTTTTTAACTATTATTTGAGTATTGCTTGTTTTTGGTAGGTTCCTTATATGTATGCTTTTCCTTTTCTTCAGCATGGAGGATTCTATCAAGTATTTACTGTAGAGCTGGTTTTGTCTTCAAATACTCCTTTAACCTGCTTTTGTCATGGAATGTCTTTATTTCTCCGTCTATTTGAATGGATAACTTTGCAGGATAAAGTAACCTTGGTTGATGGTTGTTATCTTTCAGAACTTGTAATATATCACTCCAAGCCTTTCTGGCTTTAAAAGTTTGTGTTGAATAATCTGCTATAATCATGATGGGCTTGCTTTTGTAGGTTACTTGAACTGCTTTCAGTATTTTCCTTAGTTTGTGTGTTTGGTAGTTTGATTATAATATGACAATGAGAGGTTCTTTCCAGGTTTTGTCTGGCTGGGGTTCTAAAGGATTCCTGTATCTGCATTGGCACTTCTTTCCCATTTTGGGGGAAAGTTTCTTCTATGATTATGTTGAAGACACCTACTATCCCTTTGGAGTGGAATTCTTCTCCTTCTACTATGCCCTGACTTCTTATATTGGATCTTTTCATAGTGTCCCGAATATCTTGAAATTCCCACTCATACTTTTCTATAAGTTTGTCTTTCTCTTTGTTGGACTGTATTAGATCTGCCACCTGGTCTTCTAGCTTAGATACTCTGTCCTCTCCTTCATCCATTCTACTGGCGAGGTTTTCTACAGAGTTTTTTATTTCATTAACTGTGTTCTTCATTGCTAGTAATTCTGACTGGTTTTTCTTTATTATTTCTATTTCCTTATTTATGTCTTGTATTTCCTTCTTTATTTCATGAAATTGGTGTCCTGCATCTTCTTTGATTCCTTTGATTTCCTTTTTAAGTTCCTCTTTGACTCCTTTGATTTGTTCTCTGACTTCTTTGAACATATTTACAATCATTCTTTTTCAATCTTTCCCAGGCATTTCCTCTAACTCATTCTCACTGGAGGTCATTTCTGATGCATTAATACTTTTAGGTGTATTTATGTCATCTTGCCTTTTAGTGTTCCTTGTGTTATAATGTATTTAGTTTTGCATCTTGGATTAAGTTAATGCTTGGATTTTCTAGCTAGCTGGGTATTCTTAGCTGTATCAGTTGATTTGATGTTTTATATTTTCAGGGTAGGAGCTTAAGGTGTTAGGTGTGGCTCTTAAGACTCTCATAGTATCTACAAAGCTGCTCCTAGGTGTTGAGTTTCTTTGCTATGGGAGTATTCAAGTAGGCTGAGTGGAATAAAATACAGGTAGATTCTAAAAGTTAACTAAACACTGTACCCATTCAATCAAAAACAGCCCCAATTATGTATGCCAGAGTAGATATTATTACAATCAGATCCTCTATCAACATAGAGGTTAAGATTTCTGGTCTGTTGAGGTACCCAAGTCAGCTTGTGACCAAGTGAGACCCTTCCCTGGTGCAATCCCAGTTACCTTGGATGATTTTGGTCTCAGTCAAGTTGCTGCCTGGTCGTCGGGCTGCTGTTCTGATTTCTGGAGCTGGACACTGGCTTTATCTGCGGGGCAAACCAAGCCTGGCAACTGTGGCCCTGTAGATCAGCACCCCCGCTGCTGGAACTGCTGCTGCTAAAGCTGCCTCTTTTGGGTCTGTCAGCTGCTGAAGCTGCTGCTGCTGGACCCACTGCTGCTGCTGCCTCTGTTGCTGCTGCTGCTGTAGCTGCCACCTCTGGAGTCACTGCTGCTGCTGAAGCTGCTGCTGTTGGGTCTGCCACTGCTGCCGCTCCTGGGTCTGCTGGTGTTGGGGCCTCTGTTACCAGTGCCGGAGCTGCTGGGTCCTGCTGTTGGCCCAAGTTGGCGTGGCCGGTCCCGGGACTGCTGCTCTTTTCGCTGGAGCTGGGCTCAGGCAGTGGGGAAGGGGAGGGAGCCGCAGCTGCTCTGGATCTCTTGCTGCTCCACATGTTCCTCTAGCTCACAGTCTGCTCCTCCATTGCTCACTGCCGCTCTCCCTTCACGTGTCCTGAGTTGCAGAGAGCACCGGTGTGAGGGGAAGCTCCCACACCTGGCTTTTCCTGTGGCTGGAGCCGAGCCTGGCTGCTTTCTTGTGTGCCGCTGCTGCCGCGGTTGCTGGAGCTGCTGGGTCTGTTTTTGCCAGCCTGTGCAGGCTCTGGATGCTCTGGATCTCTTCTACTTCTCTGTTGCTGCTTCAATTTCCTATACACCTCACTTTTTAGTAAAAGTGTGTATTTTCCTGGTGTTTTTTGGTCTTTTTTCCCCCCAGGCTGCTTTGGTGTGGTAACTACGCCACCATCTTAACTGGCTTTTTTTTTTTTTTAAACTGAGTTAGGGTCTCCTTTTTAACTTTTATTCCAGTGGTCTTCACTGTAGCCTATTTTATAGCTTTAGCTGCCAGAGATGGCAAGCATGCCACTTCAGGATCATGAGGAATCAAGTGCTGAAGAGCTGCTTGGCACAGTTCCAGCCCAGTTGTCTCTTCCTTGAAGTCTAGTGTGGCCCCTCTATAGAAAAATCTTTGGCTCTCTATGCCACAAAAATCTGTGGTTTTCTGTATAATGTTTGTCTTTCTCTGTCTTTCACTTGGTGTCTCAATCTCTAAGTTTACTTTTCCAATAAAAATTGGTGCTGGTGAAGTGTTGGACAATGTATCTGAAAGAGGCTCTGGCATAGAATTGGAAAAACAAGAAAATGGGTCAGAGATAATTGTTTTCCTTAAAGGCCTTAAAGAAAGTCAGGCATGGAGTACAGTACACTTAGGAGGAAACAACGAACCTCCTGGAACAATGAAAAAATTGTTTTATGACTAATTTTTCTAAATGGTGGCAATTGCAATTGACTCTTTACCAAGAATCCTTAGAGAAAAACAACCGAGGTCAAAAAGAGTTCAATCGGGGGAACCAAAGTCTAAGTATTGGAGGGATGTGAAAAGGAAAATTCAAAATAAATAATTAAAGGATAAATGGATCTACTGGATCAGTGATTAATGATGGGAAGCCCCATTTGTGGTTGTTTTGCTTCTCACCTTTAATATTGTAATTGAAAGTAGAAGTTCAGGAAATCACAAATGCTTGACCACACATACATGGGGAAAATGTGAAAACAGTTAATCATTACAGGGGCCTGACGACTTTACTTGAGATGAATAATTATGGGATTGTTTGATGAAAAGGAATAACAAAAAGGTTTTATGAATTCTGTGAAACTGTACCTTTCTTGAAGTTTGCTCTTGCATGACATGATTGGAAAATAAAAGACTGAGGCTAAGAGCTTTGGCAGCAGAGAAGCAGAGAAGCATGGAAGCATAGAAACAGGGAAAAACAGAGAATAGAGAAAAAGACAAAAAAATAGAAAAAGGAAAAAAAAAAACAAAAAAAAGAGGAAAAAAAAAAGAGAAAGAAACAGAGAAGGAGACAAAAAGAGAAAGATGGAAAAACTCAGCTGCCTTCAGCATTAGCCTGTCAGCTTGCACCAGAACTTGACTTCAAGTCAATATTGTGCCACTCCCTTTCACACCTCTCTTTGGGGACCCTCCTTCAAGTCAGGACTGGACCCCAACATTTAACAAAATCAAAGACAAGTTTAAATAAACAAGTCATATCTAATGAACACTGACACTATTTTACACTCTGTATTAGAATTGACCCACAGGAATACACCAACAATCCCAGCTATTTGGAATGCTGGGGAAAAAGTATTACAAATTTAAGTACCACTTCATTCCTCTTTCCTTCAAATAGAATTAAAGGGAGTTCAGGGACCATTTCAGTAGCAGACACTTGTGTAGCGCACATAAGGTATTGGGTTCAGGGTGTGAAAAATCAACAAATGAAACATTTTTACCATTTCAGATGGAATTGAGGAATTTAAGATAGAACCTTCTGAGTAAGGAAGGAGGAGATAGACATTGGCTTTGCAGCTGAGAGTAACAAGGTCCATTCAACGTGAAATCAGGCAATGTCTTTATTGAGACTTCAAGGGATACCTGATTTTTTCCTCCTTATCTCTCTCTCTCTTTTTTAAACCTGTCTAGAGGACATGAATAAGAATATTTGGTGACTGTACATGTGACAAAGGACCTGGTTTTTCCTTATCTGTCCTTCCTTAAAGAAGTTAATCATATTGAGAAATCTGACAGGAAGATGTAAATAAGAATATAAAGTATCTGGACACATGGCATGGGAACTGGAGTGACCATCTCACTCACCATCCAGTTAATTCACATAAAGGACCCTAAGTTGAATCATGAAACATGCTTGCACATGTTTCTGGGGGATGTCCTCCTAATTTATAGCAGGAGACCTGCCTAATTTCCATCTCTTAAGCTCTACAATAAAATCTTTCAAAACTTTACCCTATATGGTCTATGGGTTTCATTCTTCAAAATTCAAAATATGAGAACTTCAGTCCACTGATTCAGTAGAAGTTGTGTGTGACCTGATTGCCAGCATCCTAACTCCTGGGTTAAGGCCCATCTAAGAGCTGAGACTAGCTCCATCTCAAAGACACCCCAGGGTCCAGAATGAGAACTGCACTAACCACTTACAATATTAAAAAATATTAGTGTTAGGCTGGAGAGATGGTTTAGTGGTTAAGTGCTTGCCTGTGAAACCTAAGGACCTCCGTTCAAGGCTCAATTCCCCAGGATCCATGTTAGCCAGATGCAAAAGGGGCATACACATCTGGAGTTTATTCACAGTGGCTGGAGGCCCTGGTGCTTGCTCTTTCTCTCTTTCTCCCTCTTTTTCTCTCTGTCTGTCACTCTCAAATAAATTAATAAAAATAAAAAAAAATCAGTGTGATTGAAACTATATATGTTTGCTGTGTATGACAGCCAATATAGGGAAACAGTCTTTGATGGAGTTTCTGGAAGTGTTTAGGACATGCTGGACTAAAAACTGGTATTTAAGAAAACAACTGAAACAGCAAGGCCATCTGCCTACCCTGATGCTTGCCAAAACTGCAGTACCTGGTAATTTTTCTAAAGCAGGTCAAGAGATGCACATGCACTTTGTACTCAGATAAAAAAGGATGCCACATAAGGATACAGAGGAGAATCTGAGCCAGCAAGCCTTATGAAGTTCCCACCCAAACTTGGTCATACCTTTACATCACACTACTCCTCAGCTATCCATTTCCTCATCAAACGTACCATGGTAATACATGGATCTCCCTGACATTGAACACTTCCTTTTTGAATACTCCTGTCACGTAGAACAAACATTAAGTATATTTTCATAGTTTCTGTTCTTATTAATCAGTCTTTTTAAAAGGATTTCAATCTATAGATGAGAAAACAACTATCTTCTCTCTACACTAGTGTTATATACCATATGAGTACTCCCATGATTTCTAGCCAAAGTAAAGCACAAAACTCATTTTGTGAACTGTTACTTTGAGAAAGTTACAAAAGGTTTGTGATTGTCAATGGTTACATCCAAAATATTTTTTCTAGCTGTAGCATCAGCATCAATTATTGGATGCATCCACAAGCTACACGAGAGTCATTATAATATATATGGTACTATTTATAAAAGATGAACATTTACTGGTGAATGTGGTTGTACTTAAAATGAATTTGAATTTTTAAAATTATATCTTAATGGCATCTTCTTAATTACTTTAAAACATAAACTAAAAACAAATCCCAGGTGTATGGTCGCATGGTAGAATGCTTACTAAGGCATTGCAGTCCAACTCACAACACACAGACACACACACACACACACACACACACACACACACACACACAATACTCAGTAAAATATACTGCATGGGATACTTGAGATATTATCTGTTTATCAACTCTTAATCTCTGCAAATAAATAAACAATAAAGGTATAAAACATCAAATATACAAGAAAGCAGGGATGGAGAGATGGTTCAGTAGGCAAGGCACTTGCCGATAGAACCTAATCTCATCTGCATGATTCAATTCCCCAGTACCTATGTATAGCCAGATGTACAAGGTGGCATATGCATCTGAAGTTTGTTTGCAGATGCCAGTGTCCTGAGTCCCCATTTTCTCTCTCTCTTTCCCTTTATCTCACTCTTCTCTCTCTCTCTAACAAATAAAATATTTTAAAAAGAAAAACAATGCAAGAAATCAACATGAATGCATAAGCTTTTACATATAAATTGTCTTCACTGGGCTGGAGAGATTGCTTAGTGGTTAAGCACTTGCCTGTGAAACCTAAGGAACCCGGTTCAAGGTACAATTCCCCAGGACCCATGTTAGCCAGATGCACAAGGGGCACACACATCTGGAATACATCTGGAATTCGTTTGCAGTGGTTGGAGGCCCTGGCACGCCCATTCTCTCTTTCTCTCTCTCTCTGCCTTTTGCTCTCAAATAAATAAATAAATATTTAAAAAATTGTCTTTACTGTAAATATAGTCTAAAATCAGTTTGTTATAGTATGATTTACATACAGTATAAGTTCTTATGTGTTTTATAGCCATAATACATATGTACTTATTTATTCCCACTTTCAGTCCCTAATGTCATAGTTCTCTTTGTTAGAAGTAAACACTCCCCATTTTCCTTAATGATGATATTTTATAAAAATGCTGCTTATTTTAAGTTCCAAAAAAACTTGTGCTATTGCTAATTCAGATTATAATCCTTAAAGCTAATAAAAATGTTTTAAAAACCTGGTTCAAGTTCAGTTAAGATTCTTCTGCTAATTATATAGCACAAACTTGAAATTAAGCTTTTATCAATACCACAAAAGTAAAAGCTAAGTGAGGAACTATGAAATTCTTCCTATACCTTGACTTGAGTATCGTTAAATACAGTTATTTTCAATACCCTCAAAACTCCTTGAAAGCAGTCTAGGGGGATAGCTTACCTGGGGGACCCAGAGTTCTAGCATATTTCCCATAAAGCATGAAAAAAGAATAAGTGTAAAATTTCTGGTAAGGGTAAGTCATGAAAAATTCCCTACTTTGGTTCATGAAAGCAATGCTACCTTAACTCACATGTTCACAAAAAGAAGACATGAAGGTAAGAAGTTGGCTTCTGCCATGTTTTCCCCACCATAATGAAATCTCGTCTAAATTTTGCAGAAAATAATCATTTTTTCCTTCCTTAACTTGCTTTTGTCATAACAAGGAAAGATTTTTCCCAACAAGGAGAAAGTACCTAATACAAAGATGCTCAGATGTGCTTTAATACTGTTGAATGCAACTTGAATTAAATTCAAATCAAAACCTTGATGTTGCTACTATTCATATGTGATTCCAGAGCAAGTGAGTTCTAAGTTAAAAAGTTCTTGCATGGTGAAAGTTTTCTCAAGAGACAAAGACAAGGAGAGAAAGACAGATGGGTCAATTGGATAGCCAGAAGCTGTTTGTTTTATTTATTTATTTTTTTGCACAGTAATAAATCTGATGCTTCCTTGGTAATAATTATGCAAAGCTGAGCATGGGAGAGACTGGCAGGGAAAACAATAGAGAGAAAGATGCTACAGTTAGTGTGTCAATAATGTGTCAGTCAATATCATACAGGTAAATCATTCCACATTAGTAGAAGCTTGCTCAAAGACTAAATGATTTTGAAATGTTATTGGACTTACATAATAAGAGTTCTGATTATATGAATGAAATATAACATAAGCAGTGATTTAGTGTTTAATACATTAATATTTCTTGTTTTATTGATTTGTAGTAAGTCTCAATGAGAGTTTTTCTATAAAGTTATTTTGTAAACTAGACGCAAATCAATAATCTTTTCTTTAAATTAGCTGTATATACTCTTTCTCACATATATCATTATAAGAGATACTTCCATGACCTGTGGAAGGCTTTCTACCACAATTTCAAAATATTTAATCAGGGCTGGAGGGATGGCTTAGCTGTTAAGTGCTTACTTGTGAAGCCTAAGGACCCTGGTTCGAGGCTCAATTCACCAGGACCCATGTTAGCCAGATGCACAAGGGGCACACACATCTGGAATTCCTTTGCAGTGGCTGGAGGCCCTGGCATGCCCATTCTCTGTCTCTCTCTCTCTCCCTCTGTCGGTTGCTCTCAAATAAATAAATAAATAAAATATTTTAAAAAATTAATCAAACAACAAACAATTGAGTAAAGAAATTAACAAATAAATGGATAAATAATGGATGCTAATTCCAAATTATACAAAATATATAGGCATTTAGATGGGGTTTTGCTAAGAAGCATTGACTCTCACATGGGTCCACCAAGAGGATGAACATGTGACATCCCTGTCTTCATCCTGTGGTCATCTATCTTCTTTACTTTTGCTACAAGTATGAAAATGTCACAGTTTTTACCCTTTCCTCTTGAGTCATCTTGGATTCTCAGAACAAAATCTTGCAGGGAAGACTTACTCACAGATGAAGGTAATCTGTAACCTGAATTGAAATGCTCACCTTGTAGTAAACCTGACTGATCCATTTAAGGGATGAAGATCATTTTATTGAGCCAGTAACAACCAAACCACACCTTGACCAAGATTTCCTTAATCTTGTGTACTTTGTCCCCTACTCCAATTCTTTCTCTATTGAAAGCCCAACCACATGTTAAAATGCTGAAAATTAACTTGGGATCAATAAACCTGTTTATCTGCTCCTCTCATCTATGTGGCCACATGGAATAAATCTCCTTTCTCTACTTTAGAACATTATTCATCTCATTAATTGACACATTGGAGAAAGATAGTGAACCTAGATTTAGAGGGTGCTATCAGAAGCTTGTTCTTAATCCCAGGCTTTTGTCCTAAAAATTCCAGTAACACAATAACTTTCAATATACATTTATCATATTAATTTCCAATACTGCCAAGGAAAATTCAAAGATTACAGTTTATACTATGTTTGTGAATACTCATGTAATCAGGAAAAAATATCCATACTGGGAGCAAACACAATCATTCAAAACCCATATTCACTCTTTAGGATATATTTCTGTCCTCTGAAAACATAGCCTTTATTACATGAATATTAAAAACCCAACTATACCAGCCATTAATGATATATCTTTGGTTAAACACTAAAAAAAAAAAAAAAAAATTGAAACATGCAGAATTGAAGGAAGTTCCAACCAGGTATATAGGCTAATTAGAAATAAAAATAAATCAAACCATAAAATAGAGGTTATCTCTGGTTTACAAGTACTTTGAGTAAGAGTTGGACAGTGTCATAAGGGGCAGAAGCTGAAGCTTTCAGCTTCACTTGAAAATAGTCAAAGTAAATGTTTCAACGACAATGTCATCCTGAAAGGCCTGTGTGATAGATAATTGTCAACTTGACTGGATTGAGAATCATTACCACAGAAACACACCTTTATGTGTATCTATGAGGTTGTTGTCAGATCAGTTTAACTGAAGAAGAAAAACCCACCAGAAATCTGGAGAGCACTGTTGATGCATGGGTATCCGAACTGAATAAAAATGATAAAATGAACCCAACATGGCTCAGGGAAATTTTGCAGAAGAGGGGGCGGAAAGAATGTCAGAGCCACATGTTGGGTCATGATATGCAGAGACATTTATTTTACCCATAACTGTGGGCTAACTCCACATATACCTCAACAAGGAGAGGCCAATGGGGAGGCGTAGGTCATGGATGAGCCTAATAATGGTGCCAAACTGACTGTACTTGCTGAATACAAAACTAATTAATAAAAAACAATTTTAAAAAAGAGGAAAAAATGATAAAGTGAGCTAAATATGAATCTCTTTCTTTGTCTTGACTGAGGATGCACTGTGGCCCATTGCCTTAGGATCCTTCTGCCATGTTCTTCCCTGCATGATGGATAGTATCTGTCTATTCTAAGGTAAAAGAAATTCTGCCTTTGGAGTTGTTTCACTCAGGTATTTTGCTATGGCATGTAGGAAAGTAGCTAATAAAGAGCATCAGTACCAAGAAGTTGTGGTTTTTGCTATAATAAGCTTGACTAAGTGATTCATAGATATTCAGAACAAGGAATATGGAAAAGTATAAAAACAATTAGAACTTTTAGCTAGAAAATCCCTATAATGATGCAAGCATAGTTTAATGCATTTTTCTGATAGAAATTCAAAAGATCAGAATGCTGAAGGAAATGCATACAGTGCAAGCCTGGCTCATGAGATCACAAAGGAGCATAAAACACTATTACCAACTGGTTTACAAGCTTTTTGTGTTATATATGGGGAAAAAAAACAATCTCATTTTTGCACTATGTCGTGAGAACTTGAGAGAGATTGATTTCAGAAGGAATAGACTAATTTCATTGGTGGAGAAGACTTCAAGATCAGATAGCATTCCAGCTGTGAAATGGTTCCTGCTCACTGTTGTTAGCCAGTTCTGTAGTGAAGCAGAGCAAAAGCCAACACAAAAATATGAAAAAGTGACATTTGCCAGAGAAAAAAACACCTATAAGGTTGTGACAAAAAGGTTAAGAAAACAGCTGTACATTTTAAATAGGTTATCACCATTAGGCAGGAACCTGTGTGCTCTGCACTGGGCAACAGGAAATTCCCCAAGGACAAAACCCCACCTGCTAAGGGCTCCAACTTGTGAAAATGCAAATTCTCTTGAAAGAAGAGCCTGAAAATGTCATGGAAGGTGTTTCCTGCTCAATATCAACTGTATATCTAGAGAAATGCTTCTCCAGCATCACCCAAAAGCTGACACAACTGTGTCCCCATGGAGGGGGAAACTGAGTTCAAGCAATATGAAATAAGGTCAAATTCCCTCCTAGGAGTCTCTGAGAGGCCATTTTGTGTAGGTGGAAAGGTGAAATCCAAGTCTCAGTAGAGAGCTCAAGATGTTGAACATGCAAGGACCTCAAGATATCCATGGAGGAAAGCTGTAGACTTGGAATGGAGATTTCCTAAGAATGGTTATGACTGTTCTAGCCACTTAAATCCTTTAGATTCTGCATGACTCCAGAATAAATACATGCAACTACAGAGTTTGTAGTTTTCCCTGCTGGATTTCAGTATTGAGTTAACTTTCTGTCCTAGATATACTCTATGATATGCTCCATTCCTCCCTTTGAGATGGGACGATTTACTCTGCACCTTCTTGTATTGGAAGCATATTACTTGTTCCTTGATTTGTAGATGCTCATAGTAAAGAAATTGTCTTGGATCTTGGAAGACGCTTTGTATTTTTAGGGCCAGTTTTGTAACTATGAAAGACTATGGGGATATTTAAAGATAAACTAAAAATGTTTTGCATTGTGAAATGAAAATAAGACTTTAGAGTTCTGCAGTACATTTCTATGAGTTGATATGATGTAGTTAAGTGCCAGGTTGACAAGGGGTACAGATGTGATTGAACAGATTTAGAATGTTATGCTTATCAGACTAGTTGACGTTTAATCTTCTGGGCCAGTTTTCTGTTTCTATAATGCTTTCTTTCCCCAGGCATGTACTATGATTACAAGTGTTAGTGTTGTACTGCCCAGTGTCTTGCTTTGCATGGGTTCTAAGGATTTAAATGCAGGCAGTCACTCTTGTGAGAAGCTCTTTGTCCACTAAGCCTTTTCCAGCCCCTTTCTACATTTTTGAGTCTCCACAACTTTAACCACAACTTATAGACAAAGATACTTATACATACCAAAAAAAAAAAAAAATCCCCTTGAAGTAAGTAAAAATATATAGCTTCTTAAATGCAAAGATAAGAAAACCATTTATACATTTACAAATATTTGTAATATGGGCTGGAAAGATTGCTTAGTGGTCAAGATGCTTGCCTGCAAAGCCTAATGATCCAGGTTCAATTCCCCAGTATCCATATAAAGCCAGATATATATGGTGACACATGCATCTAACCACTTGCAGTGGTTAGAGGCCCTGGTGTGCCCATTTTGTCTTTCTTCTTTCTTCTCTGTATCTCTTTCTACTTATAAATAAATATTAAAAATAGGTACAACCTTATTTTATGGTTTGGTTTTTGAGTCAGTGATTTCAACTTTCAACTCTTTTCCTTTCAATTTATTCTGCCATTGGATTCCTTCTTGAAGTTGTTCTTTTGTATTTTTGCCACATTGTTTATTGTCAACTTGAAAGGACTTAGAATCACCTGTAAGGGATTACCTATATTTAAGTAGCCTCTGGGCATTTCCAGAAGGAAAATTGTGATGCTCATTAAAATACGAAGAGGTGCCTTAACTATGAGCAGGCCCCACTCCATGGGTGGAGTCCTAGACTAGGTAAAAAGAGGAGAGCTGACTAAAGAGTAGCACTCATCACTCTGCTCTCCTTCTTACTGTTGGATTGATATGACCACTTCTTTCCATCATGCTTTTCCTGTCATGATGGACTATAACCTGGAGTTATAAGCTAAAATAAGCCAATGCTCCCTTAAATGGTTTTGGTTAGGTATTCTGTCCCAGAAAAGAAAATATAACTAATACAGAAAATCAGTATCATATCTAGGTTCATTTTCTATGATAAACTTGACTATGTGGTTCTTAGTATTTTAGAACAGATTGGTGGGATGAATTATTTAGAATTGTGGACTACAGGAACTTTACAGTCCTATAAGCAAAGTTTAAGTGGTCATTGAGGTGAGAGCTCAGAAGAGCAGAAGGTTAATGGAAATGGAGATCAGCAGGCTTAGATCATGAGGTTTTAGTGGGTCTTGAGGGTGAGAGAAGGACTCTACCAGAGACTGTGCTAGAGGCCAATTGAGTAATACTTTGGTCAAAAGAACTGGTTATATTCTAGCCATGTCTTGAGAACTTGAATGAAGGTGAATTTAAAAGTAAAAACAAGCAAACAAAAAATACCAATGTGTTTGTCAGAGGAACTTCCAAGGCAGAAAACAATTGAGTCTGTGGCAGTTTCTACTTGCCCTGATTCAAATGTACATTGAAATAGGAAATTCTAAGGAATAAGAAATAGATGAAAAATACAAAGCTTGGCAAAGACAAAATATATGGAAATTTAAAGTCACAAGCCAAGAAACATGAATAGTAATTGTTTATAAAAAACTTTAAATGCAAATATATAATAGGATAATAGAAAAGATGCCACAAAGGAAAGCCTTGGCACATATAAGGCTCAAACGAGCAAGAATATGAATCATTTTGAAAGAAAAATGCCTAATGGAATAATGTTAAATGTGATCTCTGTTCCCCAAGGTCTGAAAATGAAGGCTGCTACAGCTGTAGATCTGTGTTCTGTGGGCACCATGTGTCATCCTGGTTTAACAGCAGAACTTGTCAGCATTATCCACATGATATTGGTTTTAAAAGTATGAAAGACTCAATACAGATGGAGTGATGGGATATTGCACTATGGATCTAGAGACCCACTGATGCTAAGGAATGCAAGGTAAGGCAGCATCAATGGACAGCTGCCTTTAAAGTCCACTGCATGGAGCTGTCATGGTGAGTCTAAGTTTCAGGATGTTGGAAGTGACAGGACCATGGGAAATATGTCAAGAACAGCTGTGGGCTCAAGGCAGATCTGGCCTGTGACACAGCCTATAGGAGCACAGATGGAGGAGTGGAGGTACTCAGACATTTTGGATCACAGATCATTCCCTCAGAAGTCTCAGGTGTTGGAGATCAGTTAAGAGACTTGTTGTCTGCCCTACTGAATTTTGTTTTTCTCTTGTTGTGCCCCCATTTTTTTTTCTATTTTGAGAAGGAAATGCTTATGGTGTACCATTTTTATGGTTACCATGTATAATTTGTGTTTTGATTTTTCAGAACTTACAGGTAAGATGATTATTAGATGAGACTTTGAAACGATGTTGAACCTGCTAAAGACTATGAGGACTGTTGAGGTTGGACTGAATATATTTTGCATTTTCAGATGGCCATGAGCCTATGGAGAACAAAGGCTGGAAGGTTGTCACTTAATCTTGATATTTTGGGGTGTCAAATTTGGCTATGAATAAAATTGTGATGCTTTATGTTGATTGTTGATTTGATAGGGTCTACAATCAACTGTGAGATTAGGTTAGCCTCTGGGTTTGTTCCAGAGAGATTATCTTGATTTTGTTCATTAAGGTGTGAAGACCCCTTAACTGTGGCCAGTGTCATTTGATGTGCTGAGGTCTGGGACTATATATAAAGGAGAGAGCTCACAGAGTAGCAGCATTCCTTGTTCTATTCTTCTTCCTCACTGTTAAACTGAATGTGACCAGTTCCAGCTGCTATCCTACCTTGCCATGATGGATTTCACTTGAGTTGAAATAAACCCTCCCCACCTTAAACTGAATTTTTCAAGCATTCTGCCCTAGCAATTGTAAGCTGACTAAATATATACATACATAACACACACTACACCCCCCCCACACACACACACATACACACACTGTGTATAATGGAGCAAAGTACTCAAAGACAGTTCTCCTGGGATAAGCATAGTTCTTTCACACTCGGGAGCCATTGATTGGTATAATCATATTACTTTTGCTTACATCTTATAGTTTTAATATTGTAAAAATTGGTGTATTCAAGGATATGATAGTTTCCATGTAACTCTTTGAAATGCAGGTATTTTTAGATCATACTGTAGGGTTTTTATATCCTCCTCTCCAAATAATAGATAAAATAAGTTTTAGTCTTTTATAGAAAGGGACTATGTCCCTTATCATCAGGAAAGAAGTTATGGGAAACAGATTGTCTTTCTTCAGCTTCTTAAAAAAATTACTGGGACCACATCTCTCAGGAGAGCAGTTGTGAGAGCAAGTAAGGCAGAGAGACAGGCATCAAGATTAGTATATGAAAGAAGGCAACAAAACAAATGGAAATCCCAATAGTGCGGCAAACATGCAAGGGACAGAAGATTGCAACAAAAAGTTTCACTGAGTTCCTGCCTCATCCATGATCCTTTGACCTCTTTCCCTGACATATCTATAGGGCTGTGCCTTATTGGATCATTTTCTTGAATATTGTCTTCCCATCTTACCTCCTGAGTCTCTCTTAATATTAATTTTACAAGTGAAAAACAGAGGAAAGCATTCCAGTTGTTCACCTTAGAGTTTGATATACCATGTGAAAGGACAGCTACATCTTAGGCAAAAGGAAGAAAGGCAGAACCAGCAGGACTTTTTAAGACTCATAAAGAGAAATCCAAGTCTTTATGGGATGCTATTTTTTAAAATATATTTTTTTTATTAATTTATTTGCAAGGAGAGAGAGACAGAGAGAATATGAGCCAGGGCCTCTTGCTTGGATCTAATGGGGGTTGGTATGTGAAATAAAGTGCTGGAAAAGTTATAATAACCAAGATATCAAAACATATTTAAAATCATAGTGCCAATTAGGTCCCAGGTTGGTATCTATGTAAATTACTTTCCCTTGGTTGGGACAAAAATACCTGACCAAAAGCAGTTTAAGGGAGGAAAAGGGTTTAATGTGGTTTATGTTTTCAAGGGTAAGTCTATCATGGCAGGGAAAGCATCATGAAAGCAGGAAGCTAGCATCACATCATCACAATGGCAGTAAAGAAGTAAAAGAAATGAATGCTGTGAGTTTGGCTAGTGTTCTCTGTTCTGTCCAGCAACTCAGCTCATGGGATAGTGCCACTAATCTACAACACTAACCCAATGTAGAAAGTCCTTCAAAAACATGACAGGATAATTATTCCCACTGTGATTCTAAATGCTATCAAGTTGACAACCAGAGATTAACCATCATATTGTCTTTTTATCAGGCCCTCCCAATAAGCAGTCCCTGCTGTTGAAATTATTACACTGTGTATTGGTTCTCCCTTCTGTGATTTCTCAGGCAAGCATTTCAGCCCAGAGGCTGTTGTGCTAACAAATACTTACACTTAGATCTACTTTGCCCAAGGACAGATTAGAGTAAAAATAATTAATTAAACTGCACATTTTAAATAGCTTTGCTCCTAATGCTTCTTACAGCCTATGAATGAGTTCCTTTATAATAGACCGAAAGAAAAATGTGGGGACTAAGGGAATGAATTCCATTTCTGTAGTTAATTTAAAATTCAGTGCTTTATTCCAGCTACATGTTAATATACATTTATCTACATTTCAAACTCAGACACTTTGCATATACATTTCTATAATTGATTTAATTAAGGATTTTAAAAATGTAACATTCAATTATTCTATAAAATATAATGTCATTTTTTAATTTAACATTGCATACAAGTCATTATTTTTTCCTTATCCATGCATTTTAGCTACTTAGTAAGATCAATTTTAAAGATAAATATTTAGAGGTACACTATTTGGTGAAACAGTAGTTTCAAAAGTCTTCAAAACCTTTTACATTTTATATATTTAGATCTTAATTGAATGTTAACATGAGTTAGTAGCAGTGTGTTAAGTACTCCATGCAATGTGACAAAAAAGGCACAAAGGTATATTTTTCCATTTGTTCAAGATAAAATAAATTCCTGTAATTTAGTAAGGAGAGCATGTTGATGGATTGTGAATAATTTGTGTGTCAGTGAAGGTAATACAATCATGTACCTTGTTCTAGATATGCATTTTGTTTTCCACAAGGATTCATTTTAGTAAATTTAAGATGAATCATTAAGCAATACAATTTGGTAACTGCCAGAAAGATGACAAAAAATCAGCAGTTACAATTGTTCAAGGGCATGCTCTGAAAATTCAAGTATATAATTCACCTCCTGGCATTCCTTTAGTCTTGTTAGCTAATAAACCATTTTCCCTTTAAGTATATTTGTATAACCAAGTGGTCAATTAATGTCAGCCAGACATTAATGCTAATCCCAAGTTTTATTGAAAAAAATTAAATAAGCAACATTTCTCAGTGAATATATTTAGGGACATTTGATTGAATGAGTAATAAAAAAGAGAACACTCAGCTTTCATAGAAAAAATGAAACAGTGGTCTCTTGCCCTTTTACATAAGTAAAATAGAAAATTCTCTAAATTATTCTGGTAAATTATTGTATTGTTATATTCTATAACTTAATTTGTCCTGATATTAAAGCAAGGATAGATGCTTTGTATTTGTGTCCCTGGATACTTTCATAAAATACATGACTAATCCTTCAGTGAAAAGGATCTTGGATTATATTTATGGATTCAGAGAAATGTGTTTATGTAGAATGAAGAAAGACAAGTAAAGTACGAATTACAGAAATGAGAAAAAAGTTATTTTTATAATTTGTAAGACCTCTTCTTTGCTCAAATATATCTATTACAGGAACTAAACCTTTAGTGTTCTTAGGGAGAAACAGTGATCTGTGTTTTTTAATCTCTCAGACAAAAGATGTCCATATGCATATATTATACTATTTTTTATTCCTTTAAGGTATATTTCTAACAGATTTAAATGTATTAAAGTGAGCCATTCTATTTACTGCCACTTTTGGATATTTCATTATTGGTTACTTTCAATATTCTGTGTGAATTTCTGAAAAAGAAAATAAAGGAAAAAGTAAAGGTAAAAGGTATAGTTTAGGAACAAAGTAAAAAAAAAATCAGAGTGGGAAAAGCATGAAGCAAAGCAGGAAGGGAACAAGGGGATGTTACAAAAAGCATCACAAGAACAAACAGGCTTGATCTGGTTCCCTTGATCTTTTGCAGGGTAGTCCCTGTAGTAAACCCATATCATGTGTCAGATTCTGACACATATCCACACTCTGATGCTAAAGATGTCTCAGGGAAATGCTGGCCTCCTGTTTATATCTGGAACTTAAAAACTACTGGGCTATGTCTTTGGCCACATGAGTGTTTATTATATTAGCTTGAAATCAGGATTATAATTGATACATGGCTCATAACTACAAACTCTATACTCTATTCCACAAATAATGTCACTTTAATTTCTTCAGAAAATGCAGGGACCTCCAAACCTTTCTTTAGAAAACATTTCTTTGAAGGTATCCTTAGGAGAAATAATGTAAGGAAGACAGCCCACATATTTCTAGTAATATAAAGCTAAATCCAAAATGCCAATAACAGATGGATGTGTGTGTGTGTGTGTGTGTGCCTAGACAGATAGTGCTTGGACTTGGATGCATGTAGCATCACAAAATCTACCAATTCCCCTAAAACATAAAATGGGGACAGATAGTCATTCTTCAGGTTGAATGTACAACACCTTTTATTCACCACTTATATTCTATGCTAGGCTTTAAGGATCACCCATTCATTTATACTTCTATACATATCTTCAGCTTCTAAGATCACAAATCCTTCCTACTTCTTTCTCTGACGTTACCAAGTAATAGTTAATATTTATATCATATTATTGCTAATTATTGGACAGCCCACTGTTACTATGTTAGTGATCTTTACCTATAGAGGATCAAAAGTGTTTTCATTATGGTGTAATTTAGTCAGACCTCATTTGATGGTTGAATACTAATTATGTTATTCATTCACCTCATTATTTTGCTACCCAAAGGAAACATTTAAAAAGATCTTCCTCTTTTCAATTATGATCTTATTAATGCTTACTTGCTTTTTCCAATATAAATATACTCCCAAGTTTATGAGACTGTTTTCTTTAATTCTAGAGACTATATTTTAATTAACCTGTTTTGAAGTATATATTAGTGGAATTTCTTGGAATGTTAAGATACCACAAATGAAAATAACTGAGCTGCACAAGGTGGGCTATTGTGCAGAGCCTGCCATTAGGAGATATGCCACTGAAATATACACAGATCAATGAGTTCTTTGGAAAGTCAATCAGAAATAGCGTCTAGAAAAGCATGTACTTATGACACTGGTTCATCTATCTAAACGTTGTTCAGGTACTAAGATTAGCAATATCTCATCTTTATGATATCTTAATCGCATCTTCATTTGCACTGTACAATCTTAATCGATTTAGGCTTATGGTTATGATGAATATACAAGCCCATACATATTTCAGTCATTATTTTTAAGATACAAGTTGAATCTATTTTTGTTGTGCTGGGATTGGACAAAGAGTTACTGAGCTGTTCTTTGGACCCCACCCCAAACAGTTCCAAAGCATTCAAATTTTGGTCATATTTGTTTTCAAGAAAAGCAATACTATAATTGAATATTGTTGATTTTATATTATCTTAATATATCAATATTAATAAATAAATTAATATATTAATGATGATTCTATACGATATTTATATACTAATCTATATAGCATTTTAACCATTTATATATTTAAAATAAATGATATTTAATAACTTTATTATGGATCATGTTTTATCATTAATCACAAAATTAAGGTACTTGACAAAAATGGAGCCATGGCAGCCTATTTGTGATGAATGCTTCTAGTCTCTGGTTTGGTGTTTAAAAATTATTAATGAACATATCATTTTTAACCAGTTATGGGATGAACACACTTTTGAAGCATAATTGTGATAGGGTGAAAAATAGGCTGGAATAGCCTATTATATGAGCTGCATTTTCCTTTTGTTCCCTATAAAACATAATCTCTGAAGCATCTGCATTTTCCTTCGAATTTTTTTTTTAAATCTTCCTTGACCATAAAGACACAGTTATTTTGGGCAGAGCAGGTAAGTCTAAGCACATCTTAAACCTGTATTTAGCTGTTAACCAATTAGCACAGGACCCTACAATGATAAAGACTGAGGTTTAGAAGGATAAAATGCAAGTTTTCCTTGTCCTTCCCTGTTTTACTCTCTCCAGCCACACTGGCCTCGGGCTTATCAATTCTGGCTTCTCTTCCAGTTCTTTATACTTAAAATTCTCTGCTTAGAATATCCTTCTACTGAATATCCCCCTGGCTACCTGACTGGCTTAGTCTCTTCATTTTCTCCTCTGGTTCAGTCACTCGTGTATTCAAGTTATTCCTAACCATTCTCTCAGTACTACAAATTCTTTAAAATGATTTTTCTAAGGAAATATTATCTCACTTATATTTTCAATTATAATATTTCATATATGTATAAATATTCTTTTTTCTCACTGGAATTTTACCTCCCTTACTATACATATTCTTGTTCATTGGTCTACTTGGTGAGTGAAAGGGAGTAGGTGAAAGGGAATCTAAAATCCACCCAAATGCATAAGATTATCATAGGTATATTCCTGATATTTCTGGGAAAACAAGTCTCTAGCCTTATGAAACCCAGTACAATGAAATGATAGGAAATACATATTTTTCTATATGTTTTTTGCAGTAGCTACTTTGTATGATACAAAAGGTAATACAAGGTATTTCCTCATGACAGCCAAATGGCATTTGAACCAAATCCTATATTTTACTTTTCAAAGTACAAGGAGTAACAGATCATGATCAGAAGTCCCAAAATGTGATGCTTCTGTATTTATCAGAAGAGAAATATCTAGAATTACCTCTTCTTTCAGAAGTCATCTAATATTCATTCTAAAATGATAGGAAAAAAGATCAGAAAATTGTCTCAAAGGATTGAAACGTATGCCTGGGCTTTCTCTTTCTTCTTCTGAAAGAAAATGGGATGGTGGTTGGCATCTTATATGCAAACAGAAGGAAACCATGGGTCTTTATTAGTACCCATGTACTATCACCTGAAATCTATTTCTGAAGGTTCTTTTAGTTCTTTTCCCATGTCCCTTTGCCTAGAATGGGGGTCCATTGCCTCATTTGTCTTTTGCTATTGAAGTTATTGGAAAAAAAAAAAAACTGTATGGGCTGTGGGTCCTTCATTGCTATCGTACCCATTTACATAGAGTCCACAGCTCTGCAATGGAGCATCTTAGAGCTTTCAAAGATTTTGACAAAACAGAAACAAAGTCTAGAAATACTAGATATTGATGAAGGATAAAGAAAAATCTTGAGATTAGCTAGCAACATACATTTTAGAAGCTCCCCAGATAGAAACAAAGAGCAAACAGGAGAGATGAACATGCACATTATCTTGAGCCTCTATGTTCCCTCCTCAGACCAGCTCCCAGAGGATATGAGAGAATATAACTATAACTGTGGAAGAAAAAAATCATTTCTAGTTTAGCATAAACTCCTTAGCATAAATATAAAATGGACTCATGACAGAATAAATGTTTTCCTTCTGAAAATAGGGGAATAACAGCCCATTAAGTAATTACTTTGATTTTAAATGTCTGTAATTTCATTTCCTATGATAGCTCATAATAGCTCAGAGAAAGAATGAGGAAATGCAGATGAAGTCTGTCATTATGTATTTATATAGTCAAAAAATGAAAAGAAAAACTATAGCCTGAATTCACAAAACCTAATTCGCAGGAGTTTTTTTTTTTTTTTTTTTTAAGCAGCCCATTGAGAGGGCCTAGAAGGAAAGAAGAGCACTGGGACTTGTGAATTTGAACCTGTTATTTCAACAGACTGTGGAGAGGGCTGCCTCTGCAGTATCCTCCTATGTTTGTCAATTTGTTTTCTTTCTTACTTTTCAAACTAAACACTTGAAAATGAGGGAAGAGAAATAAAATATCACACAACCCAGCTGTCTAGAGGACACATGTTTATGTCAGTCATCATGCCTGTAATCTATTACAGCAATAAATCAAAGAGCTGAACTCAGTTGGGTAATTTATTACAGCAGTCTATCAGCAGGGTGAGCCCTCCAGGAGTGTGAGTTACAGACAGGAGCCTAGCACTGTTGTTTTTATTTACTTCTTATACTTGAGTTTGATATAGGAAGACAGAGTAGGATGAAGTGTAGTTGGAATCAAAAGGATCTTTCACAAGCTTGTCAAAATGGCTATTTAAACCCAGGAAACAATATTAAAACTCCCAACATTTCCATTATTATTTCTCTTTAAACAAATTATAAATTAAGAAAAAACAATGAATATTATTATCATGTCATACATTCTGATAATAATAGTGAAATTTTTACTTCATTACATTTGTTCATAGTTATAGTAATATGCTTGAACTATGCTAATAGGAAAGAGATATGAGCATTTTTCCATTTCTTGGTTATTACCCTCTTATACTAGGTTACAGATTGAGTCCTATCTACAGGGTAAAGTCAATCCTGATTAAAGCATTTATCAATATCAAGGATTTTAATCAGTACATCAATAGGTCAACTATTTCCTTATGATTATTCTTCTTGTAGTGTAATTAAAAACTAAATATTTATTCTTTTCATGCAGTAAACATTGTCTTGATAACATATGAATTTTGGAGGCAGAACCTATTGTCATCAATAATCTTATTGTCAGTATGCTGTTTAGTTTTGAGACTAAGATTCCAAACTCTAATGCATTTCAAATAACTAGTTGCCACATGATATTTGAGGATTGTCTTATTATTTGCAATATATATGTAGTTTTAATAAAACTTTTTATAGTTAATGATATTTATATCCTGTGTATTAAAATTTTGTCAAATTTTTATAACTACATCATTTCTGACCATAAGGTAGACTGAATGAATAAAAATTGCATATTACTTCCAGGCATGGTGGCTCACACATGTAACCCTGGCTCTTGAGAGAATGAGGTAGAGGGATTACAAAGAGGTCAAGGCCAACCTGTACTACACAGTGAGTTCCAGCACAGCTTGGGATACAGTGTGAAACTCTGAATTAAAACTTCAAAAATGCTGTATTTTACAATATTTCTACAATTTATCACAAGGAGCCTAAAATCTGAGAAGCTCTGATTTGTTATTTATAATATTTTCCCAATGCTAGGCCTATAAAATTTATCTTTAGGAATATGGTAAAGATTAAAACCTCTAAACTACACTATATCTTCTGCTTTTGCAGTGGCATAAATAATATTTATCCCATGATAAAAATTTTGATAGCAAATATGTAAGGTTCCTTATTTTTGGAAAGACCAGGACTTGTAAGATACTCTGCTACAGATGGGGGAAGTTGAAATTTATGTTCTATTGCTTAATTTTTCCAACCTATACCAATAATCTTCTAGGTAACCTTAAATTAGTTAAGTTCTGTTTCACTGGCAAACTGAAATAATATTAATAGTAATAGTTACTTAGGTGATAATTATGTTAAATACAGACTGAAATAATCAGATTTAAACCAAATAGTGGCTATTATTTAAAAACATAACTAAATGAAGCAGGTAAAATAAATAACTATTGCTATAAATTTGGAAAAACAAGAATAGAAAGCAAAGGCAGTGTTTCTTGGTTCATGGTGCAGAACAAGAATGCTTTATTAAGGCAAAAGTTTCTAATCATTAGTCATTTAAATTCTTTTGTTTTAGACATGCCTTATGTTAGAGCTTGAGTCAGTTTAGCTTTATCTGGTGCTAGGTCTCTAGGCCATTTATTTTCTAGTTGATATGCTGACAAAGTTCACAGGGTCACAGTGAGCTTTATGCCTGGGTATGGCTGGGTGATATAACTCTCAGGTTTAGCTTCTACCATGAAGCATATGACTGTAGCAGGACCCACTTAGCTTCTATATTGACATTCTGGGAGCATTCCTATGACTAAAGAATACTGGCTCAAATCTTTGATCAAATCAAGGAAACACACACACATGAGTGATAGAAGAGGACGCCTGACCTTCTTGCCGACCTCCACATGCTCAAACATGGGGCACCTGCATCTGCATACACAGGTGAACACACCACACACATAAGACAAAATAAAATTTAAAAAAAAAAAGAGTAGAATAATTTTAGTTCTACATTATTAACATGATTATGCTTTCTTGGAAATTCTTAATATCAGTTACATGAGTCTCATGTCTTGGCAAAACTGTGCTCAACACAATAAATTGCATAGATAATAAAGATTCTCATAAGAGACCCCAAGAATTCAGAACCAGGGGGGAGAATATAATAGTATCTCTAATATTTTAGTACACCTGGTTGAAATCTTTCACAACTATATATATATATATATTTTACCATTGTTATTGTTTATTAGTTATGTACATACTTAGTGTGTAAACAGCACATGTTGGTACCATCCTTACCCGCATCCCTGTTCTCCCCCCTCTGAAGGGACCCTCTTTGTTGGGGAGCCAGTTATCCTTATGGGGATCTTAGGTTGTGCTGCTTTCTTGGTGAACCTGGTACTAGCACAAGGGTGAAGGAGATGGATACAGAGAACACTCAACTACTCCCAAACCAGTGATCCAGAGACACAGAGGCTCCCAAGACCTCATCAATGAAGTAGACCTAAAACAAACCCCACATGGCTCAAGGAAATTCACTGGAGAGGGAGTGGAAAGATTGTTAGAGCAACAAGTTGGGACATTAGTCACAGAGACATTGCCTCTGGCCCACTCCTCATCTAGGAATGCTGCATTGATGATTTCTGGGTGAGGCTCAAAAACCACAATTACACCAAAGCCTGCCATGGGATAACCCTTGTTTAAAAGGAAAAAAAAAAAAACCCAGAAAACAAAGTCTAACTTTTGATAATATCATTGACAAATTAATATAAATATACTTTATTTATTTTTTTTGCCTCAAATAGTGTTATATTATGGTCACGAATCAATTTATCTGAAATTAACCAATAAGGTGATAGGATTAAGAGTTGAGTGTAGGCCTTATAGATAGAATGGGTTCTTAGGAAAAACACTGCTTATCTTCTTGTCACAAAAGGATGCAGCAATAAAGTACTGTCACCCAGCACTGAGCCTGCCTCACCTGGATTGTGGACTTCCTAGGCTCTTGCTATAGAAATAAAAGTCTACTTTCAGGAAATTATCTAAAATACAGCATCATAAAAAGGCAATGGGCATTGATTTTTTGCTCAACCAGAAGCTCTTTAATGCTCCTGTATTTTAGAATCCTGCCGTCAGATGGGTTGGCTAGTTGATTAAGCTCCAATTTTCTAGGTTGCCAATAAAATCAGTGTATGTGACTGGACATTGTTTGATTAGTTTACTTTCCTCAAAGATATACATTTAATTAGCATGGTTTACATTTTATTCATTTGCTTTATAATGTCTTAGTGTCTATTTTCCTTCTCTTTTTAGAAACAGTCTCATGTAGTTCAGACTGGCCTCTAAGTTGCTTGGTAGGCAAGAATGATCTTGAATTCTTGATTGTTGTGTCCCATTTCCAAAAAGCTGGAATTATAGGAATGAACAAACAAGTATGACTATCTTTTTGTTGACCTTCATAATTATGCAATAACTCAGCTACTATGTTTTACATTTTAATTTAATTTGACATATTACTTTCTCTTTTAATATTTAACAACTAAATATAATAATACAATATAATATTCAATGAATTAATTGAATATAATATTTTTTGTATGTCAGTGGTAAACAAGATTACTTTTGGTAATTTATTTACAGTTTGTGGTAGTAAAAGTAATTTTTGATTTTAATTTTACTTGATTTACTTATATCCATCAAGCTCTTTATATAAGTTAAATAACATATTATGATTGCCTTTTAAATAAATGTAATCCAAAAGCCATTTAATTTTCATGTTTAACATGTTATTTTATGTACCAAATCAAATACTGTATAACTTAATAACTGCCATAGATGGCTTGGTTAGTAGGATATTCAGAAATAAGTTGATACTTGCATTACTTACATGGAATCATACAATGTATGATATTGTATCATATGCCCCCTTAAGTCATTTTTAAATAGTTGCAATGAATTTAATTAAATTTAATTAGCCTGGTAGCATCAAATTATTCTCAGATCCAAACAGACAGATATTTCTTCAAGCTTAAATTTTGTTGGTTTTCTTCAATATAAAAATAACACAGACAATCTGTGGATATGGCATTGTGGGTATAGTGCTTGCCTAGCTGGAAAGTTGCTCTGAGTTAAATCCCCAGAAGTGCATAAATTATGCATGCTTATAACACCAGTACTTGGAAGGTGAAGGCAAATGGACAAGAAGTTCAAGATCACCCATGCTTTCACATTGAGAAGACAAAATAAAATAAAATAACACACTTTAAAAAAGCAAAACAAGGGCTGGAGAAATGGCTTAGCGGCTAAGCGCTTGCCTGTGAAGCCTGAGGCTCAATTCTCCAGGACCCACGTTAGCCAGATGCACAAGGGGGCGCACGCGTCTGGAGTTCGGTTTGCAGTGGCTGGAGGCCCTTGCGCACCCATTCTCTCTTTCTATCTGCCTCTTTCTCTCTTTCTCTCTGTCGCTCTCAAATAAGTAAAAATAAACAAACAAACAAAAAAAAAAATTAAAAAAAAAAGCAAAGCAAAACTCAACATTATCTTAAGGAAAAGGATAAAAAAACATTCATTAGAACTTGATAGTGAAAAACTCAAGTAGGTTAAGTAAGAATTTCTTGAAATCAGGAATTTGATTTTTCAGTCTTCTACTTTGTTCCTGATCTGGTTTATCTCACAAAAGAAAATAATTTTACACATATTCATGTGCTAGTCTCTGCTCAGCTTACATGTGAATGTGATCACTCAGCAGGGTGCCTATACATGCATGCAGAAGAGTACTATAATATACATGTAAGCAGGTGACTGCTGGTCTATGGGAAATTTTTTCTCATGGCTAATAAATTGAAAGCTTCTAAGAAATATTGGGCGGGTCCATGAATGCCAGTATCTCATGCTGGAGTGCCACCAGCTATTTTCTGGGTGAATACACAGGTTGTACTGGGACCTGAACAGAGTTCTTGTCTAGAATCACATCTCTTTTGAGAAAAAACAACTTCAGTAATACTCCAATTTGCAAGACTAACCAAGCTGAACCACCACTGAAATGTATGTGGAGTTCAACCGAAGGGATTGTGTTAAATATAGACACCATTAACCTGCAGTGATGGCAGTCTTATCTTAGCAAATAGGAGTCTCGGTGGTACAAACCTCAGGAAATTACCCTGGATCATCAAGGTTTCTAAAATAGAGAATCTTTGGTTTTGGTCTTGTTGAAACTTTGTTCATTTTTTTTTTCATTTCATTTTTGGGTCATTTTTATACGTTTTTTATTTGTTTGTTCACCTATCTAGTTATTACTTAAGCAAATATTTGTTGAACACAGCAATGTGCCATACGTTGTGATATTTAATTCCATAGATACATTGACGAGCACAAAATTATCTTTCCTTATATGATGTTAATCTTATAGAAGAGCTAAAGAAGCAATTTGTAATTCTAACTAGAAGGCACAGTCATATATACTGCATATGTTAATAACTTAAATACTCAAAATATATACTATGAAGAATTAGCTCATTATGCCAGGCATGGTGGTCATGCCTTTAATCCTAACACTCAGAGGTAGGAGGACTGCCATGAGTTTGAGGCCACCCTGAGACTACAGAGCGATTTCCAGGTCAGCCTGAGCTAGAGTGAGACCCTACCTCGAAAAAGAAACAAAAAAAAAAAAAAAAAAAAAGAGAGAGAGAGAATTAGCTCATTAGTCATATTTTACCAAAGAAAATAAAGCACAGAATGATTCTGAGTTTACAGATAGACTTTTAAGACATTATATAGATAGACAAGTGAACTAGACTATGCAAAAAGAATTTGCACAAGAATTATAGAAAAAAGTGGGAATAATAAAACTACACAATATTATATAACTTGCAATTAAGATTATTTTAAGATGAGGCATAATTCTATAAATAATGAGATAGAACATAAAACCACATAGAGAGATAATAAAGTATGCCTGAATAGTTCTTGACATAAGTGAATAAGCAATTAAATCATGAAAACAGATTCACATTGGCAAACATGGCTAGACCTCAACCTAAGTTCTAAGCTACATGCATGAGTGAGATAAAAATGAAAGCTTGCTTCTAGGTTTTATGAGCTTCTAAGGCATAGGGTTTTATTTGGTTTTCAATAACAGGCATGAATTCCCTGTTGGTGAACACCGAGCAGTCTAGTAACCCCATTAATTTATGTGCCATCCTATCACGCTGGCTGGTTGATTTTATAGGCTCCACTGCTAGTTCACATGTTACATATGCCATATAGGAGTTTGCATAGTGCTTCCTAGTACTGTGACAGCTAGCCAGAAGGGAGATAGTTTCTATCTCAAGTCCAGATTGATCTCTTAATGTCTTGTGAGTGTAGCCTATAGTGCCTTCAACAACAGGGTGTAATCATAGAGTGCTTTGGCAATGGCCTATGTGGTTTGGGGAACCTCATGGGTCTCCCTGCTCACTGCTCACTGTGGTAGGTGACATATTTCTGGTACTGGGATTAACCAACAAGAGCCTGTGGTTTTAGGATAAAGCTTTCTCTACCCAAGAAGGGTACTTGTACCTAGTCTCTCTCTCTCTCTCTCTCTCTCTCTCTCTCTCTCTCTCTCTCTCTCTCTCTCTCACACACACACACACACACACACATACATGTGCATACACTCATACACACACTTTTTCTGACTTTTCAAATATTAAAGGGATTTGTATCCTTTAATAATTAGCTAACAAATATGTATGTTTCTATAGTACTTATTCATACTCTCTACTTTTATGTATTTCTTCTCCCTTTCACTTCATTCCTTTTTTCCTAACCTTTATATATACAATATTCTGTCCTTCCACTTGTCTATTTATCATGCCCTTCTCTAATCCCTCCTGCATCTCCTTCTTCAACCATCATTCAAGATTCAGTACTTTGGTACTTTAGCACTTATATTTTTGCAACTTATAAACCTACCAGACTATTCCAAGTTAGGATCCACATATGATACAGAATATGCAGTTAATGAAAGGGTAATGTCCATCAAAAATTCATGTACATATATGTTTATTCATTTTGATCAATGCTGCTCTCAGTCTCAGTTAGAGAACTGCTCTTTAATAGATGAGGCTGAATACTGGGGAAAAGAGAAAGACAAGTGTCCAGCTCTGGATGAATTATTCTATCACACCCACCAGGGATCAATAAACATTACACAGGAAGAAATGGATTAAATATGAGTGCTACTCTCACTGCTAGCCTGGGAATCTTCTCTGTGGAGATAGTTGTAGACACAAAGAAAACTCAAAACTCATCAAAACAAAAACAAAAACAAAGATGCTCATGAAAGCTCAACACTAAAGTAGACATATACCCTCCAAGGCTCAGGGAGCATTGATAAAGAGTAGGTAGAAAGGATATAAGAGCTACAGGTGGGAAAATTTACTATGTAAGCCATTGTCCCCTCCACAGGAAAGAACTGGTACAGTCAAGGCTCTGCAATGATAACTAATACCCTACTGAGGAGGATTCTCAGAATGGGTCAGAGAGATGGAATCTAAAGAGAATAGCATGATGCAAATACAACCAATTTTAAGAATGTTCATTTACTAAACTTACCAATAAAATTATTTTAAAATAACTTAAAAATAGACTATGACCTTAAATGTAAAGTTATAAAATGTAAGAAGAGTTGGGGTTTTTAGTTCAGTGGCATAGTGCTTAACAAGCAAGTATGAAGGCATAGGTTAAGTTCCCAGCGTGCAAAATTGAAAAACAAAACAAAACAAAAAAAGCTTGAGAAAGAAAATTGGTAAAAGATGTGGTATTTTGTGATAGAGTTCAAATTTTGACAACAAAATTACAAATGATATAAGGAAAAAATTGAGAGCCAAAGTTTGAGAAGAAATACTCTGGAATGTGGTCTTCCAGACACAAAGAGGATGGTATATTCATGGCCTCACAAAAGCTGTCATTATTGCACAAGACCTTCATAGTATTGTTTCTACCATCTCTTCCATAGTGGTCCCTAAGCCCTGGAGGGTGTGATAGCAATGTCTTATTGAGTACTGGAAACTCAATGGTCACAAATGATTCTTTGTTTATTGTATTTGCTCTTGCTATTTCCTATGTAATATATTTTTGAATTTTCCTTATATTTTCATTATATTTGTCATTTACATTTTTAAATAAAAATCTTCATATTTAAGGGGTACCAAAAATTAGCCAAGCACAGAAAGAAAGTACTACATGAGTTCACTCATACATAGAATCTTAAAAATTACTGTTATAGAAGTTGACAGTAAAATAATGGTTACCAGAGGCTGAGTAAAGTAAAGGAGAGAAAGGGATGGGGTAAACCATCGTTACTAAGGTATAGTTAGGGTGACTATTGGTCCTAATGTCCTCTATATTTTAAGTTTTTATTTATTTTTGTAGTGATAATGATAAGACCTAGGACCTTGTATATGTTGTGTAAGCTCACTATCAATGCCCTACATCCTAAGCCCCTTTCTATTTTTTTTTTTTTAATTAGAGGGAAGGATTTTGAATAGTTCATCCCTTATATGATCCTATTTTATCATTTGTATTAACTTATCATTTATTCATCTTTTAACTTTTATTGCTCCCCTAGAGTATACATTGTACCATTTTAAATCATTTATGTTTACCTTTATATAACAATACATTGCTTCATGTGTAGTACTTTCAGCAGAATATTCCCAATTTCTCTCTTCTTATGTCATTGTTGTATATAATTTAATTTCAATTATATATAAATATATAATGCACTGTTATTGTGATAAGCATATATATTTTAGGAAAATTAAGAACAAAAAAAATAAAAACAGTTATGTTTTTAAAAATTGATATATTGGACTTAATTAAAATTAAACATTTATTCTAAAAATGTGAAAATGACAAAATAAGGGGTAAATATTTATAAATGACATATCCAATAAAAATGTGCTATTGAAAATATTTAAAGTAATCATAAATTATAAGTGAAGCTGGGCATGGTGGCACACGCCTTTGATCAGGAGGCAGAGGTAGGAGCATTGCCATGAGTTGAAGGCCACTCTGAGACTACACAGTGAATTCAAGGTGAGCCTGGAATAGAGGAAGACCCTACCTCAAAAAACAAAACAAAACAAAAATAAATTATAAGTGAGATTTTAAAATAGATACATCATTAGGAAAAATAGTTGTGTGGTTTCTTTTTAAAAAAAGGGTGGGCCTGGAAAAATGCCTCAGCAGTCAAAGTACATGCTTGCAAAACCTCTGAACCCACACAAATCCAGATTCGTGTGGTGGCACATGCATCTGGTGTTTGTGGGCAGTGGCTAGAGACTCCTTACCTCTCATATAAAGAAAAGAGAGTATTTGAAGAAATTTAAACATGTTATTGATATGTGACCCAGCATTTAACTTCCCATGCACTTACCCATGAGGAATGAAAATGAAAGAAAACATGTATGAAAATGTTTTTGGTAATTTTGTTTATTATATGCCAAACCTAGAAACTTACAATGACCTTTATCAAATGAATACTTATTAAAATATCATGGCATATCTTTTCCTATACATGTGAATTGCCATAGATAGAACTGTCTCACACAAGAGTTCATGTGAAAATTCCTTTTGCCAGTGATTAGACTGGGAGATACGATTTTTCAGGGTCAGTAAATATCAAAGTAAATCATAAGGGCAGTCATAGTTTCCTAATTTAAGCAATAATAAGCAAGAAAATGACTATTGATAAAGGAAACATCACGAATGAATCAAATCACCACACAACTAGGGACAGTGTTACAGCTTTATCCTAATGTTTTCTGTCTAATATTTATACTTGAAGTTATAGTTATGGAAATGGAGAGGAAACTAGTGGTTGAAAGTGACTATGGAAAGGGTGGTGTAGTTACCTTCTTCTTGTTGGGATAAAACACCAGCCCAATAATAGCTAATCGAAAGAAAGCCTTATTTTTATTTTTAATTATTTATTTATTTGAAAGAAAGAAGGGGGAGAGAGAGAGAGAATGGGCATGCCAGGGCATCCAGCCACTGCAAAGGAATTCCAGATGCATGCTCCCCCTTGTGCATCTGGCTTATGTGGGTCCTGGAGAATCAAACCAGGATCCGTTGGCTTTGCAGACAAATGCCTTAACCACTAAGCAATCTCTCCAGCCCCTATTTTTATTTATTTATTTATTTATTTTGGCTTATATTCTTGAAGGGAAGCTTCATGATGGCAGGATACATCAAACTCAAAGCAGCACAGGTGGACAGCAGGGAAAAACACACAGGGCTGTGAATGCCAATACACAATGACAGCAATGATATAAGTGACCTGAGTCTTTCTTCTACCATGTCTATATTCTTCTTGAAAAAAGTGTTTGTTTGTTTGTTTGTTTTTTTTTCTATGCTGTTACCATCTGACAGCTTCTTCAATTCCATGGCAAAATTACTTCTTAAAAATCTCTGTTGTCAACTTGATTGAGTCAGAGCATTGTGTGGGAGTTTATAGATTAGGTTAATTATGGCTGGCTGGAGTTTTGGGCTATATTAAAACCAGAAAGCTAGCTCAACACCAGAATTCATTGTTTCTCTTTCCTAATTGTGGATGGAATGTGACCAAATAGCCACCTCCTATTCTTCCTTCCATGCCTTCTTTGCCATGGTGGACTGGATTCTTAAGAATAGAAGCCAGAAAAAACCCATGCTTCCTTAACCTGATTTTGCCAGGCATTTGTCATGGCAATGTGCTAAGTAACTTATATACCACCTTTCCCTAATCTATGATCTTCATTTATTTTGCCTAGCATTTTACTTTTACAACCCAGCCAGCCTGAGTTGAAGAGCAAGCTCAATTACATACTATCTGAGCTACAAAGAAACCTATCTTTAAAAGGTCAGATAAGATTGGCTAGATATGTTGATTAAAATGACATCATTGCATACAATTATAAATATGAAATGATATTCAGATTCCTCTCTCAGATTCCTTATTTAGTACAACTGAATTTATAAGTAGGAAAAACATTCATTGCCATACAAAGATAAAATATCACACATCATTGTGATTGATCTTATAATTAGCATACACTTTAATGCATTCTCCTCATTTCAAGAGAGTTCATATCATTCTAATGTAGTAATATGAAAGATAGATTATCCCATATATTTTTATTCCCAGCATATTTTAGTATTTCTGCCTTGGAATATACTCTGAAAGTAACTTGGGACAAAAGACCAGATCCAGAAAGGCAAATGTTGCTTGTTCACAGATGCAGATCCTTGCTTTTTAGTACATATGAAATGTACACATAGGTCAGTGTGGTCATGGGTCACAGAACTTGAATGAGGACCAGTAGCTGTAGAAGTGGTGTCGGTGCAGCAATAGAACACATGTGTCATAGAAGCAGAAAAGATGCTATTGAGATAAAAGGGAGTCTGGGTAATGATGGGAGCCATGGGAAGGGAGAAGAGTCAAAATTATGTTTGCAAATACCACAGTGAAGTCAAGTTATGATGTGTTAACTTTAAAAGTAAAAACTTAAGACAAAAGAATGTCAGGCAAAAGAAACAGTAGCAACTGTGATTTCTAGGAGCATAATCATGTCTTTGCAAGGCTTTTGTGTCACTCAGGTAGCAGACACCTTCTAAGAAATGATTAACACTCACAAGGCAATTGCAGAGAGAAAGGCTGTAATCAGCCTGTCTTAGCCCCTGTCAGGATTAGTTATTGTTTCAGCTATTGGAACAAGAGAAATGACAGATACAGAACAGAAATGAAGATAAAAGACAATCAAATTATTGTCTACTTGTTTTCTTGCCTTAATAAATCAATTGCCCAAGAGTACACAGCTGTATAGCACTAAATAAAGCCTGTGTTGTTCAAAAAAAAAAAAAAACACATAAGTAGAAATATGAGTGAATGTACTGTGGTGTTAAAACTAGAAAAACACAGCTGAGGATATGGAGGCCAGCCTGAGCTACATAGAAAAATCTTGTTTCAGAAAAAAAAAATAGGTGGTTAATATTTTGGTGCTTCTTTCACCAGTCATTTTTTCCATAGCTGTACAAATGTATTTACATGGATGGGACTGTGAAAACAAAGGGTAGTTTAAGCATTGGAAAATGCATACTAAGTTTTTTTTATTTTTAAGAAACACACTTTATTTCTACTTTCTGTTATATAAAACAAGTATAATATAGTAAATTTGTTTTTCAATGATAGCATTATAAAGGACAGGTAACAAGGACTTCTTCTGAGTCATATTTTCATCTGGATACTGACAATTCAATGTAGCATGTCAAGTTATTTTTGTATTCACATAGTTAATATCTGAAAGTTAAACATATAGTTTAGAACAACACATATTAAACAGATTAAAAATACTTAATACTTTATTTACAGGAAAAATTCCAAATTAAAGTATATTTTTTAAATAAATGCAACATTCAATCATTAAAAAGAGAAGTGCCAGCACTCGGGAGGCAGAGGTAGGAGGATCGCCATGAGTTCAAGGCCACCCTGAGACTACAGAGTTAATTCCAGGTCAGCCTGGACCAGAGTGAGACCCTACCTCGAAAAACCAAAAAAAAAAAAAAAAAAAAAAAGAGAGAAGTGCATCCAATCATTACATTTGTATCAATATATCTCTGACTTGAACTGTGTGGACCTGTATTTAACTTTGACTGTAGTTGGTGAAAGATATGGTAATAAATACCAACTCTTAATTTTATGTAATAACATTAACCCTTTAAATGGATTCATGGGCCGTCAACACTAACAGAAACCTCTGTGAACATTTGAGCCCTATAAACACCATGGTAAACAGCAAGTTAAGAACAAAGTTTCATACTGTTGCATCTAAAGATTCATAACATACATGAGTATACCAAAGACTTTAAGAAATGATGTGACTGTGAAGAACACAGTAGGGAATTTAATTGGAATTACATTAAATCTATATATTGTATTTGGTAGGACTTTCAACTTTGCAATATTAATTCTACCTATCCAGGAGCATGGGAGGTCTTTTAATTTTCTCAAGTCCTCCTCAATTTCGTTTTTGAGTGTTTTTATGTTTTCATTGTATAAATCTTTCACTTCCTTGGCTAACGTTATTCCAAGGTATTTTATTTTTTTGTTGCTATTGAAAATGTGACTATGTCCCTTATTTCTTCCTCTGTATCTTTGTCATTTGCATATAAAAATGCTAATGATTTTTGTGCATTGATTTTGCATCCTGCTACTTTGCTATAGGAGTTAATCAGCTTCAGGAGTTTTGGGATGGAGTCTCTCTGGTCTCTTACAGATACAATAATGTCATCAGCAAATAGAGCTAACTTAACTTCTTCCTTTCCAAATTATATCCCTTTTATTTCCTTCTCCTATCTAATTGCTTGAGCTAGGACTTCCAGTACTATATTGAAAACCAGAGGTGAGAGAGAACAACCCTGTCTTGTTCCTGATCTTAATGGGAATTCCTCCAGTCTCTCTACATTAAGTATTATTTGGGCCTTTGGAGCTTTGTATATTGCCTTTATAATGTTAAGATATGTCCCAACTATGCCGATTCTCTCCAATGTTTGATCATGAAGTGATGTATCTTGTCAAAGGCCTTTACTGCATCTATTGAAATGATCATGTGGCTTTTATGTTTAACCTTGTTTATGTGGTGTATTACATTGACAGATTTTCATATGTTGAACAACCCTTATGTTCCTGGGATGAATCCCAGTTTGTCCAGGTGGATGATGCTTTCGATGTGTTGTTGAATTCAGTTTGTGATGATTTTGTTAAGGATCTTTGCATTTAAGTTCATTAGGCAAATAAGCCAATAATTTTCTTTTCTTGTGGCATCTCTGCCTGGTTTTGGAATTAGGGTGATACTAGCTTCATAAAAGGAGTTGGGTAGTTTTCCCTGTTCTTCAATTGTGTGGCATTCCTCAAGACATAGAAAAAATGATCTCAAATTTCATATGGAAAAGCAGAAGGCCTCGCATATCCAAACATATCCTCAGCAAAAGAAATACCTCTGGTGACATCACCATACCTGATCCAAAGCTATATTACAAAGCCATAGTAACAAAAACAGCATGGTACTGGCATAAAAACAGGAGTATAGACCAATGGAATAGACTGGAGGACCCAGACTTTGGGTCAAGCAACTATAGCTACTTGATATTCAACAAAGGCCAGGACAATATAGGTTGTAAAAAAGATAGCATCTTCAACAAATGGTACTGGACAAACTGGATAACCACATGCAGGAAACTGAAACTTGATCCACACATTTCAAAATGCACTACACTCAAATCCAAATGGATCAAAGACCTCAATGTAAGGTCAGAAACTCGAATACTACTGAAAGAAAATTTAGGAAGTACTTTCCATGATATAGGAAAGGAAAAAGACTTCCTGAACAAAAGCCCAGTAGCTCATGATCTTAAACAGTCACTCAACCAATGGGATCATATGAAACTGAAGAGTTTCTTTACAGACAAGCATACAATAAGCAAAGCCAATAGATTACCCACAGAATGGGAGAAAATATTTGTGGGTTATCTAACTGATAGAGGCCTAATCTCTAGAATCTACAAAGAACTCAAAAATCTAAACAGTAAGAAGTCAAACACCCCACTCACAAAATGGGGCAAAGAGCTGAACAGGCAGTTCACAGAGGAAGAAATACAAATGGCAAACACACACTTAAGAAAATGTTCATCATCCCTAATCATCAGAGAAATGCAAATTAAAACCACTATGAGATTCCACCATAACCCAATAAAAATAGCAAACATCAAAAAATCAAATGAAGGGCTGGAGAGATGGCTTAGCGGTTAAGCGCTTGCCTGTGAAGCCTAAGGACCCCAGTTCGAGGCTCAGTTCCCCAGGTCCCATGTTAGCCAGATGCACAAGGGGGCGCATGCGTCTGGAGTTCATTTGCAGAGGCTGGAAGCCCTGGCACGCCCATTCTCTCTCTCTCTCCCTCTATCTGTCTTTCTCTCTGTGTCTGTCGCTCTCAAATATATAAATAAATAATAAAAAAAATTTAAAAAAAATATATAAAAAAAATCAAATGAAAATAAATGCTGGTGATGATGTGGAGAAGCAGGAACACTCATCCACTGTTGGTGGGAATGTAGGATGGTACAACCACTTTGGAAAGCAATATGGAGACTCCTGAAAAAGCTGACTATAGAGAAACCAACAGACCCAGTTATTCCCTTACTGGGCATCTACCCTAAAAATTTCAACCACAGGCCAGAGAGATTTGCTCAACCATGTTTGTAGTGGCTCAATTCATAATAGCTAGAAGCTGGAATCAACCCAGATATCCATCACTAGAAGAATGGATAACTAAGATGTGGTATATCTACACAATGGAATACTATACAGCAGTAAGAAAAAAATGACACAATGAAATTTGAGGAAAAATATTTGAACCTGGAACAGATCATTCTCAGTGAACTTACCCAATCACAGAAAATAAATCGCCACATAGTCTCACTCATCTACAGCACCTAACCTGAATCTACCCAAAATACCTTACATACCCAGCAAGCATTTCATGAACTAGACACTAGGAGGGATGGGGAGGGAGGGAAGGGCATCAAAGGGGTGGTACACACTAATCTAGACCAAAACAGCAAGGTACCATAAAATTCTACTTCCTAAAAGGTAGACCAAATGGCTGAACCTTCCCCAGGCCTTTACAGGAAACACCTGAACCACAAGACAATGGAAAGGTTAGGATCAAGTCTAACCTAAATCCCCTACATCTTCCTTCCCTCCCTCCCTCTCCCTCTCCTTCTCTCTTGCCTCTCTAACTCCTATATATTAGTTAACTTTTACCCTCATTTTCTTAGGGGGCACTGACCTGTAACTCCCAGTACCAGCATGGGGCTATCACCCACAATGAGCTTTTGATCAGAGAAACCTACAATGTTTTCTAAAAGAATGACATATTTCTGTCAGAGTACTTGATGACCCACCAAAGTTAGTGTTAAGACCCTATTGCTGAAGACACCATATTCAGCTGACACATAAAATGGAACAGCATGGCTGGAAGCCAGGAGAGAGTCTGTCCCCAGACAGTCAGTGTGTCTAGTGCCAGAAGGTGCTACATGGGCGACTGGGAGAAATGACCAATATCTGTCCAAGCAACTCATGGTCCAAACTAGGTAGCAGCAACTAACCTGTTGTGATGCCCACACAAGTGCAATGGTGGCACACTGCCATGCTGGGGAACCAACTGCTCTTGATTCACCTAACTGATCCCTTCAGTGGTACAAGACCCATAGCTGGAACTGGGAAACAAGTCAGAACCATATCCAAACATAAACCCTCTCTCCAATATTAAGTTACAATCAATCATGGGGTACAAGAGGTCCTATGCCTATTATACTCTCTATAAAAAAAGTAAGGGTTATCTCATTTGACCTGGTGCTAACTTACTCTCCATTGGAGAATCTGCTTCTCTTTTTCAGATAGATTCAGATCCTCAGGAGAGAGCCACCCCATGATACCTCAAAAGGGCCCTGACTGAAACTAAGGAAAATTGGCGAAACAAGCAAGGGTGTTGTTTTCCTGATGAACCGGATACCAGCACAAGGGGGAAGGAGACCAACACAGAGAAAAATCAGCTCCTACCAAATCAGAGAGCCAGAGCCCCAGAGGCCCCCAACACCTCATCACTGAAGCAGACCAAAAATGAATCCAACATGGCTCAGGGAAATTGTGTGGAAGAGGGGGCGGAAACAATGTCAGAGGCACATGTTGGGTCATGATATACAGAGGCATTTATCATACCAATAACTGGGCTAACCCCACAATGCACGACCCATATACCTCCAAAAGGAGGGGCCAATGGGGAGGGGATATGTCATGGATGAGCCTAATAATGGTACCAAACTGCCTGTACTTGCACAATAGAAAACATAATAATTTTTTAAAAAAGTGATGTGATGTGTGTGACTTTGTTTAAACCATTGTTCAACAAATATACCAGAGTACAGTACAGTGTCTATGAATATACAAAGAAGAGAAACTTCAAATACACCTTGGACAGAACAAAGATATTTTGGAACTTGTATTGTCAGAAATCTCACTCTCTGAATATGAAAACCTTGTCTCTGCTTTTCAGACTCAAGACTCCTGAAATTCCATAGCAGTATCAATATTATATTATCAGAAAGTAATACATTCTTCTATTCTGTTTGCAGTGACATAATGCCTTTTTCCATATAATCTGTGCACATTTATGTCATTTGACTTAAATGTAGCTTGCTTCCTTTTTAGTGAAAACAAACAAACAACAACAAAAAAATCTTCTTGAGTACTGTAAGCTGCTGAATTCCAAAGCAAACCTAAACACTGTTCGGATATCATAAATATAAACACTGAACTGTTCATAATAGACCAATCTGTAAGAGAATGTTCAAGTATATGAGTTTTTATTCTGAGGAAAGGATGAACATGACGATTCCTAACAGTACCTCTGCATTGGATGTGACATTTGGTCTCAAAGAATTGAGATTATTACATGTCTGTATTCATGCATCAGGATCACCTTCCAATGAGTAGATTGTAAAAAGGGAACATCTACTCTGCATTTTAAATTCTAAGTGACTTTTTCAAATTCAACAAAGTTAAAATACATTGTATTGGTGTGCATTTTAGCTGTCATTTGATTTTACACCTAAATTAAATATAATGTAACAAGTTCTTACTACATTGAGCAATACTCAGTCAGTTAATATTGAAAGTAAGACTAAAAATTATTACCTCATTAAGCATATACTTTGAAAATGATCAACTAAACTTCTAACTCCCCATTCTAATAGAAATTTTAGACCCTTATCTTTAATACAAATTAGAACATAAGAATTTACTAAATATTAATTATTTTAATAAGTATACATCTTAATAGTGGGTAAACATTTAATTAATCCATTTCCTAACGATGCTATTCAGTATATAGTCAAAAACTGAGGATATCAAAACATGAAGCAAATACAATAGTGACAGAAGAAAGAAAGATAGTCCCATGAAGAGTGGCTGTGATATCTAGAAATCTCTCTTTTAGAGTGTAACATCCAGGATTCTGCAAGGTTAGTGATAGTTCCTGCTTTTAGTTAAGGAATGGAAAAAAACATTCACTTTTTCTGTTCTGTTACTTTGATTGTCTAATGCATTTCTGTCCCTATCACTATCTTTTATACTATCCTATTTTTGTATAAGATATCTGAATGTTTGATCAACTTATAAACACTATATTATCAGATCCAAAATATTCTAGATGTGGTGCTAAGCACCTCATATTTCATGTAATTTTCATAGTTGCCCCATTATGGCAGGGATTTTGTGATGGCTCACATTTCACTGATGATCACATTGGATTCTATAGAGATTTTATATTTTCCTAGAAATGTTTAGCCTCATATGAGTCAAAAACAGTATTCTTTCACTAACAATCTAACCCCAGGATCTTCTTTTAGCCATATTTTAAAGCAATTTCTTTGAGAGAAATGGAATAAAAGTGCAAAGTCAATACTGACACAAAAGCTCAGTAGATTAAAGTGCTTTCTGAATAAGTGTGAATAACTGAGATTGGATTGCAATGATTCATGTAAAGCTGGGTGGATGATGCAAGTGTCAATAATCCCACTGTGCCTATGGTAAATTAGTTATGTGTTACAAAATAATGTTAATATTTTTTAAATATCATCTTTTAACTAGATCTGGTTTATTAAAGACTAAAGTACAGACATACTTTATATTCACATTTTTCTTTTGAGTGCTTAATAATCAGATGTAGCAGCCAAAACCAATGAGAATTTTAGAGCTAAAAGATATTTTGGTTCTAGCCTTTCTAGGTCTATCAAAACTCAGGAGACATTGGGATACTACTTTCTCTAGAGGGTCCCAAAGCTCTTAGTAATTCACTGGTCTTCTTGATCAGGGAAGACACGGAGACCCAGAGATTAGATTCTGGTCAATATCCTATCTACAGGAGGAGAGTCAAAACAGAGGGAAAAACCCTTAATGCCTCCAAGGGATGGAAGCAACATGGTTAGGATGGCCCTGACTCATCCCAGCAGATGGCATAATGCTGAGAGAGCCATAGAGCTCCACCCAGGTCCCTAAAAGTCTCTCCTAAAGAGCCACAACTAACCTTTAAAGTTGCAATATAAAATTAAGCATCAGTTGGGTGTAGTGGCACACTCCTTTAATCCCAGCACTTGGCAGGCAGTGGCAGGAGGATCGCAGTGAGTTTGAGGCCACCCTGAGATTACATAGTAAATTCCAGATCAGCCTGAGCTAGAGTAAAACCCTACCTCAAAAAATGAAAAAAGAAAAATAAATAAATAAATAAAAATAAACATTGGATACCTACTTGGTCTCAAGCACTAAGCAGAGCACTATAATCAGAAAGTAAGGCATATCTTAAAGAATTTAAACAGCACAGCACAGACTATAACTTTAGATATATGTATACTCAATGACTCAATGGAATATGTACCATTATCATAGTTATATTTTCTTGATAATATATTTTATTGATAATTCTGCTAATGCCTCATCTGCTGTACAAGAACATATACAGACTATACCATTTTGTAAATTTCTAGATCTTCATGATGAAAGAGAATCATACCTACCATTTCTTGCAATAATTCTGCTAATTTGGAGACATTGTGTGTTTAATTGTTATTTTAACCTTGTATCTTCTCATTTACAGTTATCACATAGTGATATCACATATCAGATAGTCCTTTGACAGTCGAACTCCATCTTCCATGGGTCCTCTCATTGCTCTTCATGGCCTGAAAATCTACAAACCTGAAACCTTAAAAAGCACCAATATTTCCCATCCTCATTTCACTGATTCCTCTTCGTTTTATCGGTTTCCCTTCCAATATCTTTATTCAGGAATCACAGGATTCTTCCCACACTATAAGACCACTAATAAACCATGGGTTCTGTATATTAGGACCCCTATAGGGGTATCCTAACTGCCACACTCAGTGACTACTCAGCTTGAAGAAGCCAGATCAATCAGTCATCCCAGTCTCCTAACGGCAGTTAGGGCTACCTCTTCAGAAGGGGAAAGTGGTAGAAGAGAGAAGTGACTAGACAGTAAGGGTAACAGAACCCCAAAAGTGATTTTTTTTTTGGAACTGTCACTAAGTTTGCAGGAAAGATTTCTAGATTAAGCTTGCACCTATCCTCTGCCCTCTTCTCTCATGGGGCTTGTAAAACCCCTCTTGCCTCTCTAAGCAAGAGCTCTCTTTCTTCCTTCTGTTATCTTGTAGGCTTAAGCCCCCCCCCCCCCACTTTTGTCCTCCTAAAGCATTAAGCTATAATAAACTCTTTCTGAATTTTATCCTCTGGTCTTTTGATTTTATTCTTTGAATTCATAGATCAAGGATTTGGGAACACCCCAAATTATGGGTGGATTGGTGTACAAAGAAGCCAAAATTCCTGCATCAATACTCAATAGTCTCTAGATAAAACTTTTAAATGTAATAAAAGATTTTTTTAAATGTACTGCATTTCCTTAATGGGTACAATGCATTTCCTCAAATTCATTAAAACATACATAATAATAAAAGTGAAGCCATCTTCATGATGCAAGGAGGGACTTTGACTCTACAGATTTCACAATGTCATGTAAAGAAAACTATGACATCTCCAACAAATGATTATTGGAACTAGAAAATTCAGTAAACCTGCTTGGTTAAAAAAAAAATCAACATATAAAAACTGACTAGATTTTATATATGCCAAAAATTATTCATACAAATTTCAGAAAATCACCACAAATCTGGCAGCTATAAAACACATGTGACAGCCTACTTAACCAAAAATGCAAATATCTCCACAAGACAATCCAGTGAAAGTAATTGCAGAGATTAAAAATAAATGGAATGATATTCTGTATTCATGGAACTGTTAGAATTAATGTTGTCAATGTATATGCTATCTCAAGTAACCAAGAGAATCCCTATACTCTATATCGAAATGCCATTGACATTATTCACACCAATTCAAAATATCCTAAACTTCATATACTTACATATATTCACATTTACATATCATATATATATGTATATTTAAACTTTGTATGTAAAAAAGGAAGCAAATAACATAATTAAGGAGTAACCTACAGAATGTTGTAAAGTATGTATTTTATATAGGTTAATTTCCAGAATATATAGAGAGCTCAAATAATTCCACAGCTTTTATTTACTCTAATTAACAATTTACCAAAGTCCCCATTAAATCTTCCCTAGAAAACAAATAAACACACACACACACAAAAAAAAATCCCTAAACTAGCCAACATGCATATTGAAAAAATATTCATCACTAATCATGGAAATGCAAACCAAAATGACCATGAGAGTCATGGATTTAATGTTACCCCAGTTCAAATGTCTAATATCAAAGAGATAAAATATGTGTATATAATATCATGTATAAAAAGATATAAGAAAACATACATTGTTGGCAGGAATGTATATTGAAGTTTATTATGGAAAAGAGCATGAGAGTTCCTCAAAAGATTAAAAGAAGAACCACTATATGAGCTAGCAATCCCAATATTGACCATCTAAAAGAAATGAAATATTGTGTAAGTTCCATGTAGCCAAGTCATAGAATGAGCTAAGTATACTTAGACCCACAAATGCATGAAAAAAAGTGTGGTAAGTTTTCTACAAAAGGCTGTTCAGCCACAAATAAAAGAAAGTCTTTTCCTTCCTGGAAACGGATGGACTAGGACACTGTTAGTGAAATCTACCAGACAGACAAAGCCATCTGTTGCATCATTACTCTCATCCATTGGTTTGTGAACAAACCAAACTCCTGAAGTGCTTAGCTGAATAGCAGAGACTGAAGAGGGTGGGTGTAGTGTCTTGGGGACAGGTTAGTCAATGGTACCTTCAGGTTAGATAAGAGAATGTGTCCTGGCACTTTATTGCACATGAGGTAACTATCATTGGCATCATATTTACATTTTAAAATTTTGTTTGTTTATTTAGTTATTTGAGAGCAACAGACAGAGGGAAAAAGAGGCAGAGAGGGAGAGAGAGAGATTGGGCGCGCCAGGGCCTCTGGCCACTGCAAACGAACTCCAGACGCGTGCGCCCCCTTGTGTATCTGGCTAACGTGGGTCCTGAGGAACCGAGCCTCCAACCGGGGTCCTTAGGCTTCACACAGGCAAGCACTTAACCGCTAAGCCATCTCTCCAGCCCCATATTTATATTTTAAAAGTTAGTATCTTGTAAGCAGGCATATGGGCAAAAAAGATTATTAAGATTATTTCAATAATAAATTGTGTGTTTAGGACTCAAGGTTGATCAACAAAATCTAACAAGAAACAGTGTTACAGATTATTACTAAAACATCCAAAAGAATCACAGGCAGTCTATTTAACAAGTTTTGTCTTGAAAAACAAAAGAGTTATTCTTAATAAAAGTAGAAAAAAACTTTTAATTTGAATATAAACAATGAATTATATTGTATGTGAATTATAGCTCAACTTAAAAATTTTATAGCTTTAAAAACTGGACATAAAAGACATATAAAATAGTACAGTGCTAACAACTGTCTTCAATATTCCACTCTCATTAATAGATATATGGATCACCTAGACAGAAAACAATTAACAAAAATTAGAATTAATCTATACAATAAATCAAATGGACTAATAGAATATCCCACCCAACAGGTTCAGAATACACATTCTTCTCAGCAGCCTATGGAACTTAATGATCACCTTATAGAGTCAACCTTAACAAGTACAAATTAAAGCTAAAATAATTGCTTATATCTTATCAAACCACAGTAGATAAAAACTACAAATAAAACCAAGGGAAACAAACAGCAGCAACAACAAACCACAGCAGAGCATTTTTGAATCTACTTCCAGCAAAGAAATGTCATTTGATCATTGTGTATGAAAACATATACATAACATATACAGAATGAATATATATATATATATTCGTTAAAATTTACTCATTAAGTGCATTAGTTATTAATATATTGTTCATTTAAATGTTTTAAAAATGACTATATCTTCATAATAAGACTGAAAGTTTAGTAGAAAATTTGCATTTCCAAAACTTAAGATGAAGTAATTTACCTGTCACATGACAATTTAAAAAGAGAGAAAGAAGTTAGGCATATGATTCTTTGATCAAGGATATTGCCTTTAGCACAAACCCAATATCATAGCCTGAGCTCATTATTGTAACGTCACTTAAGCACTCAGTGTCTGTCAATGCAAGCAAAATGATGACTGCACAAGATGAGGACACTTCATTGATGTAACCAACCAACAAGGTCTAGCCTTCTTACCATGAGATTGTTGCCACCAAAACTGATGCTCCTAGGAAGGCCAAGGACAGGGAAAGACACTGGAATATTGGAATTCATCAACACCCTTAAACACCTGCTATAACAGTTCTTCAATGACAACATAATGATTACTACACAAACATTTTACATACACATGAGAGATGAGAGAAAGGACACAGAGACTAGAGAACAGAGAATGGCTCTGCCCATAAAAAAAAAAAAAAAAAAAAAAAAAAAAATCCCACTTTTCTGTCTTCATAGCTTTTGCAGTTGTCTGGAAAACTCAAATGCAGTGAACACCTCTCTTTTTCTCATTTCCTTTATCTCAGAGTAACTAATTTCATTTTACATCTTAAAAATTATGAATAGTAATGAAGTACATATAAATCACTCAGCTCTTCAATTAATAACTATGAGAAAGACCATTGAATCTCTGGAGCAAAATTATGTGTCTATCTTTATAGCATCAAATATACTTGAAAAACATTAACAATGTCCACAGATCCACAGGGTCACTCTGTATGTGTGTGTGCATGCATGTGCTGAATAGATTACTCACTGAAATCAATTCATCCAGTTACTTTAGGACAATGTAAAGCAAATATTTTTCAAGGTCATTTTATACAGATGCTATGCAGAAATTCTCAATTAACTTACATGTCTTTGGGATCCATCATATTCACACCTTTCAATTTTCCCTAGGCTTCCATCTGAGAAATACAGCTTCTCTGCCCGGTGGTCAATTGTGAGTCCATTGGGAGTGAGTATGTCTGTGCTGACCACCACTTGGGCGTGCTTTCCAGTCAGCGTGGATCTCATGATGCTCGGATGCTGTTCATTCCAGTTCGTCCAAAACATTAAACTAATGAAAGTGAAAAGTATACCATAAAATTTTCATGAAGACCAAATGCATTAAGGCCAGGCATGGTGGTACATGCCTTTAATCTTAGCATTCAGGAGGCAGAGGTAGGAGGATCACCATGAGTTCAAGGCTATTCTGAGACTACATAGTGAATTTCAGATCAGCCTGGGCTGGAGTGAGTCCCTGCCTCAAAAAAAAAAAAAAAAAAAAAAAAAAAAAAAAAAAAAAAAAAAAAAAAAGGAAATACATTAGTAGAAACATGACAATGTCTAGCTGTATTTTTGTTTTGTAATTGGTACAAATCAAAATCTCCCCTCCCTTCAGGCTTGCTTTGAAATTCTGTATTTCTCTTTATGTATGTAATAGAGATACTCATTGAACAAAATCCCATATTTCTATAGTTTTTGTCCTGTCATGAGATAAAGCAATCTGTCAGCAATCTTAACAATAAACTGATTTTTAAAGAAGTTTGGTTACATATTTTAAATTGTGAATATCAGTAATACATTAAGTTCACATATGTATAAATTATGATATTATGCCTTATATGTTTTAAGTTTTCATTAAAAATCACTCTCCAATTAAAATAGTTTTAAAAGTATATTTAATTCAAATGTGCAGTTTACAACTGGGATTGGTAGTTTGCTAAATGCAACGTAAAAATGGAAATTCCAGCCTACATAAGAGTTTTTGATAAATAATTCATCAATCAACAATAAATATGAGTAATACTATGATGGTCTCCATGAGTACTTCAATGAATTTACCAATTTCTTTTACCAGCTTTCTTCACTCTTACTTCAGGACATTCACCGCAGCACTGACATTCTCCTGGTAGACTATGGTATGAATGAATCTGACATGCCTGGTGATGGAGTAGTGTCTAGAGTTGGGTTGGTTCTCCCTGGCATAAGAAGGCCATGTTCATATGAATCAAGGCACTTTGCTATAGCCGTCGGAGTTTTCAGGGACATGATAATGCTCACTTAAGTACATTACATCTAGCCTCACATATAGCTTTACGAGAGGGCATATAATTACTTCAATGAGGGATTTCGGTACATTTTTCTTCTGACAAGAGATCAAGGGTAGGTATCTGTCATTGCTTCTTACTAGTCATATTTCCTTCAAAACAACTGCAAAGGGCCTCTGATTCTCAGGGAAGGTCAGATTTAACTGGACTTGTTAAGTTATTTTGTTGAAGAATAAGATACGAGTTTCTACTTATCAACCTTACCATTTTAAGAGAGTGAAAGCCAAGGTCAATGTACATGTTTCTGCTTCATCTGTGCTTTGTGTTCAAATGTTCTGCATAACTGCTTCCTTTGTGACCACCCTCAAGCCTGACCAAAAAAAAAAAAAAAAAAAAAAAACTCTTTTCCAAGTTGTGGTACTTTTATTTACACCTGAGCTTCTCTTTGTCTTGTGAATTCTTCACAGGCATTATTTTACATCTCTGAATCATAAACCAAAGCAGATGTATGTGAAAAGATGGCTGTACCCAAACATCATTTGGTTGCTTGTTTTCTTTGTATTGCAATTGGGAAAATCCCAGGTTGGTATAACTGATTGAGGTGAAAAACTATTTTAGGCATTGTAGATGTTAATGATTTCTTTTTAAATTTACAATTTCATGCATCTATCCTACCACAGGATTATTTGTATTTTTGCTTTCATTATTTAATCTTGTTTTAGAAAACCTCTTAAGGAGATGACACCTGATATTTAAGTACTACAGATATTCACACTTAACAGTTATCTCATTAACAATAGTGTTGTCAACTATAAAAAAAGGTCTCAGAAGAAACATTTATTTTTAAAGTTAATCCTTTAAAAAATCAGCATAACTGAAACTCTTTTGCCTATAACGCATGAAGGGTAACACCACTTCTTACTTCTGACATTCATCCAAGGCCAGCACATGAGGGTGGTCATCTTCTGACATGGTGATCACTGCTTCTCTGTCAAATGCTCCAGGGTGGGTCTGGTCCACGGTGTGCCTGGTGATGGATGATGTTGTGGAGCTGGTCCAATAAAGCGTATCCCAGGCTCTGTGATAGGCAAGTCCTTCAACGGAACCCACATCTGATGGAGGCAAACCAAGGAATAATTGCATGTTTTTTTTTTTTAAATAAAGACACACATCTCTTACTTTATTAATCATTTCTCCACAAAGAGCATAATGTGTTAATCGATACCTGTAAATAGTATATTACACAAAATAAATATATTTGTAATGTAACACACATATGTATACCAGCACACACGCACACGCGTGCGAGCATGTGCACACACACACACACACACACACACAATACGTACATATATGCCATGAAAGTATGTTTTTGGAAAAAAGTCATTAATAATTTAATCTTTTGATACAAGTGTGAAAACCACAAGACTTTCCCTTTATGTAGGATCATGTCTTTTTTGTATCTTGTGATTTCAAATAAACATGCAATACACAACTTAGAAATATCTTTGAAAATCATTTGCTCACAATACAATTTTGGTGAAATCATAACAAGTTTTGTAATGATACTACAGATATCAATGTCAAGCAAAACCAAGCTCTTCAGAATGATAGCAAATCAAACAGCTTTATACTTGCAAGTGTCAAATGACAGCAGGAATTATTTTAATACGTCAACATGGCAGGTTATTTGATTTTCGGATTCTGCTAATGTGTTATAAAAATGAAATGAATTGAAATTATAAGGTAAAGCTTCAAATACTTCAAATGCTGTTAGAAGAGGGCAAATAGTAGCCTACATATCTGAGTACACAAAAGTCATGGAGTGAAAAACAAAAGTTTTTTTTTTTTTTCTCTCTTTTTTCAATAGAGTATTGAGTACACCTTTAAGTACAATTCAATGATTATTTTTCTTTTGTTTTACTTGTTTTCCTCTGCTTTACTCTTTTCTCAGTCAGTGTAACAAATGCTATATTATCCACATCTCAGGAAATTATATTAAAAATTAACATTGTTGGTGCTATATGGGCGACTGGGAGAAATAACCAATATCTGTCCAAGCAACTCATGGTCTAACCTACTTAGCAACAAATAACCGGTTGTGATGCCCACACAATAATAGCACACAGCCATGGTGGGGAACCAACTGCACTTGATGGCTAACTGATCCCCTGAGTGGTATGGGACCCATAGCTGGAGCTGGGAAACAAGTCAGAACCATATCCATACATAAACCCTCTCTCCAATATCAAGCTACCATCAATCATGGGCTACAAGAGGGCCTACACCTATTAAACTCTCTATAAAAAAAAAGTAAGGGTTATCTCATTTGACCTGGTGCTAATTTACTCTCCATTGGAGAATCTGCTTCTCTTTTTCATATAGATGCAGATCCTAAGGAGAGAGCCACCCCATCATACCTCAAAAAGGCCCCGGCTGAAACTAAGGAAAATTGGCAAAACAAGCAAGGGTGCTGTTTTCCTGATGAACCGATACCAGCACAAGGGGGAAGGAGACCAACACAGAGAAAAATCAACTCCTACCAAATCACAGAGCCAGAGCCTCAGAGGCCCCCAAAACCTCATCACTGAAGCAGACCAAAAATGAACCCAACATGGCTCAGGGAAATTTTGCGGAAGAGGGGGCAGAAAGAATGTCAGAACCACATGTTGGGTCAGGGTATGCAGAGACATTTATCGTACCAATAACTATGAGCTAACTCCACAAGGCATGACCCATATACTTCAAAAAGGAGGGGCCAATGAGGGGGGGTAGGTCATGGATGAGCCTAATAAAAGTACCAAACTGCCTGTATTTCCTGAATAGAAAATTAATAAAAAAATAATTTAAAAAATTAACATTGTCACATAGTTTTTATTTTTCTGTGAAAGAATATTTTTAATAATCATATTATATATGCACTGTATGTTGAGAAATAGCAGAACTCTGACTAACTTCAAGCAAGTAGGAGTCATCAATCCATTCTCTCCTGTGCCATCACTTTTCTATTCCTGTGACTTGGCCAACCCTCCCCCTGGATACCCTCTGTGCAGTTCCTGCAGGACCATCCAGCAATGCTCCTGTGATGAAGTACATTCTCCTTATCCAGGGTTAACATGACTCCAGAGCTGTGGATGTATGCAGCATGTCTAAACACCCAAGCATAAATGCTTTTAGTGTGACTTTGTAGTACATGATAACCTGAGAGTTCATTTGACCATAATCTGATGCTACAATTTATATTCCAGTAATGCCTTTCTCTCTCAAAAGATATTTAATTCTGGATCGGGGAAATGACTTAGTGGGTCAAGTTCTTGCTGTGTAAGCAAGATGACCTGAAATCAGACCCCCAGGATCCAGGTAAAATGCAAGGTGTGGTCAGACGCTCCTGTAACCTCAGAGCTGGGGGTTGGAGGGCAGATGCAATGGGATCTCCAGGGCTTGCTAACTGGCTTGTGTAGCATAATCAGTAAACTCCGTGTTCAGTGAGAAACTATGCCTAAAACAGTAATATGAAAATTCATGAAGTACGGACCTGACGTCAACTGTTACCCTCTACCTGCTGTACCCCGACACAGATCTCCACCCACATAAGGTAACATATGCACATGTAAATATATTTAAATCCTTATAAAATCATATTTGTCACTAAAAATAACACACTGTTTTTGATATTTATTTATTTATTTATTTAAGAAAGACAGATAGTGGCAGAAAGAGAGAGAGAATGGTGCCATGGACTCTAGGCACTGCAAAAAAAAATCCAGACACTAGAGTCACCTTCTGCATCTGGCTTTCCTGTGCAATGGAGAATTGAACTTTGGCTTCCTGAGGCTTCTCAGGGAAGTGCTCTAGCCACTAAGCAATCTCTCCAGTCCCAGACTGTTGTTTTCGTAAAATCATGAAAATAATTTGAGTTTGTATTAAACAAAATTTTTTATGTTGTCAATAGAGCAGAGCCATATGGTATGTGTACATGCATAGTTCCCATTTATGTGTTTAAATTCCTGAATAAGTTCAAAAGCCAAAGTAAGCAATGTGAGGTTCCGACCCTGGCAGATAATTAGTTAAGATAAAATGTCTAGCCAGTCAGCTATACCTGTAATATTGAGCAAGAAAATCAATATGGAATTAAAAAATTGTTGGAAATAAAGGTTGTAGTAGTCTCTGTTTTTTTTTTTTTTTAAAACATAACTACAACAGGACTATTTCAGCAGTTTCATACTTTTCTCCATGGGGATGGGGTAAAACACAGATAGATTATTGATAGATGATATATACATAGATAGATAGATAGATAGATAGATAGATAGATAGATAGATAGATAGATGAGAGAGAGAGGTAGAGAGAGACTATGGTGACTAGGCAATTAAAAATACCACCTTCTCAGCACACATATTTAACAACAAACCAATAAATAAGGAATCCTTTTCCATTTTATTCAGCAATTTGGTTTAACTAATTATAAGGAAAATCCTGATAGGGGTTTGCAAAAGTAAGAACAGAGGACAGTTCATCCCCAGAAAGAATCAGAAAAATGACTCAGAACCATGGCATATGTATGCATATATATATATATATATATATATATATATATATATATATATATATATATGCATATACTTATATACATATATATCTATACATATAAATTTATATACATTGCATAATCCTATATGCAAGTATCCATATCAACAATGGGGAATTTGATCCCAATAGCCTAAAAGTGAACAAATGACCAATACTCTGATACCTGATAAAGGAATATGCTTCATAGGTAGTATAACTTTATTACATTACCACTGGGAAAGAGAGAAGACCCCCAGTACCCCACTTGTTGATTATTCTAAAAGTAAGATAAATGCTTACTTCATGGGACAAGTGAAGGATGCTCTTAATTGGACTCATATATCAAAATAATGCTCTTCTATTGGCAAGTTAACAAGAAAGTTTTATTTCAAGCAAAAGCTATAGCTGAAAAGGGTCAGGGTGACCTCCTGTTGAATGGACACTCACAAAGTCTATCTTTTTTTACTTTCTGTTTCTTCTCTTCTATGCCCATATCCACCCATGTTCTTCCCTTTCCTTATATGAGATGCAACATTGGTTTTTCTACTGTAGCATCTACCCCATTGAAAGGCATTATATTTGATAAAATTTAGTACCCTTTCATCCTAACAGACTTGGAATATAAGAAAACTGAATAAATGTGGGGACTGCAGAGATGGCTTAGCAATTAAATTGCTTGCCCGTGAAGCCTAAGAACCCATATTCAACTCTCCAGGTCCCACAAAAACCAAATGCACAAGGTGAAGCATGCATGCAAGGTCACATATGTGCACAAGGGGCCATGCATCTGGAGTTCAATTACAGCAATCGGAAGCCATGGAACACCAATTCTTTCTCTCTCCCTATCTCTACCTCTGTCTCTAGTGTTCTCTCTCTCTATCTCTCTATCTTTCTATCTAGCATAAAAAGGCTAGTCTGTTGGGCTTCACTCAAAAAACTGCATACATTTAATAAGGAAGTATTAAAATGCCTAAAGTTCACTATCTACTTAGTGTAAAATAATGTATACTTTGCAACCAAAGTATGAAAAAGATAAGCATGTCAGCACTGTACTTTCTACTTAACTTTCTATTGATGAAGTTACCAGGGTAAGGGGAGTATCAGAAAGAAAAGGAAAGAATACAAGTTGTGAAAGAATTAAAACTATATTCACTCATAGGTGACAAGTTCTTAAACATAGAAAATATCAAACATGGGCTGGAGAGATGTCTTAGTGGTAAGTGCTTGCCTGTGAAGCTTAAGGACCCCAGTGTGATGCTCTATTCCCCAGGACACATGTTAGCCAGATGCACAAGGGGAGGCATGTGTCTGGAGTTTGTTTGCAGTGGCTAGAGGCCCCGGTGTGCCCATTCTCTCTCTATCTGCCTCTTTCTCTGTCTGTCACTCTCAAATAAATAAATAAAAGTAAATAAAAAAATCAGATATCAAACAATTCCCTAGGAAATTATTAGGAATAATAAAATATCTAATGAGCAGTATAATATTTTTAACAAATGTTGAATTAACTTATTGTGTATATGCAAAAGAATACAGCCCTTCTTAGGCTCCCTCCCTCCCTCCCTCCCTCTCTCTCTCTCTCAATATAACTTGGACTCTAATTACTGTAGAAGTCAGAGTGGACAAAATATCAGATGGATAAGTTGCATTTTATCGAAAAAGAGTTTTTCAAAAAAGTAAAAAGTAAAAAAGAAAAAAAAGAAAAACTTCCAGAAGAGGAGAAATCATTTGCAAATAATACACATCTTAATAGACTTGTACTCATGAGATATTACAAAAGCTCTTATACATTAAAACAAAGAAAGAAATACTGCAATAGGAAAATGAGCAACAGCCTCACATAGATTATTTCAACAAAGAAGTAAACAAATGATAGACAGGCACATGAATACTTAGCCATCAGAGGAATGTGAATAAAACCACAGTTCATATCAACTTGGATGTTTCCGAAAGGTTGCAGAAGCATTGCAATCCACCATATTACATTGCTGGTGTGAATGAGTATTACTACTTCAGTATTACTCTTAGTAAAACATGAAGTATTACTCTTAGTAAAACATGAAGCAATTTCTCAAAATGTGAGATATAGAGTTCACATGACATCTAGAAATCCACTGGTTGGTTTACACCCATGAGAAATGAAACCATGCTCCCATATGCTCATCAGAGATCATAGCAGCCCTAATCCTGACAGTGTAAATAAAAGCAGAGCCCAAATGTCAATCAACTGAATGATTAATGAATAAAATGTGAAGTTAAAAAAAATAAAATATCACTGAAGAATAAAACACTACATAAATGAAACGAGTCACAAAAGTCAATGTTTTATAAGTACATTTACATGAAGTGTTCAAAATAGGCAAATTTTTAATAACTAAAAGTTGATTAGTAGCCTTTGTGGTTAGAAAATGGGAGTTGGGGTGGAATAAGAACAAATTTTACAAATTGATATGCATTTTTAGACAAGTAATGATAGAAATATTCTCAAACTGAAGATGATGGTGGATCTGTAGGTGTGCATACACTTTTGAATATGTTAAAAATCATTGACCTTTGCACATCAAGTGGGTGAACTATATGGTATATGAGTTATATATCTCAGAAAAGTATTTCTGTAGTTGTCTTGATGCAAATTAATAAAGTATTGCAAACATAAGCCTTAATTATTCTACAAATTTAAGTTTGAATTTGATATGCACAGGCATTTCTACCACAAGCATATTCACAAGATTGTTTTAAGGTAACCTCCTCTTTTCTTCCCACCATACACACTTGTAACATACTGGATAATATTATATAAAATTATGCTAAAATATGTGGACAAGGTTTAACACTCAAAAATATCAATATGTACTGATTTCTCTTGAGTATCTATTACTCAAATGTTTTACACATTATTAGCTTTTTGATTTTTCAAATATTCCACTGAATAATGGAATGTAACAGCTTCTCTGTATGATCTATTTGCTATGGCTTAAAGTACCATCCCTCAGGTGTGAATGCTAATTTCTGCTTCCTTTTCACATCAATAAATAGAGCAATAAATAAAATAAACTGTACATCTCAAACATTTTTCAGGTATGTGCTTTAATTTGTATGTTCTTAGGTTAACATACTGAAGAAGTTAGCTATTAGAACTGTTGTGCAGCTGCACAGGACTCTAGATAGGATGATGTGAGTGGTCTGATCCATCCTGTGGTAGTCCAATACTGGTTGTCAAACATTTGCAATGCCAGTGCTGACTGTACATAAGCCACAGTGATAGTATCATACTTCCACATACTGTTCTTAACTAATCTGTTTTTAAATATTTTGGCTATTAAATAGATAACTAATTTTCATTAATCTAATTTTTTATTAGTCTAATTTCATTAGTCCGATTAGATTTAAATTTATAAGGACCAAACATGTTCAGTAAGTAAATATTCTATATAAACAAATTCACAAAGTATGGCATCTCAATGACAGCAATTTGACATATACTCCCACTAACCTAGACAGTCCTGGCTGAGGCAAATCCAGGTTCTTTTATTCCACTCTTAAATACAGATATTAACTCTTAAATTACAGACTTCACATTACACAGCGTATCATCTACCTATCTATCTATTAGTCTATCTATCATCAATCTATTCATACAGGCAAGGAACAGAATAAATATAAATAATTAAAATTTCAATAGTTTCAAAGAGTCCTTGGAGGCCAGACCTGGGAAACTAATAAAAATCCAAATGTCTCTATTGATGAGACAATCTGCTTCAGGAAAGGCTAGAAGAGCTGTGGTTGCCTCTAGAGTTAGGCAGGTAGGTTCAGATCTGAGCTAAAGAAGTGAGGCTTAGTGAAGGGCAGGACCCAGTCGAGAGGAATGGGATGGATGGATGGATGGATGGATGGGCAAATGGTATTTGAGTAGGCAGCATCAACATCTGGGACTGAGTAAGCTGACGTCTCTACACCAATCTGGAGTTCCTTCACACATGTGCACACATACATATACACACACAGCAGATGATCAAATGACAGATCACTGGGGGCCATGACCACTGCAGTTTTAAGTGTCCACTTTTTTATTGGGCCCTGATTAGGCAGTTACACGCCATCCTTCATCTGGTGTGTCTCATGATTTCTTAGACCGGGTTATCCTGTTAGGATTTTAACATGTCCATATGCCTGGTTGTAGTCCCAGGTAATTCCAATTGCCTCCAATTATAAGGTAGCACCTTTGCCACTCGAAGAATGTGTCATTTACCGGTCTGTGCCACAATGATGGTGTCAAACAGATTGTATCATTCATGTGTCCCCTGGGGAACAGAGTCATCCTCCACCCTCAAAAAGGTGTTAGAAAAGCTACTGGGAAAATGGAGTCTCTCAGGGCTAGGCACAGTCTGAAAATCACTCTTTTACACATATATGTGGACTAACTCAGAGTAGGACATGTCATGATCTTGAAGTTATAGTCCAGACAAGTGTGATGACATGCCTTGAATCCCAACACTCAGGAAGCAGAGGTAATATCATCCCTGTGAAGTCAAGCCCATATTGAGATGACATATTGAATTAGAGGTCAGAGTAGGATAAAGTGAGAACCTATCTCAAAACAACAAAACATTATAACCTAAATTTTCAACAAAGAGCAATTCTTTTATAACTAAAAAAAATCACTATTTTTTTGTGATGGCATACCTTGAAAAGAGAGAATCTATTGAAATATTATTGCATCCTGCAAGATGTCAGGCAAGAAAGAAATAATCCCAAACCTAGAGATTTTATGCAATAAAAAGCAGTAAGAATCCAAAAAGGAAAAGGTATCGTAATGAAAGTCTTCAAAACTGGACTCGCCTGAGCACATGGATGGCCCCACTTCCTGCAGATGTAACTATCCACGTCAGGCCTTGGTCACTCATATGGGAAGAGGCAACTCAATCAAAGTTTTTGAGTGGGGAGCAGTTCTGTCCTTCCCCTTATTTTCTTCTCATCACAGTACTTGTGTTTCCAAAGCAAACATGTTTGCTGATATGTGACTCTGTCTTCAATAAAGAGGTTTTATTGTCTTTCTCCAAGCTGCATTAATTCCCTTGAAGAAAAGAATCTCAAATATTGGATTCCAGAAGAGAGGCTCTGCTTTACATTGCATAACAAAATGATTCAATTTATTTGGTTTTCCCACAACAAAGAACACTTTGCCCCAAGGAGTGTTGAAGCAGAATGAACAGATGGAAACTTCTAAGTGATGATTTTTTTTTTTTTTGTCTTGTTTTCAGATTTAAGACAGTTAGTATATGCAATGCCAGCATTGGGGAAGGCTGAGGCAGGGAAATCAGACTGAACTACAGGTGAGATCTTGTTTCAGAATACAAAATAAATAAACAAAGAAACAAACAAGACATCAATTTCACCCAGAACTCCATAGTCAGTGGAAAAATTACACAAACTCCATCTCAGCCTGGTAGTACTGCTTTATCAGTTATGCTAGATACTGAAGTAGGATCATCATATGCTAAAGGCATTTCTGGGCTATTGAACAGTAAATTCAATGAGAGCCTGGGCAACACAGGGGAACTTGTCTCAAACAATAGCAGCACCATTATCAACCAAACAACAACAACAACAACAACAACAAATGCATACACACACACACACACACACACACACACACACACACACACATACACACACAGAAAGAAAGAAAGAAAATGTGAAGTGGGATAAAACTAGCTCAGTGGGAACTAAGCAGCATGCCCAAGGCCCTAGGATTCAATCCACATTACTGGATAAGGGAATTACACAGACAACACGTATCCAAAAAGGCCTCTGTCTCTTGCCACTGAAACACTGTACTATAGGAGTTAGTTGCCTTGGATGGTACATAGTGAGGAAAAAAAAAAAGCCCTTGGTAATGGCCACAGGGGTGCTGTCTCCTCTTCTTCCTCTTCCTTCTCCCCCTCCCCCTCCACTCCCTCCCCCTGACCCTTCTCATCTCCCTATCCTGGGCCAATTTCCCCCTGATGCCAACCGTGGTGGGCTGACTAAGCAAGCTTCTTGAGGCCCATAGTACAGGATGCACCATGAACTAATCAGCACCTTTCAGCTTCACTCAAGCTCACTGACCATACACTCTGCACTTGTGACAGGCTGGCATTCCCATTCAATAAAAATTCATTTTCCACAGAAACTGGATTTTTCCAGCTCTAGAAGTCCCCTCACTCCAGAAGTGCCTACTTTCTTTATGATTTCTTTCCCTCACACTCTAAAATAAACTTTATTCTTTTAGAATACCTTCCTGTCTCTTAATTCCTTAACTCCAGTAGAAAATGTACCCTCAACCCCTAGGCTGTACCACCACTACTCCGACATGACTAATTCTATGGAAATGTATGCCTGGCTTACTAGAATAGAGAACTGACTTGTTAATAGGATCAGGGTAAAACTAGCATGTTTCACAGAACAGCATGAACTCTTAAACCTCCTCAGTGCCAGTACAGGTGAGACAGGCACTCTTTAAGATATTTAAGGAAGAGTGGCATGTAATCCATTCTTGCTTCTTACAACAGAAAGTAAGGTCAATCTTCAGGCCAAAACCATGATCAAGAACATTCTTGAGAAAGGTGCCTTTGCATATTACCAGGTGATAGGATGAACCCCTCACATCCCCAATCAGTTCACAGAAGGCAAAACAATCCCAACACAGGTTCACTTACATACCATAAGAAGCAACTACAATTACACAGTATGACTTGAGAGAAATTGGGAGGCTCTTCTTATCAAAACCAATACTTGCTTCTCAAATTCCATTATCAACTATCTCCTTGATTAAATGCTGTCTCTAGGTGTCTATGTTTAAAAAGTTTGTGTGAACAATTCTCTAGGAGTATTAATTCCTTAAGTAATTAATGATTGATGTGTTAGTGTATCCAACTATTAGTCATGGAGCCCAAAAATGCAGAAACCAGGTGTGGTGGCTCATGCTTTTAATCCCAGACATAGGTGGATCATAGTGAATTCAAGGCTACCCTGAGGCTACATGGTGAGTTCCAGGTCAGCCTGGACTATAGTGAAACCCAACCTCGAAAAAAATAAATAAATAAAAAAATAAATAAATAAATAAGCAGAATAAAAGTCCTCAAAATGAAGTCACGAGGGAGGCAGAGCGATGCGGGCTTTGGGGCATTTAATGCCCAATGACACATGGTCTTAGAACAACAGCTTTATATTGAGTGCATGAACTATTCTCTGATAATAAATGAGTCATTTCCAGAACATACACTCAGATACTTGTCAATTATGCACTTTGAAATAATACATGAACTGCATGTGATTAATTGGGGTGGGGGAACATTGCTGTATCTTAGTTGCTGCTATGATTCAGAGCTCTTCCTGATTCCCATGTCAGATGGGACCAGTGTCCTGTAAGTGTCGAACACACAGGAACCACAAGGTGACAACTGCACCCTTGAACTTATGCATGCCCTTCCTTCCCTTCTCTCAGTTCTACCTTCCCTCCTAAGGGAACTTCCAATCATTATTTTTCCATGTCACAGTGCTTCTCCTTTGGGGTCATATTTATTTCTTCCAATTTTCCCATTTTCAAAAGCTATTGATTTTGCCCTCTGGATGACTTTTGGATTAAAAACTTTTGTTATTGTTTCCAGACCTAGATTTTTCTCCAGCTTGAATTAGTGCCCCTCTGCTGGACTATCCTGATCCAGAAGCAGTATCTGTATTAGCTTTTTTATTCCCCACTACTCATGAATTTCTAGAGAGTAGCTTCCAGCAGAGAAAATATGATCCCAAGCATCCTTTTCCTCCTCTGCCAGTTCTTGGCTTATTGAAGCTATTTTGTCAGCTGACTGGCTTTAAACTTGAGCACCTCAGTGAAAGTTAATCTTCCATATGCTAATGTTGAATTCATTCCTATGCACATTATAGTATCTAAATGACTTGATCCAATGCTTTTATCTGTAAAATCCATAGAAATAACTCCAACTGAATAATAAATATTTTCTGTAATTTAGCAATTATACAAATAAATTAGAACACTATAGGCTGTTGGCAACACTCTTGATTGGCCACCAGAAGTAAAAAAGACACCATTTCAGAAGACTCCACATGCTTGGGCTACAGATAACTGAAAGATCAAGCTGGAGCTGAGCTGGAAGACACTTCCTTGTTGCCTAGCTATCATGATACTGGAAGGATCTATGAAGGCTATTTGGGGGAAAAAAGTAAGTTATTCATTGTCTTAACCAGCCATGAACCCTGCAAGTTTTATGGCTGGCCAGATACCAACTGGTTCAATGTCTGTTATGGGGGAAACACACTTCTCTTTGATTTGGTTTGAGGCCCTCTCCAGGGGCAATAATTCTCATCTGATACTAAAGAGCTTATCAAAAGCCTATGGATGGGGAGGTTATAAGTCCTAGTGGGCAAAGTACTACTGTCGTCTGGCTAAATGGATGTATTTCTCCCACCAAACTTCCTTCTATATACTTGTTTATTCCCCTATATTAATGCTACTGTCAATCTTGCTTAGAAAAACTTCTCTTTTCAGATATCAATGACCACTGGAGTCATCCAATACTCACAAAAGTGCTGAGAAGTGACAATGGGGTGTTCAGCATTAAGTTGGACATTTCTATAACACCAGCTCAGGGACCAATACAGAAGAGACAGCAAAAAGATTGTTAGAGCCAAAGGAAGGAAAAGAGTGCATATAGTATTGTCTTCAAGATATGTGAGCATGGTATTCATAGCCTCACAGTGGTTGATGCTACCTACATAAGGCCTGCATAATAGAGGGGAAACTACGACATAAAAATAGAAGCAAGAGTATTTGGAAAGAAGAAGGGATTCAGTGTAAGGGAGAATTGGGAGAGGGACAGAGTAGAGATAGTAAGAGCTGACTTTGATCATGGTATATTATCTATGTGTATGGAAGTTGTCAATAAGAAGATACTAGCTTCTTTTATAGTTTTAGGATAACAGGAGCAAATTATTTTAGCATTTGAATTCTAAATCTATTTACTTTCAAAGACATCTCATAAATAGGAACTCATGCTCTTCCAACAACCTAAAACCAAACTAGCCATTTGTGTGAGCTACAGAAAATCCAAGCAAAGGTAATTAAAAAAAATTAAAACTGCCTTTTGAAGCTATATCATTTAAAGATTAATTTGAATTTGGAATGTTTCATTAGAATAATAAATTTTTTGTCTTGTTGTCTGGATATTTCAGTTTTTTTTTAATTTTTATTAACATTTTCCATGATTACAAAATATATCCCATGGTAATTCCCTCCCTCCCCACCCTCACACTTTCCCATTTGAAATTCCATTCTCCAGCATATTGCCTCCCCATTACAATCATTGCAATTCAGTTTTAATTATAGGAAATCCAAGAAGAAACTAAGAATGTTAGCAGATAAGAGAGAAATTTTAGAAACAGAAAGAGTACAAACATTTACACATTTGGAAAACATTCATTTATTTTTTTCTATTCCTAATATGATAAATAAAAATTATTTTTACAAGCCAGGCGCGGTGGCGCATGTCTTTAATCCCAGCACTTGGGAGGCAGAGGTAGGAAGATTTCCATGAGTTCAAGGCCACTCTGAGACTACATAGAGAATTCCAGGTCAGTCTGGGCTACAGTGAGACCCTACCTTGAACAAAAACAAAAAGAAAGAAAAAAAATTTTCTTTTACAAACCCAGACCGATGTTAAAATTAAAATCATGAAATCAATAATTTGCATAGTTTTTCAAAGCACTTCCACAAAGTATTACAATTTGGCACTAGAAGCTTACCTGTCATTTTCTCAACAAGCCCATTAATCTATCTTTATTCTACCTTGTACATTACCTCCTAAGAGAAGCAAATGTGAGATTTCGTGAAATAGGAAACCACTACACATAGTCTGTAATATGTTGTCCTCTGTCATTCTGAAAGTTCTTGGTACTTTGTTTTCTTCTTATCTATTCTTTTCTTTTGTTTTTTTCCAGCCGAGCCATCTTCATGATGAACAAAATCACAGCCCATTTGACATGGTTTTCTCCTGGCTACTCCTCCACTGTGGTAGCTTCTACTAGTGGCCATTTCAAATAAGTCTTTATATATTTTATTCTCATATTACATTTGCTTCAGTCCACTAATACCTGACATTTTTCTAAGCAATTACTCTTCCTCAGACAGTGGCAGCAGCATGACTATTTGTCCAGGAGCTGCTTGTTTTCAAGAGGTATCCTTTTTTCTTTATAACTCTTTGGTGTTTTCTTCCCTACTTCTCTTGAAAGCAGCCCTATGTAATACCCCTCCTTATTTCCTATCTTTCCCACATATGATATTTTCTATTCCCATGGCATCAAATACTGAGTACATATTTCACACCTAATTTATCATATTCAATCATCAATTAATATGCTTTGTGGTCAGTCACAATATATAACTATAAAGGTACTTCACCCCACCCTTAATCATTGAGATAAATAGCATGCATGCAATTACTCCATGAAGAAATACAGAATTGACTGTCAAGATGGCGACCGCCTAGCTGCACTACAAACAACAAGGGGAAAAAAAGATAGATGCAGATCCTAAGAAGAGAGCTGCCCCAACATACCTCAAAAGGGGCCCAACTGAAACTAAGGACAACTGGCGAAATAAGCAAGGGTGATGTTTTCCTGTGAACCGGATACCAGCACTAAGGGGAAGGAGATCAACGCAGAGAAAAATCAACTCCTACCAAATCAGAGAGCCAAAGCCTCAGAGGCCCCCAACACCTCAGCACTGAAGCAGACTAAAAATGAACCCAACATGGCTCAGGGAAATCTTGCGGAAGAGGGGGCGGAAAGAATGTCAGAGTTACATGTTGGGTCATGATTTGCAGAGACATTTATCATACTAATAACTGGGGGCTAACTCCACAATGCACCACCCATTTTCATTAACAAGGAGGGTCTAATGGGAAGGGGTAGATCACAGATGAGCCTAAATAATGGTACCAAACTGCCTGTATTCACTGAAATGAAAACTAATAAATTAAATTTAAAAAAAAAGAAATACAGAATTGAGCATTTAATTATTTTAATTTTTTTTTTTTTTTGCATTACTTTTGTTGTCATTTTGATGTTTTTGAAGTAGGTTCTCACTGTAACCCAGGCTGACCTGGAACTCAGTCTGTAGCAAGGATGGCCATGAATTTATAGTGATCCTCCTACCTGGGCCTCCAGAAACTGGGATTAAAGGTGTGTGCTACCATGCTTATCTGCCTTTCTTTTTGTGTGTAATGTATGAGTTAGTGCTTTTAAGTTTATAGTCAAATCATATCTAAGTAATTCTATTTTGTTTGCCATGTTCATTATCACTGATATCCCCTCTTAGCTGAAACTGTACCAAAACTAACCCAACTAAATGAGATAAGTCATTCTCTATCTACTACCTTCATGTGTTCATAGAGCAAGTATCTCATCTGCTTAAAATTCTGCCTAAAATCCCTCAATGATGGCTCGTCTGATGTAGAATGAAGTTTGACTCAGTCACTGTCAGACTCTCCAACATCATCTTAGGGTCCTTTTCCTGCTTTGTCAGGTAGACTGTGGCCACACAGCTCCAGGCCTTTGTTGGCATGTTTGATTTTATCATACTTGATCTTTCTTAGGTTGGACAAATATTAATTCCAAAATTGCCTATCCTGTTTATCTAGTCATTTTCCTCTGTTTTGGCTTTATTTCTGTGGTGGTTCATAAATTTAGGTGTTCTGAATGCTAGGATCCCAGCTCAAGGAGATTTGGGAATTACCATCTCCTGGAGGGGGGTGTATTGTTGGGGGTAGGCTTCCAGGTGTTATAGCCAGTTACCCATGCCAGTGTTTGGCACATTCTCCTGTTGCTATTGTCCCACCTTATGTTGGCCAGGGGGTGATGTTCACCCTCTGATCATGCCATCATTTTCCCTGGCATCGTGGAGCTTTCCCTTCAAGGCTATAAGCCTAAACACACCTCTTTTTCCCCCTCAAACTTATCTTGGTTGGGTGGTTTCTATCAACCATGCAAACCTGACTTTAACAGCAAAGTAGTACCAAGGAGTAGGATTGCTGCTAGACATCTGACTGTGTGTCTTTAGCCTTTTGGAGCTGATTTTCAAGATGAATGTGGAAGGATTTGAAACCTTGGCCTAAGAGATGCCATGCCATTCTGTAAGTACAGCTTGATGGACTATTCTGGTCAGAGTTGAAATACATGAATGCAGTAAGAACCATGGACTATGAGGTTTGGTTTATGAGGGTGAGAAAGAACTTTGCTTGGACTGGACTAGCAGTTTGTGTGGGAAGCTTGCTGTTATGGCCGTGTTCTGAGAAGTTGTGCAGGATCCCTTTGCATAGAAATGAACTGGTCTGAACAGAGGAATATGACAGAAAAAGAAACAACTATGGGTGAACTATTGCCCATTCAGCTGCAATTGAGAGTTATAGCCATTGAGATTGGGCCAGCTTACTTTCATTGGAAAAATACGAAAAAAAAAGGTAATCTTTTGAAGGGGCCTGAATGCTCAAGGAGTGGCCTGTTCTTCAAAGTCTGCTTTATAGCAGACTGGATTAACAAATTGGAACCCTAACTGGTATTGTGGAGTATAAGAAATGAAAGAAAGAGCTGGTCATTGAATTTGCATATGGTCTTGTGTTTTGAAAATTGCTATAGGCAGTCTAAAAAAAGGTTTGCTGGATGCCTGCATGCAGACCTCATGGGTCTATGAGGATGAACTCTGGATTGCAGTAGAGACCCAGTGGAGATCCTAGGATCATGAGATGACTGCTAAGGAAAGCTGCAGGTCCAGATGAAGTTTTCCAGTGAGTAGCCTACCTGGGAGAATTGGAATGCCAGAGACTTGTTGCTGATTAGTTAGTGGACTTGGAGATTTGTTACTGGCTAGAGTTGTTGGACTTAAAGTTTTAAAGTTTGATGTTTGCCTTGGTTGTTTTAAATCTTTTTTTTTAATTAATTAATTAATTTATTTATTTGAGAGCGACAGACACAAAGAGAAAGACAGATAGAGGGAGAGAGAGAGAATGGGAGCGCCAGGGCTTCCAGCCTCTGCAAACGAACTCCAGATGTGTGCGCCCCCTTGTGCATCTGGCTAACGTGGGACCTGGGGAACCAAGCCTCGAATCGGGGTCCTTAGGCTTCACAGGCAAGCGCTTAACCGCTAAGCCATCTCTCCAGCCCTGTTTTAAATCTTTTATTGGTTAAGTACTTCTTTGCTATGCCCAATGCCATCTTTTGCAGTGGGAATGTTTATTCTGTGCCATTAGGGGTTTTGGAGGAATTTTTTGTTATTATGGCTGAGTTAGAAGATCTTGGACTGTGGGAATGTATGAACATCATTGGAACTGATAAAAACTATGGGGACTTTTCAAATTAAATTAATTTACTGTATTTTATATCCTGTATGTTTATCAGTTTATGGGAGCCAGGGGCAGAATGTGGTGGTTTGATTCAGATGTCCCCTATTAACTTAGGTGTTCTGGATACTAGGTTCCCCACCTGATGGCAATAGGAAATTAGAGCCTCCTGGAGGCAGTGTATTGTTCAGGGTGGGCTTATGGGTGTTATAGTCAGTTTCCCCATGCCAATGCTGGGCACACTCTTCTGTTGCTATTTTCTACCTTGTGTTGGCTAGGGGTTGATGTCCACACTCTGCTCATGCCATGGCTTTCCATTGTCATCTTCACCTCAAGCCTGTAAGCCAAAATAAACCTCTCTCTCTCTCTCTCTCTTTTTTTTCCTACAAGCTGCTCTTGGTTGGATGACTTCTACCGCCAATGTGAACTTGGCTGCAACAATTTCTTAGAATTTTATTCATTGTTGTTTTTTTAATCTTCTTCTTTTTTTTTTTTTTTAATTTTTTCGAGGTAGGGTTTCACTCTAGCCCAGGCTGACCTGGAATTCACTATGTAGTCTCAGGATGGCCTTGAACTCACAGCAATCCTCATACCTCTGCCTCTCGAGTGCTGGGATTAAAGGTGTGCGCCACCACACCTGGCTTAATCTTCTTTTTATTAATTAGTTGTTGGTGCTGCTTTTGTCTGTCTCATCCACCTAAAATGAGTATATGGAAAATGTTTGATTCTCAGTTGTATATACCTCACCTTGAGCAAAGTCCCAACTAAACAGCAAATGACTGAAATGATGTGCAGATAAAATGAAATCCCCAATACCTTGAAAATGAGTACTGTGCATTATGCTTTAACTCTTAAATGTCCAAGACTTACTAAATGTGGCTAAGAAGAGCACAGACTTTGTTTCAATAGCGGTTTTGCAAACATTCTCTACGATCTTATTTATTAGCCATGGGAGATGGGCAAATTCATTTATTCATTCCACATTCTTGTTTTCTTGTCTGTGATATGGATATTCTAATGGTACCAACTGCTTAGGATGCTTGGTGTTTATACAAGATAATACAGGTGACTTGTTAAGAATAAGGCCTAATGCACTGGAGAGATGGCTTAGTGGTTAAGGTGCTTGCCAGAAAAATCAAAGTTCCTAGGTTCAAATCCCTAGTACTCACATAAAGCTAGATGCACAGGGTGGTGCATGCATCTGGAGTTCATTTGCAGTGGCTAGAGGCCCTGGTGCACCCATTCTCTCTCTCTCCAAAAAGTAAACAAACAAATTAAATAAATAAAAGAATAGGTTATAATACAGTGAAGACTCCATATGAGCCAGTATCTATAACCCTGCTATTCCACTGCTTTACAAGGCCACAGCTAATTATGCCTCTTAAGGTTAATTCTGTTTGATAAATTATTATTACCATTTTTCTCAATGTAGGCTATTAGAGATAATAGCAATTTTATGAGATAGTTTCTCAACTCTAAGAGGCTACAATCTTCATGTGTAAATACAATTCTTTTTTATCCTAAGAAATTAGACTCCATTTATATGTTGCTTATTCCTCAGAATAAGCTTATCCACTTGAAAGATTTACCTTATCCAGACCTTTAAGTGTTAGTGTACCTTGAATGATTATAATGCTAGTATTTGATGCCTTTGGGTGGAAAAGTGATAGGAATTTTCAGATACTAAAACCAGAGAGGATATCAATGTTTCATAACATAATATATAAGGACAAGATGAAGATTTAAAAATAATGAAGAATAGGCAGAAAGTGAAGTGACCAATTATTCCTTTATTCCTTCATTTTCTTCTTGTATCCCTGTTTAGAAATGAAAAACAACTGGAGGAAGGGACTAGAAATTTTCTTGGGGCTTTGTCTTTTCTGACAAATTTCAGCCACATTTTTCAGGTGGTTTATGTACAGGTCCCATATTGTCTCATTCTTTGCATTTCTCTCCTGTATTCTCTCTGTCTTTAGCTTTCATGATCACACATATCTTGTTTCTCTCTGCATATCTATTGTTACTCTTTCTTCCTGTTCTCCAATGTTTTTATTGAATGTAGCATGATTCATGACTTCAACTATATACATTGTCATCATGAAGTCTGACCAAAATTCTCCCCTTGGGCCAACCCTAGTTAGATTCTTCTAATCCTTTTTTCATGATGGAGCCTCACACTTGGACTATAAGAACTAGGCACTAAACACAACTGATTGTGTTCCCTCCTGAAAGAGTGATAGACTCAATACTGTTTCCCTAGGATACCAATAACCTTTTCTATAGTATGTACCTGGAAAAGCACTCCTTGTGATAATCAACACCCATTTATCAGGTCCCATCACCCATTTTATATCACTTATTGAAAGATTTACAATTATGAGTCCTTTATCTATTCCCTTGAAGTGTATACCTTTCTCTCATGAGTGAGTTATTCTACCCAAGGGCCTGAAAGACATTTATTTGAAATGTAATAAACAGGTATTTATCTCATAGCTTCTGTGTGAAGGATTGAATGAGAATTTTGCTCACTGACAACTAGTAGAGCTGGCTGACTTAATTGTTTCAATACTGAGCATATTCCATAGTTCTTCATTTTTTGACTCTGAGAAATTACTCAGAGTCAAAATTACTCTACTCCCTAATTTTTCCCATCAATTGCTTAGATTCCTTGTATAAATTTCTTCATGTCAACCTTCTTCCTGAAGGTAATATAATTCATAAAACATGCTGTTGCCATTTCACTGGTCTCCAGCTTTGATTACTTTTCAAACTTTGAAGTTTTATTCCTAGTCCCATATTCTTCTCATTAATCCTATTTTCACAAATAAAGACATTTATATAACTTTATTAACTTTATTGAATGTATATGCTCTTTCACCAGATGAATTTCTTGTTATACAAATAATTAGAAATACCATCTAGAGAAAGGATTGTACAGATATACTGGGGAAAATACTTATGTTTGTTAATTTTCTCATTGCTATTTTCAAATACCTGACAAGGATCAGCTTAAGTGAGGAAAGGTGAGTCAGTCCATCATGGTGGGGAAGGCATGGCAAAGGAAAAAAGTGGTCAACTGGTCAGGGAAAGTCTTCCTCACTCAATCTAATCTGTCCCTCAGAGACATGACCAGATATCTGATCCCATGGTTATTTTAGGTTCAGTCCAGTTGACAATCGAGATTAACCATCACCACAATTGAAGGGAAAATTGATTAGTAAATATCATTTTTTCTTGATTTTATTCCATCAGAACAAGAGCAGAGAATGACAGATGAATTGATTTGAAAATTAAAGTTGTGTTTTTCAGTGTGATGCAATAGAAAAGCAAAACTAAAAGTTATAAGATGATGATTAGGGGGAGAAGTTTTTACAGAAGACTGGACTTTTATTAAAATTTATCTTTTTAGTGTTCAGTGAAATTCTTATTATTTTAGGAAATGTCCCATATAACCTTCATTTCTTACTTAGTCTATTTGCCCAGAAGTCTTCCTGGGTTTGGACTCAAGGAAGATTTAGAGAAAGACCTGGAGTGTGCTTAGAAGCCCAGCATGACTAGATAAGGACAGATTGAAGACAGGTTCTCTTCTTTCATTTAAATACAATGGAAAGGAGGAAGAAAAGGGAAAGGAAGAAAAGGGAAATGAAGAAAAGGAGGATGATAAAGGGGAAGAGGAGAAAAAGAAGAAAATATAACAGATACTTTGTTGCATGAAGATTTTCTCAGCTATTAAAATAAAATAAGACCACAATACCTTTGTACTCTGCCATCATTGAAATCCCCTTGTTCTGAAGAAATGCCTTCAGAGAAATACCTTTTTAAGATGACTATCTCACACTAGGTTCTTCTTTCATCCCCTCATGTATGTCTATATATAATAACACATTAACTAAACTACTGGTTTCATATTCCTAAATTGCAGCAAAATATTTTATTTCTATTTCCTGAACTATTTTGGTAGCTTTTTCTGGGTTTAATATTCTAGAATCTAGAAAGTTAGTGCTACATTTTAGTCATTTTCGTATCCCTGTATCCTAGTGATGGTAGGTCATTAGTGTAGTTTGAATATGCTGAATTCCCAAATGAAATATTCAAAAGTAGTTCCTAAGTATGTCAGTTCAGCAAGGCATGTTGTATGTGGCAGGGATAGCTGAACTTTAAGATTCTTTCCTGCTAAGAAATCAACTAAAACAACCCAGTTATTGATTTATCATGTTAGAGGTGTTAATGACACACTTTATTTTGGGTTATTTACCTTTTACATTATCATAAGTTGCTGGTATGCTTTCATGTAAGACATAGTGGTCTGTTTAAAACACACTCTTTTGGAGAAAAAGTATGACATTGTATTTTGGAATAGTATCATTAAGATTATTAACATGTGTTACATTTAGATAATAACTGTCATGTTTATTTGTGAATGTTATGATAAGCTTGCATGTACTAACATTTTCAGGTTAGTCTGAGTCCAGTGTATCATAGTTAGTCTGGGAGTATTCATCCCATAAAGTTTACTTTTCAATTCCAAAATTGTTTCTAAATTATATATTAATTCAATGAGTCATTACCCAGGACTTTACAAACTGAAACTGGACATTTATCACTGTAATTAGTTCTAAGAAAATTTAATGTGATTTCAAAATATTAAGTGGATATTTTAGAAATTTTCATTCATAAATGATTGGGTATAAATGATTTCTTATTGATGCTAAAGTAAAAGCATATTTAAAATAAACAAGTTTTATTTAAGTTGTGGAAAAAATATAGCACAGTGCAATAAACATTTTATAAAGCACAATTTTTTCATTACTTGTTTACTTAATTGAGATAATTTTATCTTGCAATTATGCTACCAGTTCTCATTGTACTGCATGGTATTTGAACTCATTCATTGTTCACTATCAGACAAGTTCAGGGGCATTCAGAGTTGTATGGAAATACTCATTGTTCATTGTCTATAAATTCTAAAATGATATTTTCCTATAAACTTATTCTTTAAGAATAAAAAAAAACCCAAAAAACCTCCGACCCATTTGATGACTTCCAGCTGTGGATCAATTTTCCCCTCAGCTGGGACAGGCTGAACTGAGGGGAGCCCCCTCACCCTTACTCTCCATGTGGGTTCTTTTTTTGGAAATTTAGGGGCTCTTTATTTTCAAATTTGATAATAACAAGTCTTTTCTGTTTTTTTTTTTTTTGTTTGTTTGTTTTTATTTTTCAAGGCAAACAGCTAACACTCAGGAGCAAGATGAAGCATTGGTTTTATTTCATTATACAAAGAAAAACAGGAAGAAGAAAAGGAAGATGAGTAAGTACTTGGATTTGATGCTTATGATCCAAAGAAATTTTTATTTTCTGATTCAAACACTTTAATTACTTTAGACTCCAATATAAGATGAATAATATAGAATTGACTACAATTGACTACATATTCAAACAGTTCATTTAAGCAGAAAATAATTAAATTATATTTCATTAGGGTAAGACAATATCATAGTTTTTATTTTCAAATTGACACAACTTATAACTGCATGTGAGGAATTATCAAGGTTAGCCCCTAGGTCAGCCAGTGAGGGGTTATCTTGATTAGCTCAGCATTAACTGTGAGGGGAACTTTTTTATGGGTGGGGTTCCTGGGCATATAAAGGTGAGGTGGCTGGCTGAGCAGTAGCATTTATCACTCTCTGCCTTCTCACTGGGACTGAATGTGACCACATGCCTGAAACCTGCCATGATGAATTGTGTCCTGGAACTGTGAGTTGAAATTAAGCCTTGGGTCATGATATGCAGAGACATTTATCCTACCCATAACTATGGGCTAATTCCAGAATGCATGACCCATATACCTCAACAAGGAGGGAGGGTGAGGGACATGGATGAGCCTAACACTGGTACCAAATTGACTCTATTTGCTGAACACAAAACTAATTAATTAAAAAAAAAAGTCTGTTAAGTAGGAAAGTAAGAATGCAAATTAATATATATTGTTAGCATTCCTAAATGAAATGTCACATACTATCTCTAATTGTATTTCAACTATTTATCTAAAATATTTCTTTGTGAATAAGTTATGCTGTGACTATTGAATGAGATGATGTCTGTATTAACTATCATCTTCTGGCTGGGTCAAAACCCCTGGCAAAAAAAATAAAAATAAAAACACTTTAAGGAAGAAAGGGCTTAATTCCATGTGGGTTTATCCTCCAACTCCCCACTTGGCATGTTGGCATGAACTTCTTGAACTTTCTTTTCTCTCTTTTTTTTCAGTGGTTTTTCTGGGCCCTCCACATGGGATCCCTAACCATGAGGGTGCTCTGTACTTCCTTCAGTATATAAAATAATTTAATAATTATCTTTCTCAGCCATTTTATATTCTTTGATTAAAACTAAAAACAAAACTAGAGTTTGGGGGTCCATGGACTTCCCTGTACCCCAAGCACTCTGTTATAATTGGCAACTTTGATGGAACACTCTTGAGAAAAACAACTATGGTTTCTATATTATGGGAGAAGATGGGAAACACATTTTCCATCTGTGAGAATGACAGGAATTTATACTGCTTTTCTCCACTTGTGCAGGGGGAGGGGGGGGTGGGGGTGGGGGTGTAGCTGGCTTTCTCTTCTTGCTGAAGAGATCACTATCTCTGACTAAGCTGAAGGGAACAAATGGTGCCTAGTGTTGGTGAAGGCCAGATAGGCAGGTAGTCCTCCCTAAGGACTGGGGACTGCCACAGCCTGCACATCCACCCTGCTAGGATTGTGAGCCCTGTTGAAATGTGTGTTATTGCCTGAGGCCAAAGGGAGAGGGCACCAGGCAGTGTTCTTCTGTAAAGGTGAGATGTATGAAGGGTGGTACATTTGGCTGAGGTTCTCTGTGCTCCCAGATAGGCTTAAATATGATGAATTCTGAATCTTGGAAGCTTGTTCTACTGAGGTGAGGGGAGGCACCTCATGGCCACATGGAGGCCCAGGAACCAAAGACAGCTGGCTGGAACTAGCCCCCACCCCCCCTTCTATCCCATTTCCAGCCCCTGTGCCATAAGATACATGCTTGCCCCTGGAGGCTGGGAGAATGGAGGGCCAACTCCTGTTCTGGGCTCCACCCCTCCTGCAGCACATGTCTCTGCCCAATACAATTGGAGACTTGAGAGCTCACCTCCATGGAGCCACTAGCCCAAGACAGAGGGTCCTGGCTGCCTAAATGAGGGGGAGATGGAAACCCCAGATTCCAAGATGTTGGGCCTTGAGAGGCCTAGTGGAACTTCCTGAGCCTAGCTAGAGTTTGGCGACCTGTATCTGGCCAGCTATGACTCAGCAGGACACCTAATGGCCTCAGGCCTGCTACTTCCACATAGGAAGTTGGAGTTCTCTCACACGCACATAGAGCTAATCATCTCAAAAGTAACGGTATGCTATTGGCCCTTACACCTCACCCATCCTAAAATCCCCATCCTCATTCTCAATGCAACTTAGGCAACCGCCTGTAACAATAAAGTGAGTTCCTGCTTCGATAAGACTCCCTGCTTGGTGATGTGATCCTGGACTTTGACACTTATCCTCCTTCTCAACCGCTTGGGAGGAGCCAGCGGGCCTAGTCCTTCCTCAGCACTACCTGTGGGGGGAGCCCAGAATCTGGTGCCCGATGTGAAGCTACAGGAACCCGGCAGACTGGTGCCCTATGTGAGGCATTCTCGTTGAGGAGGTCAATTGGTGTGCGGGTGAGTGTACCTTCATAAGTTATGAGGCAGTCTTCATAATTAATGTGCTAAACTCTGCTTCTATAACCTATACTTACGCTTGTCAACATCTCTTCATTCCCTTTTTCTTTCCTTTTGGTTCACCAGCAAGCTGCATCTGCAGCTTTTGTATTTCTGAATGGGTCATATGTCCCTAGTGGACACACTGTGTAGTCAGAGTGGGAGGAGACTCAAGGCATATTGCCCCCTCATTTGAGTGAGGGCTCCATCCCGGATGAGGAAGCAAATCTGCTGGGGAGAACAGCTCCCATCTGCACTGTGTTTGGTATTATTGAGCCATCCCCTAAGGACACAGACTCATCTGGCTGTCACAGATCTAAATCTGAACTTAATTCTATAGCATGTTTACCTATCTTTTGGGTCCTTGTGTTTGTGTTGTACTCCTGTGTCTGTGGGTTGCTATTGCCCTAATTTTATGGACATATCTCTCTCAACTTTATAATATGGGACAGCCTACCTCTTGCAGGAGATGGCAAGCATGCCATTTTAGGATCACAAGGAATCGAGTGCTGAAGAGCTGCTTGACACAGTTCCAGCCCAGTTGTCTCTTCATTGAAGTCCAATGTGGCCCCTCTATAGAAAAATCTTTGGCTCTCTATGCTACAGCAATATGTGGTTTTCTGTATAATGTTTGTCTTTCTCTGTCTTTCACTTGGTGTCCCAATCTCTAAGTTTACTTTTCCAGTAAAAATTGGTGTTGGTGAAGTGTTGGTCAATGTATCTGAAAGAGGCTCTGGCATAGAATTGGAAAAATAAGAAAATGGGTCAGAGATAACTGTTTTCCTTAAAGGCCTTAAAGAAAGTCAGGAATGGAGTACAGTACACTTGGGAGGAAACAATGAACCTCCTGGAACAATGTAAAAATTGTTCTGTGACTAATTTTTCTAAATGGTGGCAATTGCAATTGACTCTTTACCCAGAATCCTTACAGAAAAACAACTGAAGTCAGAAAGAATTCAATTGGGGGAACCAAAGTCTAAGTATTGGAGGGATGTGAAAAGGAAAATTCAAAATAAATAATTAAAGGATAAGTGGATCTGCTGGATCAGTGATTGATGATGGAAAGCCCCATTTGTGGTTGTTTTGCCTCTCACCTTTAATAGAGTAATTGAAAGTAGAAGTTCAGAAAATCACAAGTGCTTGACCATACATACATGGGGAAAATGTGAAAACAGTTAATCATTATAGGGGCCTGATGACTTTACTTGAGGTGAATAATTATGGGATTGTTTGATGAAAAGGAATAACAAAAAGTTTCTATGAATTCTGTGAACTTGTATCTTTCTTGAAGTTTGTTCTTATATGATATGATCAGAAAATAAAAGCCTGAGGCTGAGAACTGTGGTAAGAAAGAGGAAAAAAAAAAAAAAAAGAAAGATGGAAAAACTCAGCTGCCTTCAGCATTAGCCTGTCAGCATGCACCAGAACTTGAATTTGAGTCATTATTTCACCACTCCCTTTCACACCTCTCTTTGGGGACCCTCCTTCAAGCCAGGGCTGGACCCTGGCAACCTCTAAATCCAATCCTGCCCTAGAATCTCCCAGGACACTCCTGAAGAGTAGAGGGCTTGATTTGACTGATAATCAGGCTCCACAGACCTGGGATGGCCTTCTTAAGGTGGCACTGTGGCTGCTGGAAGGAAATCTCTTTGATTGGGACAGGGTGGAGGCCTTTGTTCATTGGGCACACGTGGAGAAGGGTCAGATAACACCCTCAGGGGTCCTCCCTATGATCTTGGCCCTTAAGAGCTGATTCCCTCCAAGACCAACCAAACAAAAACAAATGACAGAGGAAAAAGGAAAAGATAGTATAAAGCCTGATCCAGGTACTCCTCCTGGAGATATAGCTTTAAAAACTCCAGAAAAGGGTGGATCCTTATACCCCTCACTTGATCCCTTTGGGAGTGCTCCTTGGCCTTCCAGGAGACCTCCCCCACCTTCTCCATTGACTATGCCATTAGTCACATGCATCAATGCTTTGCCACCCTTGGACTACCTGACCAAGTTAAAACAGATAGTGGCCTCCTTGCTTCGTAAGCAAGGCCTTTGTAGATTTTCTCCAGACCTGGAAAATCTCACATTCCACAAGCATCCCATACAAACCCCGGGGCCAGGCTATAGTTGAAAGATTTAATCAGACTCTCAAGTCTCAATTACAAAAATAAAAGGGGGAATCCTTACTCCCACATGACCAACTAAAAAAGGCATTATTTACCCTAAATATTTTAATTTTTTAAAAAGAAGATAAACAATTATCTCCTTGTAAAAACACTAGTTCTCACCTGTTACCTACAGTTCTATCTGGGTAAGATGGAGGGACCCATTGGCTGGGGCCTGGAGAGGACCAGACCCGATCCTCACAGCAGGGAGAGGGTTTGTATATGTCTTCCCTCAAGATGAAAATAGACCCACTTGGATACCAGCAAGGGACCTTAAATATTTGTTCCAACAAGGAGACACTGAAAATCACTTCTCCAGGGAGTGTCCCACCACTGAGGACTGCTCCTAAAATGGTCTTCACCCTAATAAACCAAATAACTCCCTCCCTTGTGAAGTATTGCTGGCTTTGCCTCTGATCTGGGCCTCCCTGGCTGCTTGCAGTAATCACCAATGATACAACTACAGTTGCCCATACAACACTAAAACATTGCTCAGCCACCTTCCCCATCCCCGTCCAGCTTTTCCAAATGTCTCCTTCTGGAACTTGCATTTGGGTCCTGCCTTCCCCTAATAAATACCAATACAGGTGTGGGATACATTCATCGTTCCTTCTGTACTTTCAACACAACTGAGCCCAGTGCTCAATGCTGCTTGCCTTCTGGAATGGTCTATGTTTGCGGAGGCAGGATGGCCTGTGACTTTCTGCCCACCAATTGGATGGGCCTTTGTGGCCCAGCCACCTAAATCCCAGATATAGATATCCTTCCTGGAGATGAAGCCTTCCCTATGCCCTGTTTTGCTTATATTGGAGGGAGACCTAAGAGAGCTATACAAATGTTACCTTTACTTGTTAGGATGGGAATAACCACAGGCATGGCCACCAGAACAGCCGGGATGGGTATGGCAGTCCATCTCCACAGAAAGCTTTCTCTCCAGTTGATTAGGGACATAAAAGCCATGTCTAACACTATACTTGATCTCTAACAACAGCTAGATTCCTTGGCTGAGGTATTCCTACAAAACAGGAGGGGACTAGACCTATTAACAGCCAAAAAGGAAGGCATATGATTGTTTTCACAGGAAAAGTGCTGTTTCTATGCCAATAGATCAGGAATCGTTCAAGACAAGATCAATAGACTTCAAGAGGACCTGGAGAAGAGACAGTGGGACCTCCAGGACAACCCACTGTGGATGGGCCTGCATAGCTTATTACCCTACCTCCTCCCTCTACTTGGACCTCTTCTTCTCCTTTCCCTTATCCCCACTACTGGGCCTTGTGTAATTAACAAAATTACATAATTCATTCACCAGTGGCTAGTGGCAATAAAACTCCATCAGGTTGACATACACTACCGCAGCCTGGCAACTCAGGAATTAAGTTCCTCAGATGACCCACTGCCACCTCCTCTGCCCTCCATATGACTGATGATGGGTAAGATCTCAGACTGACTGAGACAACCTAAGACAGGCCATGGAGTGGGTTCTCAGTGAGCTAAACACATGGTACCCAGTGATGGGTAATATCTCCAGAGGGGGGCAACCTAAAACAGGGGCCATGGTGACTAATGCTCTTACAAAAACAGAAGGGGGAGATGTTGGACCTTGAGAGTCCCAGATGTGAGGCCTAGTGGAACTTCCTGAGCCTAGCTAAAGTTTTGCAACCTGTCTCTGGCCAGCTATGACTCAGCAGGATACCTAATGGCCTCAGGTCTGCTATTTCCACATAGGAATTTGGAGTTCTCTCTTACATATTTATAACCAATCATCTCAAAAGTCATGGCATGCTTGGCCCTTATATCTCACCCTATCATAAAATCCCCACCCTCATTCTCAAAGCTATATAAGCACCTGCCTGTTACAATAAAGTGAGTTCCTGCTGCCACAAGACTCCTGGTCATCAACACCAACCCTCCTTCTCAACCCCTTGGGAGGAACCAGTAGGCCTGGTCCTTCCTCAACATTACCTGCTGGGGGAGCTTGGCACCATGATAGCCCTATTGTCTCTGCTACCCTGTTTCAAAAGAAGAAGAAAGAAGAAGAAGGAGAAGGAGGAGGAGGAGGAGGAGGAAGAGAAGAAAGAGAAGCTGGGCTTGTTTAGATATCACAGGGACAAAAGAAATTGCCCCTTACTTTTCTCCTGAAACTTAGAGACATGTAGAAAATACACTAATGTAACAAGATAACTTGGAGGAGAAAATTCTTTTTAAAGATAAATTTTTAACTCTGTGAACACCTGATACTCACAAGAAATTACAAGAATTGGTTGGTAGCCAAACAAGATAAGAGCTTAAAGCAGTTGTTCAGGGTTGATTATAATCAGAAAGTTAAAAAAACAAAAAAAGGGGTTACCAAAAAGGAGAACTTAAAAAATGACAAATGTCTCCAGTAGATTATAATGGTAATAAATGTTGTTCAGGAAATGGCTCCTTCATTAAAAGGTTTAATTTGATGAAATCTAAACTATATTTACTTGATGCTATGGTTTTGACCAGCAGAGAGACTGAGTCTTTTTTTTTTTTTTTTTTTTTTTATGGTTTTTTGAAGTAGGGTCTCATTCTAGCTCAGGCTGACCTGGAATTCACTATGTAGTCTCAGGTTGTCCTCAAACTCATGGTGATCCTCCTACCTCTGCCTCCCGAGTGCTGGGATTAAAGGTATGCGCCACCACACCTGGTGAAAAACTGAGTCTTATGGTTAAGACTTCACTCATTAACAGCTCACTGATGCTAATTCGTTATGGTTTAAGGGTTACAAAATCTGGCCTTAAGGCCCTCAATAAAATAAATTATATTTGTCAAGTTTTTAACAATTGGAGAAAATGAGTCCTAAGATAAAGGTTCATGTATAAGTGTTTAATTTCCAAAGATTCATACCTAAAGGCATTGTGACTTTAAAGACAGCTCCTCTTTGATTTATGCTAATTCTATCAAATGGTCTTCTCTAAGTTTAATCACTTAGGTTTAAGTGATTTAATTTCAGTCACTATAATCTTTATCCTCCTGTTAGGTAAAATATATTGGTTTAGCTTTCCTAAGCTTTATCAATTTTAACTCATGGGTAAAGCATAAAAGTTTTTTGTGTTTATAAAAATTCCTATTATACATAAGATTAATTATTATTCTAGATTAAGCTGAAAACCTTGGTCATGAAACAGTATTTTCTCTTTCAAAACAGATTTTTCAAGGGTTGTATTAGAGCTTAGCTGATTTTGGCTCAACAATGATCAGATACTGCTCTATTATATATAAAATAATTGTCTCATTTCTGATATTTTAACTCCCTTATTTATAACAGAATTAACTCAACACATATTTCCTACTTTAAGATAAAGCCTCATGCTCAAACCATGGTCCTCATCTGAGAGAAATAATTTCAAGCTCTATGGTTCTGTTTTCAATTTCCCTGGGTAATTGGTACTTACATAGATATCTGGACTAATCAAACTTGTTTTCAAAACAGGTGACATGACTTTATATTATCTTACTTGTCATTTTGCTGACAATTTCTAGATTAAAATAATTGATTTAGATGTATGTTTTCAGGACTGGTAACAGGTTCTGCCTATATTTATAAGTATTAGATAATTTAAGGATAAGACATGTATCTTTGCATGACTTAAATATGTTTTCTATCATCAAAAGACAACTAAAATTAGAGGTTAGACAAAATAATTTTTGTGTCATTTTTTAACTGGATGTTTATAAATCAAATGTGCTACATATGTACACTCTTCAAGGCTGGTATATCTTCCTTTCTAAGTGTATTAATACCCTATGTAGAAACCAAACCCAAGTGAAATCATCATCAGAGCTAAAAAGGCCAATATTTTGGCCCCTGCTCCCAGGTCATAAGGTCACTGAAAATGGAGCACTTCTCCACTGCCTGCCCCCCGTAAGTCACTTGTCTTATGAGTAGAAAAGATACAGATAGACAACACACACACACAAATCAGTACTCCTGGCTTCATAAAAAAGAGATAACTACTTGGCCAGCATGGCCCTGACTCATCCTAACAGACAACACCAGTATTTTAAAAGCTATAGGACTATTCCTGAGTCCCTAAAGTCTCCTTTGGAGAGCCATTAGTGATGTCCCAAATTAATCCTTGATTAAATTTTGGTTATCTTCTTGGTCTTAAACACTCAGAGAAAAATGTATGGCCAAAAACAAAGGCATACCTCAAATATATGAATGGCCTATTAAGTAATACAAGAGTTTCCAAGAAGACAGACAAGGCCTTAAGACATGTCCCCATCTCTAATATTTATATAATAAAAAAGCATAATTGTTAAAATGATTATTTTCATATGAATTATATATACATGACTTTGACCAAGAGTCACTTAATTCAGAAGATGTTTTTATATTGGAAACAATGGTAAATCTCTTTGAACTTGTGCCAGGACATCATTAAATAAGTCCCAATGCCAAAAATATATCAGTATACTGTTTAATGATATCCAATGGCTCTATGATACCAACCTTTGGACTTGTCTACCCCCAGGACAAATTTGAAAAGATATGCTCTGAAAAGCTATAATACAAAATATAGTATATTCACTATTATTAAGGTTAAATGTTGTTCATATATTCCTGATAACTCTACTAATATCTCATCTGCATTACAAACCATACAACACTAGATTCAGGCCATGCCAAACACTACTTTGCTATTCATCAGCTCAAAAAAAATTAATTAATTAATTAAAAAAATTCCCAGCCAGCTCATACTCAGATAGTCCTGACACAATCCAACTCCATCTACCTGGGTTCCCTCAAATGCTCCCAAAGGCCCAGAAGTCCACAATAAAGATCATGCTAAAACAACCATTTTACTGTGTGATCACTTCTCATTCACTCCTTACTTTTATTCTTTCTCCCCAACATTTTCTTCCAAGACCATCTTTCTGCACATCATCAATAGATTACCAGAGTCCTTTAAAATAGTTCCTTCTCTGGAAGAGACTCTCTAACTGCAATATTTCTACACCCCCGTTCAGCCAAAAGTAGGTTACAACCTGACATCATAGCCCCCTGTCCTCTAACAATAGTTAAAATGTTTTCTCATAAGAAGGTGGCACGGTTAGGGAGACTGCAGCTCTGGAACTAAGAAAAAGGCAATGAAAGTCTGCAGTTGCTAGAAATCAAAGATGATCTGACTTTTTAATCTCTTGCCTAGTTCCCTAGACTTGTTTCTTCAGAAACAACCAGGACTCCTCCTGGGAGGAAGGTCTTTCATAGGATTTAAGCATTATGGTTGGTTAAGTTCAGCCCCTGGAACTTGATGCCAGGGAAGCCTCTTCCTGAGACAGCTCCTAGCCCTAACCAACTACCTATCCCTCTGGTTCTCCTGAGCCAAAAGACAGTCCACAACATTTTAAGTTTATAAATACCTTCACAAGGGATAGGGAAGGCTCTCTGACAACTTAATAACTTCTAGCTCTGGGTGAGTTTTTCTCTCAGCTGGGCCTCAGGTTGAACTGGCCAAATAGTTATCTCTTTTTTTAGGAAGCCAGGAGTACTGATTTGTGCGTGTGTATGTGTGTGTGTGTTGTCTCTCTGTATCTTTTCTATTCATAAGACAAGTGACTTATGGGGGCAGAGGAGGAGCCCTACTCATTACTCTCCAAATGGGTTCTTTATCTCCTTCAGCTCCCCACATGGAAGGAGATCCTTAAACTTTCTTTTCTCTCTTTTCTTTCCATGTTTTTTTCCAGGCACTCCAGGTGAGATTGCTAGTCATGTGGGTAACTTTGCAGTGAGTTGTTGGCTAGGGAAGTCCCTTTTGCCAGAAAAACCTTACAGGCTATTGCCAAGGTCTTTAGTTTCCCACAAGTAACAGAGGGTAAGACCCTAGTGCTGAAGACTTCACATGCCTGGGTGGTAAGGTCACTGAGAAGTCAAACTTGTGCTGAGTTGAAAACTTTCTTCCTGTAGACCAGCCAATTGAAAGCTAGAAAGGGCTGCACTGCATGCAGCCCTATAGGAGACAGAAATTATTAGTAGTGGATGGGCCAGAGAGATGGCTTAGTGTTTAAGGAATTTGCTTGTAAAGCTCAAGGACTCATGTTCGACTCTCCAGGTCCCTTGTAAGCCAGACATACAATGTGATGCATGCATGTAAAATCATACATGCACACAAGATGATGCATGTGTCTGGAGTTGAACTACAGTGGCTGAAGGCCCTGGTCATCAATTCTCTCTTTCCCTTTTCTCTGTCTTGCTCTCTTTCTTACTCCCTCTCTGATAATATATATATATATATATATATATATATATATATATATATATATATATATATATATATATAATGTGAATTAGGGTTGTGCAATTCTAATTTAGATATTTTTCAAAAGTTAATAATGTGGGAACACAGACCTCCAAAACATATATATCTAATTTATGATTACTATGAATTGAACACTTACTCTCTTTTTTTAAAATTTATTTTTGTTTATTTTTATTTATTTGAGAGCAACAGACAGAGAGAGAGAGAGAGAGAGAGAGAGAATGGGTGCACCAGGGCCTCCAGCCACTGCAAACGAACTCCAGATGCGTGAGCCCCCTTGTGCATCTGGATAACATGAGTCCTGGGGAATCAAGCCTTGAACCAGGGTCCTTAGGCTTCACAGGCAAGCGCTTAACTGCAAAGCCATCTCTCCATCCCTGAACACGTACTCTTTTAAGTATTATTTAGTACTATTTTAGGAGCTTACACTGCTTATGTGCAAGCTATACATGTTGCTGCTCACCCATAATCCCACACTAATATGTCTGAGCCAGGAGGATCAGGAGAGATATTTCAAAGGGGTTTTATAGAGAGTCTATCTGAGGAAGTGACTGATAAAACATTATTTCATAAGTGGATATAAGGATTTTCTTAGTTATAACTCTGTTCATTTCTTTTTCTCTAACTGTCCAATTATTGTCTTGCTTTTATCTCAGACTTGGAGAAGATAAAGAAATAATGCAAGAAACTTAGACTGTATGTTACAATGAAGAATACCATACAGGTATCTGTTAACTGCTTCTCATGTAAAAGATTTTTAGGGAAAACAAAAAGTTGGAGCGCTTTGCTTGGATATAAAAATGGCATTTTACAATTCTAGCTATAAAATGAATTCATACTGGAAATCATCATCAGGGTGCAAAAAAAAAAAAAAGTCAGGCTTATTGTTTTGAAGAGTGTAGATATAGATTGTGTTTGAATACCAGGTATTGCTTTCAGATCTTCATTTCTTTTGCTGTCATTAGGTCTGTCTTTTTCCTCAATGACAATATAATGCTAATTTCATATACTACTAAATTACAATATTAACATAGATTTTCAAGAAAATTATAATTATTCTTCAAAAATTAAAAAAAAAGAGTTCTTCTATGAGCATTATGTATTTCTCAGATTTTAGTATTCATTTGTTATTTATTTCCTTTAACCATCTGGCTTTCCATAATCTTACTAAGTAAAAGAAATCTAAAATTGTTGAGAACTTATTATGTTCTTTATATGAGAATAATAAACAAGAAGCTTTTGCAGAATAGAAAAAAAATTCTAATACACTCAAGAAATTCTGTGAACTAAATTTTAGTTGCCATTTAACCTATTTAAAACACGGTCAGTTTAAAGGAAAATATTAATTATATTTTATTTTGAAAAGCAGACATTATTTTTAAATATTTACCAAATATGTTGTTATTTACTCTTAACTCTTCAGTAATAATGAAATTAGAAGAAAATGTGAAGAGAATTTAATATATCCATGCATGATAATAGCACTGAAAAAATAGACTAAAGACACAGTTTAATTTGAAATGTAAACAAACACTAAAGCTGGAAGATGGAAAATAAAAATATGAAAGAAATTTCCAAAGGTGTGGAGATTGTGTACAGCAGTAATAGTAGATTGTGAGGTAGAAGAGTCACAGCTATCACATGTCCTAAGGAGCAAAAAAAGGGGGGAATCTAAGATGTAAACACAAACTATTTTGTAGTTATTGCCAGATTTGTTTAATACTAGGAAAATACATTACGTAGGGGAAGCTTAAAATCAAGGATATGAATAAAACAATGCATGACAAAAAATGTGTGATGGAAATTGGAAAGATAAAAATTGAATAATGATTTACTTCTCTATTAGGCATTGAGAAAGTAAATAACAAATGCACATATTCTTTGAAAAATAGGAAACAAAAATTATCTGTTTAGTTTAAGCTAGGACATGTTAGATGCATACATACACCAAAAAAAAAAAAGGAAATAATAACGTGAAAGTAAAATCACAAAGGTTGATCATATTTAACAGAAGATCCCAGGAAATACCATGGAAAGAAACTTTTCCCCAACTCAAAACAGTTTAACGTCAAAACAAGTATGTAGAAGTTTATTTCTTTGTGGATGAGCATGAGGTCATGGGTGTCAGAAATTTACAAAAGCTGGCTTCCTAACACAGGGCTGAAATAGTAGTCAATAAATTTTGAGATACAAGTGGCTATAGGATTCAAATTAACCATCTTAATCAAAAACATCTAAAAAGTTTTGATAATGTGAGTAAGGAAATAATCATGTTCTGTTATAAGATTAAATAAATATTTAAATAACTATTATCATAAAAATAGCATAGAAGTGCACTGGCAGCTGATGTCTGACCCTGCACTTTCCATTCTGTGTTCACTACCCTTGTCCCAAACCTAAACCTGTGAAAACCACAGTATAGATTGCTTTGGTAATTTAACAGGCACTTATTAGAAATGATTTAGAATAAGTTTCTGATCATTTGTATGTGTCTAAGCATATTCCTATACATCTTTATGTAGGCCTATGTACATACAAACACACATATATAAGAAATTAATTAAAGAAATAGTAAACATAGATAAAGGAAAAAAAAAACATTTGAAAACTGGTAATGCTTAAAAGCAGATGAATCTGGGACTGGAGAGGTGGCTTATTGGTTAAGTTGCTTGTCTACAAAGCCTAAGCACCTATGCTCGACTCTCCACATCCCACATAAACCAGTTGCACAAAGTGACGTAAGTGCGAAAGCACACACATGCACACAAGGCTGCACATGTGTCTGGAGTTTGAGTGCCATGGCTGGAGGCCCTGGCATGCCGACTCTCTCTCTGTCTCATAAAGGAAAAAAAAAAAAAAGTCCAGTCTGTTGGGCTTGCCTCAAAAACAAACAAACAAAAAAAAAAAAAAAAAAAAAAGAAAAAGAAAAAGAAAAAAACAGGTGGTGAATCTCAAAGATGTCAAGGCCTTAAAAGTGAAAGAACACTAATTTTAAGTTGGTCTGTAAAATTGGATGGCTGAGTGGCCAAAAAGCCAAAAAGGTTTTTCTATAATAAACTTGCTTCTCATTCATAAAATGAGTTAATAACCAACAGTCTTTAACTTTATGGATAATGTCATGAAGATAAATGGGATCATTTATATGTAAAGCTTATGGTGTTGGGAAGAAGTATTATTGTAAGCAAATGTTAACATAATTATGGCAATAATGCATGCAATGCATTATAAGTAAAACAAGATAATGTTTCATCTTTCTGTCACTTTTAAGAGTAGAGAAGCTTCAGAGGAAAATAATAGTCTATTTATGTTTTGAATAAACAAAAATAAAAAATGTGCTAATGACAAAATTTTCTAGCAAATATGATAGATTGATGATTTGATTAAAATAATTATTGCATGTCTTCAACATAGGCATTTTTATTCATCATACATTTCCTACAACTCTAAAATTTGCAGTTTTATATAATAAGCAAAATACTCATATATTTTCTTCTTTCTATCTGTGGCATTTCACATTTCTTTCTCTATTTTTGAATGCTAACAGTTACTGAAACTTAAGAAATATCATAGTGAATAATATTTACAATAAATCTTAGGCATCAACATTGTAGTCAATATACCAGTATATTAAGATAGATCTTAATAAAGAGAATACAGTTGCCTGTCATATTTACAGTACAAGATCACCCATCTAGTCAAAGCCAACCTGAATGTAATAGCATTAAAAAGACAGTTATTGAGTTGTTTAAGAAAAATAAACATGAAGTGAAATGATGAAGTTCAATGAGATTAAGTGGGAATTGGTACTCGATGGCATTTACACAGAATTCTTGTGTACGGTCTCATACTGCACACAGTGTACTTCCCAAATAAACCCTACAACCATTTATGTCATTAGGAATGGCAACTGTCCTCTTTGTCAAAATGTCTAGAACAAAGTAACAGTGACAGAAATAATGTAATTGCTTTCTTATAATTTTTTCAAGATTCCCTCTGATTACAGTGCCCCCCTTCTATGGTTTCCTTCTGTAGCATCTTAGTTACCTGGGGTTAGCTGAATCAAAATATATTAATACTTGTTTCGTTCAAAAACTAGAAACCACATTCAAATAAATTTATAATAGCAATTATTTATTTTAATATTGGTTGTCATTAATCTGTTAAATTAAATCAATCTTTGTCATAGATATGTATGTACAAAACACATTACAAGAAGTACAAACCTGTGCAATGGTGGCACCCAGGCTAGGCAAATAACCAGTGGCTCTCTGGAACACTGAATTAAAGCACATAGAAGGTGTTGATGCCTACCATCTCAACTAAATTTATTCTAGCCATGAAGTTACAGTTTATGATTTTCAAATGAATAGCACATGTAAATGAAGGGAGCATTATACACTATGATATTAATGCACAAATACATTATTCACCTGCAACTGACATTCTGAATTAAATTAGTAATAGGTTGTATAACTGATTAAATATCTACCCATCAGAAATCAGTGGCTTATGATTTGCAGAGGCACTGGGAGAGTGATCACATCATTACACTGCCATACGTCATCTATCACAGAGGAATTGGTGAGATGAGCAAGAGCGCTGCTTCCATAACGAGCCTGACAACTTGTGCCAGGGTGGTGGAGACAAACACTGAGGATATTCAACATATCAGAAAGTTGAAATCCAGAAGCTGGTGGGAGCTCCACAGTAAAGTAGCCTTAAAACATACCCACCATGGCTCAGGGAATTTTGTAGAAGAGGGGAAGAAGGATTGTAAGAGTCACAAGGTAGGAGGGAATACCTTAGAGGCATCCCCACCTCCACACATGCAGGATGATTGCTGCTCTCAAAACTCTTAACCTCTAACTCCATGATGAATACTAGCAATCCCACTGAGGAGGGTCCTCAACGGAATGGGTGAAGAGAGGAGGGAAATGATGGTACCAACACATGATGTGTCCATACATAATTTCTACTTAAAAAGAAATAAATAAATTAATAAATATAGTGATGCCACATAACTTTACAAAACAAAATATTCTAAAATTATAAATATACCTACTATTAAGTTTGCATAGTATACTTGAGAAGTGATAAGTGAAATACAAACATGTAATTATTCAGTTTGTGTGTCCCCTGCAATCAGATTACAATAAAGGAAAATGTTGTATCTGTGTTTAATTTTTTTAATTATGAATATTTATGAAGACTTTAGATTTTAATAAAATATTTCAACTTAATACTTGCAGTATATTTTATTTGTAAATAAAAGCACATATACATAACACATAAAGTAGTAGTTATCATCAATTTCAGTAAAAACTGCTAATATCATAAAATCCACCGAGACACAGAAACACCAGTGGAGGTATAAAGACATACTTAAAAAAAAATATTCTGGCAAACTGAACACAGAAGGCATTGATGCCTACCATCTCAAGTAAATTTATTCTATCCATGAAGTTATAGCTTATGATTTCCAAATGAATAGCACATTTAAATGAAGGGAGCATTAATACAATATGATATTAATGTACAAATACTCACATTATTCACCTGCAACTGACATTCTGAATTAAATCAGTAATGGGCTGTATAACTGATTAAATATCTACACAACAGAAAACAGTGCCTTATGATTTACAGAGGCACTAGGAGAGTGATCACATCATTACACTGCCAAACGTCATCTATCACTTTTACTGAACTTAACGAAGACAGATTACATCCCACGATGAGATGCAGCTTAGAAATACTGCCATGCTGCTCTTCACCTGACTTTCCTGGAGAACCAACAAGCAACAAATCAATAATTGAAGAAATCATATTATAAATTCAATGTTATTCAGTAGCCAGAAGAAATCACATAGGGCAATTAGCAAAAAAAGCCTTAATCCAATGAAACCTACCTATCCTTGTCTTTCTAATGTAATTTATTTTCTCTTTAAAGCTATTTATTCATCAACTTTGAAAGAACACATCAATTTAAAATAAACCATCATGAACCATTTTTGCTTCTTTTTCGCCTTAAATTAAGTCTGATATAACTCCAACAAAAAAATTTTATAGTAAACTTTTCAAACCCAGACTCAAGTTACAAGCTCACATAGGTAATTGCAATGACATAACATATAGTATTAAAGTTACCATCTTTAAACAATGAAAGTGACTGCATACAATAGAAAGATACATGTAAATATTGCATTCACTTTTACAACTTCTAGCCTGTTTAAATGGTATTTCTCCATTAAACACCTGCCTAATTTCTGCTTACTATCTCAGTTGGCTTTCACAATTTACTGTGTAGAAATGGCTGTCAATTGGTTCAGTATCCCAATCACTGTGGACCAGGGTGCTTTCTATCAATTGGCGCGTATAACATTATGATAATAGAAAACAGGTGGTCAGTATTCAGTGGTTGAGGTGAAGATGATGTCTCACAAGCTATAAAGCATCTGAGAAAATGCCTTAACAGCTCACACGTACTACTAATAGTGTCATTAGAATGTTAATTAATCCTTTACCCTTCCACTGTGTTCCTTAGATAGCCATAAGGCAGGTAATCATTCAGAACAGAAAAAAAGACTCTAAAGGGACAATAATGAGATATATTAAAATAAAGAAAAAGTGGCAGCATCACTAACCTGTTCTGTGAAAGTACAGTGGAGTTTGGTTATTTAATCAGTTTTATATTTCATGAAGCCCCTAAATGAGGATTTGGCTTTAAGGGGCAGTTTAATTACAAGAGCATTTTACCACTGCCCACAATTAATCTTGCTATCCTCAAGTACTAACTGTATCCTGAAAGTATCTCACATTTTTTGCTTCAGATTTTGAGGCAGCAAGCCTTCCAAATCTACATAGAAAAAGTGAGATAAAAAACATGGTTTCACAGTCAGAACATCATTTTTTTTAAATCTAGCCTTAGAACATATTTCACAAAAGATGAAGACAAAGCAAAAACATCAATGTCAGAAAGACTGCATGTGCATGCTTGTGTGCATGCACGTGTGTGTGTGTGTGTGTGTGTGTGTGTGTGTGTGTGTGTACCATGAATATGTAAATACGTGGAGGTCACAGAACAACCTGGGGTAGCATTCTTCAGTTGCTGTTCACCTGTTTGTTTACTTTCTGAAACAGGCTCACAGGTCTCTCACTGGCCTGGATTTGTCCTAATTAGGCTACATTGACAGGACAGGGAGCCCCAGGTATTCGTTGTTCTCCACCTTCCTGTCACTGGGATGCATCTCACCTCACTTGGCTTATTTTATATGGGTGCTAGATAATTAACTCAGGTCTTCAGTGAGCCAGGTAAGCACTATAATCACTAAGCTACACTTCCATCCCCAGCAACCTGGTTTGTAAGCCAAGAACAATTTCCATGTTGGCATCTCTAGGCTCCTAGTTTTCCAACAACACTCCTATAGTCACATTGTGTAGCTAAACACATTCGATCCATGTATTACTATCTCCTGATATTATTGATTGTGTTGACTTTTTCTTTTATAAATGACTTGTTTGTACACTATTTACACAAATAGCTATAGTTTCCAATTTTTGTTTGAATAAAATAAATATTTGCACAATATAATTGACCCTTCCTTTTTCAAAACCATGGCAGTTATGACCAGACATTGCAGTAGGCATAAATAATTCTAGTACTGAGGAATCTGAGACAGGATGATTATGCGTGTAAGGACAGCCTAGGGAAAATAGTGAAATCCCTTTCAAATTCCAACAATGAAATAAATCAAGACTATGAAAATTAAAAAAAAATCAAATATGTTTTAAAATACTGAGATACTGATTTCTTTCTAATTTAGTGTGCTAGATAAAAATTGAACACACACACACACACATATATATATATATATATATATATATATATATATATATGATGAAGTTAAAATAGCCATCTAAACAACTCAATTCAATTTAATTTACTATGTTATGGCCTATATTTTTCTAGCTATGCAATTAGTTTTTTCATTAGAAACACTAATATTCAATAATATTTTAAAAGATGTATAAAGTTGCAAATTATTTACCTTGGACTGGAGCTGGAGGACTGTTCACCAGTTCAATTTTGGTATCAACTTGGCATTTTTTAACACATGTGAAACCATACCTCAACTATGACTTATCTCATAAATCTATGTTAACAACTCATCTCACCCAGGACAATGATCTTTGGAATAATTTGGGGTTATTTATTCCTACCTACTGGGTATACATTTAGTAATTAAAGGAAGTAGATAAACAATAATTAAAAGAGACCAAATCATTGTTTCTATAGTTTTTTCAGTCTATACAGAACAGGTATTTAGCAAATGAAAATAAATGATATTGGTGGTTACAGATACTATGCAATACTGGTTGTCAAGTGAATACTTTTGAACAGAATGATCATAAAAGTTCTTAGTGTTGATCTGAAAGAGAAAAATAAATAAATAGGACACTGGAAGTTGTTATGGCAATTCCTTCTATATCCAGACCAAAGAGACATCACATAAGTAGCTGTGGTACATAGGCCATTTCTGCAGGCCAAATGGAACAAGACACCAAAGCAGGCCAAGAGTCTAAGCACAGCTTGCCCAGAGGTGCTGCAGTCACTAATGTCAACGTACAGCATGAATACTGTCATGCAGTTCTTTTGGGGAACAAAGTGATTTAGGAATAAAATCAAGCTATTTGCTTGGTGAGGGAAGCACACTAGACGTGATAAGAATTCAAATAACAAAGAGCCATTACAATTTAATTATATATATATATATATATATATATATATATATATATATATATATATATATACATACACATATACATATAGGCATAAATGTCAAAAATCAAAAGCTTATATATCTATGATGTTCTTTTGCTACTTCCATCAAAGTTGCATAGAGAGATGTCAGAGGGAAGATAGATAACAAACAGATGACAAAAAAATAGCTTTCATAAATCAGGGTTTTCTGCCTGAGGTCTGAAGCCTAAATTAACTGAGACACTCAATTTACTGTCTCTATAAGATGTGATTCCTGACATGAACAGTTTTTAAGCACTGGAAATAGTGTCAGCCCAAGAACATGGAAGCTAGAGACACCAAGCCATTTCTAAGCACTGCTTCCTACAGTCCCTTTTGCACAAAGCAGTGAGAACAAGACACTGTTTAAGAGCAAAAGGAAACATCTCCTTCACAACTGAGCCAGTTGTGAAGTTATTCTACAGGGAAATGAGAGCAATGCCAAGCACAGAGGACCACAAGTAAGATTGTCTTCAACCTTGCAAAGCACAAATATCCAAGTTCTTCACCTGAGCAATCCACGAGTGTCCAGATTTGCAAAGTTCAAGAAATTCTGTTGTTATTGAGGTTTGACAGTGGTATGAGTCTCATTTTATCTTTTAATATCTTATTTACTGAAAATATGAATATATATCCTATAGTTCAAAAATTATCTTTCAAGGGTTTATACTATGACAATGCCATTAAAAAAATCAGAAGTTCTCCTCTGTACAAATATCAAGTGCTGTAATTACAGGAGAACATCTTTCATAGCAAAAAACCTACAGATGTGCATCTAAACTGCAGCCTATTTATAAATGGAGTACCATGCTGTTGTGTCAATGAAGTAGTCCTTTGGTACCAACTTTAAACAAACCTGTATTTCAGATTAAGCATAAAACAACAAGGTTCAGAACTGTATTCACAAAGTAAGAACTTCTATTATACACACACATAATATTTACTATATTATATATATTGTTATAATATATTAGATAGATAGATACATACATACATACATATATACATATATAATATGTGTATGTGTATATTTGAATTTACATGGAGATCCCACATGCCATACCACCTACCGATCATCAGTTTGGGACTGACAATCCTTTCTACAGATATGGGTTTATTTTAATGACATTAGTATCTCACATAAATGTTTAGCAAATTAATATAAGTGCACATTGGCAGTACTAAAACTCAATATCTACACACCTGTGATGACAGAAAATTTTCTGAAAATAGCTCTAGACTAGAGGTGATTTCACCATGACAATCAAATGTGAAAAGTTAGGTGAATGAGGAGCTATCTTTTCTGATTATTTGATTCATGACAAACTCATATATATCACTAAAAATTGGAGCAACACTTCTGACAGAGTGATTATAGCCCAACAGCATCATTATGGACTTGCAACTTATAAGAAATGCAAATTCTAGGGGCTGGAGAGATGGCTTAGCGGTTAAGGCATTTGCCTGCAAAGCCAAGGGATCCCAGTTCAACTCTCCAGGACCCACGAAAGATAGATGCACAAGGGGGCTCATGCATCTGGAGTTCCTCGGCAGTGGCTGGAGGCCCTGGCACACCCATTCTCTCTGTCTCTCTTTCTGCCTCTTTCTCCCTCTCAAATAAATAAATAAATAAATATTTAAAAAAAAAAAAAAAAAGAAAAAAAGAGAAATGCAAATCTCAGGCACTGTCCTAGATATACTTAATTGGAATCTTTAGGGCTGCTACCCAGAATTCTTAGTTTTAACAAGTCAGCTAGAATCATGGTGTGTGATATGTGCTATACACATTGTATGAACCACTAGGAGGTCATGTGATAAAATTCAAGAACCAGAGTGCTACGTTCAGTCCCAACATGTAAAGAACATAAAATCATGATCCCTTTTCTTACATTGCTAGAGGATGAACCAACTGAAATCTAATAACTTTTCTTACAGAAAATTGAAGAAACCAGACAAAGCATCAGTGTGGTGGTTTGATTCAGGTGTCCCCATAAACTTAGATCTTCTGAATGCTAGGTTCCCAGCTGATAGAGGTTTGGGAAATAAAGCCTCCTGGAGGCAGTGTATTGTTGGGGGCGGGCTTATGTGTATTACAGCCAGTGTCCCCCTGCCAGTGTTTGGCATACTCTCCTGTTGATATTTTACACCTTATGTGGGCCAAGGGTGGATGTCTACCCTCTGCCCATGCCATCGTCTTCCTTGCCATCATGGAGCTACCCCCAAGCCTGTAAGCCTGAATAAATCTGTTTTCCCACAAGCTTCTCTTGGTTGGGTGATTTCTACCAGCAATGTGAACCTGACTGCAACAGCAAAGGTGACACCAAGAGGTGTGAGTGTTGCTAGACACCTGACTGTGTGGCTTTGGCCTTCTGTAGCTGATTTTCAAATGAATCTGGAAGGATTTGAAACCTTGGCCTAAGAGACGTTGTGCAGTGCTGTAAGTACAGCTTGATGGACTATTCTGGTCAGAGTTGAGAGACCTGAATGCAGCTTTGCTTGGACTGGGCTAGCAGTTTGTGTGAAAAGCTTGCTGTTATGCCTGTGTCCTGAGAAGCTGTGCAGGGTTGCTTTGTGTAGAAATGAACTAGTGTGAGCAGAGGGATATGACACAGAAATAAAAATGTTTGGGTGAACTGCTGCCCATTAAGCTGTAATTGAGAGATTTCAACCTTTGAGATGGGCCAGCTGACCTGTACTGGGGCAACAGGAAGAATGTAGACTCTTTTGAAGGTGCCTGAGTGCTCAGGGAGTGTCCTGTTCTTCAAAGTCTACTTTATTCCTCCTTGGCACCCTACCTGGTATTGTGTAGTATAAGAAATGTAGGGAAGAGGGGATCATGGAGTTTTCAACAGGATTTTGTGTTTTGGAAATGGCTATGGGCAATGTGAAGCAAGTTCGCGGGATGCCTACATGGAGACCCCATGAGACCATGAGGATGAGCCTTGCATTGCAGTGGAGACCCAGTGGAGATGCAAGAACCATAAGATAGCTGTTGAGGACAGCTTCCAGCCCTGGATGAAGTTTTCCAGGACTGTGAGTAGCCTACCTGGAGGGGCGGAATTGGAACTCCAGAGACTTGCTGCTTAGGGTTATTGGACTTGGAAATGTCACTGGCTAGAATTATTAATCTTGGAACTACAGAGTTTGATGTTTTCCCTGGTTGCTTTCAATCTTGCATTGGTTGAATATTTCCTTGCTAGGCCAAATGCCATCTTTTGCAGTGTGAATGTGTATTCTGTGTCATTATGGGTTTTTTTGTAGATTTTTTTGGTATCGTGGCTCAGTTAAAAGACCGTGGCATATGGGGATGTTTGAAGTTCATTAGGATTGATAAAAATCTATGGGAATGTTTAAAGTTGGATTAATGCACTGCATTTTAAATACTGTATGGTTATCAGTTTATGGGTGCCAGATGCACAATGTGGTAGTTTAACTCAGGTGTCCCCCATAAACTTAGGTGTCCTGAATGAGATTTGGGAATTAATGCCTCTTGGATTCAGTGTATTGTTGGAGGTGGGCATATGGGTATTAGAGCCAGTATCCACTTGCCAGTGTTTTGCACACTTTTCTGTTGTTATTGTCTACCTTATGTGTGCCCACGGGTGATGTACACCCTCTTCTTATGCCGTTGTTATCCCTACCATCATGGAGCTTCCTCCTCAAGCCTGTAAGCCAAAATAAACCTCTTTTTTTCCCACAAGCTTGTCATTTGTAAAAGAAAAAGTCAACCAAATTGAAAATATCAGAAGATAATAATACATGGATCTGTTTAGCCACACAATGTGACTAAAGGAGAACCTCTTGGTTGGGTTATTTCTATCAGCAATGTGAACCTGACTGCAACAACCAGGCTGATATTTGAAGAGACTGCTATATACCAATACACAGATGAGCACAGCCAATGGAAGCTTTCCTATTGGGTGTACAAACTTCGGAATCCAGAAAAAGAAGAGGCACGACACTAACCTACAAGGGTGACTAGATTTGGGCTCTAGAACATTAGCAAGAAAGGGAAAAGCTTTCAACTTGAAAGGGTCAGCCTTCACTTCCATTTCCTAGTTTTTCTTATATGTAACTCCAGCACATTTTCACAAATTGCAAACAAGAAAATTCCTCCTTTTTTCCCATAATATGAAAGGAAAAGTAACCATTTCAATAATAAAACCAAGAAGTTCTCAAGTACCAAGACTTTTTCAGTAAGAAATATAATTTCACTGGTCTTGTACAATGCATGAAAGGAGAAGTTGCTCAGTTGTTTTCTCTCTGGTTATCCTGTCTCTCCTAAGATGTTGAATGGGTAGAAGCTGAGGCACATTTTCACATTTATGAAGATTACAACTCCATAACAGAAACCTGCAAATGCCACATCATAATCATAGGATCATAACATGCTTCACCAAAGCCTTATCACAGCATCAAGTGAACTCTATAATATCAGACAAGTAGTAAAGTAGTTTAAGATATCTGGGTGAGCTACAAGATCAAGCTCTGCTTCTTTGGGCATAAATTTTAGTAAAACTCAAATAGCAAAAGGAAGATATTGGGACATGAAATTGTAGACTTTTGTACCTAAAACCATGAAAAATATTAAAACATAGTATAAGCTGGCAATGGAGTAACAGTCTTTTACTATTGGACTATACTTGCAAAGGCAGGAAGACAAAGAGTTAAAGGCCAGCCTCAGATAACTAGTGAGTTTAAGGTCAGGCTGCATGATCCCTGCCTCAACAAAGCAAAGCCAAACACTGGAAAATCATATTTCAATTCTTTTCCAGATTTAAATAAAGCCTCATGGTTTACTTTAGTTTCTCAACTAGAAATTTGCAGGATCCAAGAAGAATGTGATAGTCCTGATAATATGTAAGGAATACACTATATAAGAAGAGAAATCATAGGGTCAGAGTGAATTGTCAAGGATGTTGTAGAAAGACCAGAGTTGTAAGCTATAGGTGGCACAGAAACAAAACTAAGAAACAATGTATTACATGATTATCACATGTGAAATACTGAAATGCTTGCTTGTTTGCTTTCTCCCTTCCTCTCTCCTTTCTCTCTTTGTTTGTTTGTTTCTTTCTTTCTTTTTCTCTCTCACAAACACACACATACACACACTTTTTGTTTCTTTCTTCTATGGCCTCATGCACTCTGCCTAAGTACCCTTCCACTGAGCTGCATCTTGATTCCTTAAATACATTTATGTGAGCCTCCTGTTTATACCTACTGAGTAGAGTAGCTAGATTTATAGCCTGGAGCTACCATACCTAGCTTTAGAGCAATTTATTAAAACACAAAAATCATGAAACTCCCAAAAAAAAAAGTAATTTATTAAAGATTATGGAATCAACAATAATTTTCTAAAAAATATTATTAAAAAAGTGACTTTGAGGAATAATTCTACTATGTTCTACAGGACAAAATGATAATATTTATTCTTTTCCTGGCAAGAAAGTAGATAGTATACTACTTTCTAACTCTTTCTATGTGGCTAACAATTCTTTAATATCAAAATCAGATAATGACATTAGAAGAAAGGAAGACTACAGTTCAATCATAGGCATAGATAAAGCAGTCTTTAAAATATATTAGCACCTCAAATCCAACAATAAATAAAACATACAATACAAACAAGTAAGAAGATAGTACATAAATAAAGGGCAGGTCCAACATTCTGCAATAATGCATCATAGTAATGCTTATGAGAAAACATACAATCATATTCATTAGCACAGTAAAGGCATCTGACAAACCCACCACTTGTTCATGATAAAAACTGCAAATGAGCTGTGAATACATGAAGAATTTCTCAGGTTGATAAGCAACATCTACAGTTATTCTAGAGCTAACATAATTGTTGGAAAAATTATTGAAATGTGATTAAGGTGATAGATTTCTTAAGAAGGATGCCAAGATATATATAGAAATCATCTGCTCTCAATGAGAGGGAACACAACTCCACATTTACCAGATATGGATAAAAATACTGGCTTTCTCCCAAAATGCTCATATCAAAAGAGGCAGAGAGAAACTACAATGGAAAACCCAATAACCATTACCTTGGTCACCTAAGATAGTATCCAGAGTGATAAACAATGTTGATAGTGGGCATGTGTGACTGTGATGAGAATGCAATTACATCTATGGTCTTCTTCTCAGTGTGTAAGAAGTGCACACTGGCAATGAGCAAAACTACTAGAAAAATACTATCTTAAAACAGTTTACAAGCTTACAAAATGCCTGTCTAGTTCGAAGATCCATGTAGCCATCAAATTTTGAGAAAACTATCACAGCCCAAAGGAAAACACAAATACCAAAATACATCACAGAGAAACTAAATAAACCAGGTATGGTGGCACAAACCTTTAATCCCACCACTGAGGAGGCAGAGGTAGGAGGATAACTGTGAGTTTAATGACTACCTGGGACTATAGAGTAGATTTCCAGTCAACCTGAGCAAGAGTCAGACCTTACCCTGGTCCCCTACCCCCCAAAAAAGAAAAGATCAGAAAATTAAACAAAACTACAAACTCTGTTTTAGATTTATTTAAGTGCATTGGCAAGGAGAGAGAAAATGAGAGAGAAAGAAAAATAAAAGAGAAAAAGAGATTAAGACAATGAATGACTGAAACACAGGCACATTTGGACTTCTTGACACTCCAAATGAACTCCAGCTGCATGTGCCACTTTGTCCATCTGGCATTATGTAGGGACTGGAATACTGAACTACGGGCTCACGGGTTTTCACAAAGTGCCTTGAACTGCTTAGTAAGATTTCCAGCCCAGAAACTACAACTACAAACTTTTATTAACAAAAATATATCAGAATTGATTCTTTTACTATGTGAAGTATAATATACTAAAGTAAGATACTATTAATTGTAACAGGTTATAGAAAATATCTTCACCTATCTTTTCAATAGTTCTATATATCTATTTTTTTCTGAAAAAATATTCTAGTCTTTTAAAAAGCTTATAAAACATGCATGCTAATAAAATACATAAAGAGTTGTTGTACAGATTAAATGTTCTGTGGAGAAGAATGCTGGAACAAAATAAATATACAAAATGAAGATAATTACTATTACAGCCAAGGAGGATGTCATTAAAGTTTTCCTATCAAACAAAAAAGAAATTTAGGTGGACATTTTTATAAAAGCAATTCCGTAGTTTGGGGCTCAAAGTTAAAAATATCTTATTCATTTTATTATTATCATCAATATTCTTTTTATTATGCTTCTTTATTTAGGTATAATTTGGATAAATATGGGCTGTAATTATTCCCTTTGGCTGGCAGTTTTATGACTTGAAAGCTGAGGTAGCTGAACATATAAAGATACTCTCAGAAATCTATCTCTCTAGTCCTGGAATAGGAGGCTTCTTTACCTTTTAGGTGGAGTCTTACATATTTATATATACTACAGAAGATATGACCTTTGTTCTAACAGATGGCACCTTTTCTGGGCTTAAGTACTGGGCATGTGCAATCATATGGTAAAAATAAGTAGAGAAAAATGGGATTCATATATTTTGTTGTCTGAAATATACCCATATATTTCTGAAAGAAGGCAGGTAAGACATCTGATTAGAAATTTAATAGGACTGCTTCTCATAGCTAACCATGAAATGACATGCCCTGTCCTATAAATCTAGAAAATCTTGGTGAATCCTCTATGTATGAATATATTTTTGGTCATCCTTTGTAATCTATACTGTCTATCTCACTTGGCCATTTATTTGTTGTGTGTTGGTAGCAGATACTTTAAGCAAAACAGATAGAGTCAGACAAACTATCAAAAGCTGTGCCCTTTAGGAGGTAATGCTTTGCAAATAAATAGGTCTAAGGTAAGATTATTGCTGTCAATATATTAGATGAAACTGGGTGTCTTGTGAGCCATTTTGAAAAATAGTCTTTCACAATCAGAAAGCTTCCTTTTGCACAGAAAAAAAATCAATATTGATTCCTTTATAAAGCTTCTTGAGTCCTTGGCATGGATGGATCAATGTCTTTGGCAGAGTACACACAGAATTGTGACATTTGTTACATAGTTCAACAATCAACATTAATTCCTGCTTAGCAGACCTCCATCAGACAAAGCTTCCCTAAAAACAATTTTTAAATATGTGGCATAAAGCATGGTCAAAATACCAAGATCAGGTTTGGAAAAAAAAAAAACCATATGGTTATATTTTTATTGTCTCTACCTAGATAGAAAACGTATTTATGCTTGCAATTAATTTTAATTGTTTTGATGTTTTATCTTCAAACCACAGTATCTAGACAGAAAAAAAGAAAGAAAGAAATAATATAGGGGATGGAAAGGTCTTTGTGGAAACAGGGGAAGGAGGAGAATTATACAAAACTAATTATAATATGAATAAATACCATGAAAACTTTTCTCCTGGATAGAATTCTTCAGGATATAACCCTCAATAAAGTGGGTAGGAGGCATCTCTGACAGAATTGTCCAGTAGAATGTGAAGAAAGCTTAATCCTAAAACCATCGGCTTTGGCTAGTAAATTCCAGGGCCCCAGTGTGGTTACATTTTACAGTGAGTTATTTGTCAGGGAGAACCATGAGATACCCAGAATAATTCAGGCCATTGCCAAAGCACTTGGTTAACTTTTAAAATAATGTTATTATAAAAAATCTCCCAAGAAAGTGAAGAAAATGGGAAACCATGTTCAATATATATTCAATTAAAGTAATTAACATGAAAAATCAAATATCATTACATATTACTTTATCATTATATTTCTTCATGACAGGAAAATAAACAAGTTACTCACCAACACTGCCTCCTTGCTTCAATATACTCAGGAGAAAAGCATCTGATTAATTTGGCATGAAAAAGTTCAATGTGGCTGTGATGTAACTTGTCTAAGTATAGAGCCACTTAGTTGAGAAATATCCCAGGGAATGAATAAGAACAAAATTCTTGTGGGAAAATAACTAATTTTTGGATCTGACTCATGGACAAGTTATTTTCTTACTGGACTTAGATAAACCATGAAATATCATGATGTCCAAGAAACAGCTTTAATAATATAGAATCCCTAAATGGTGCAGAATACAAGGTGGATAGGAGAGTGGACAGACCTAAACAGAAACAGAAAATTTTCAGAGTGTTAGTTCTAGGAAATGACACTGATGATATGTGTGTGCATGTGTGTGTGTGTGTGTGTGTGTGTGTGTGTGTGTAATTTCATCAAATAATCAAAGTCTAAATATTTTTTCAATGAGAAATGAAATATATATGTACACACATATATTTGCATTTATATATATTTATATATATCATTTACATATATCTCATTGCTGAGACCAAAAAAAAAAAAACAAAAGAAAAACCTATCTACCAAGGATCAGTTTAAAGGAGGAAAGGTTTAGTTTCAGATTACTGTCCATCATGGAGGGAAAGGCATGGCAGCAGGAACTTGAGGCAACTGGTCTCACTCAGCCCATAGTGAGGAAGGAGACAATGATGAATGCTGGTGAACAGTCAGCTCTGTCCTTTCTATATAGGCCATGACCCCAGACTATGAAATGCTTCCACTGAGAATTAAGTAGGTCTTCTTATCTCAACTAACCAGACTGAGATAGTTTCTAGCAGGCTTATCCAAAGGCTAACATAATCCACATAATCACTCACGGGTGATTCTACAAATGACAACTAAATAAGCCATTATAAGTAAGCTCATGGTCTTACAAAATGCCTTATCCACTGTCATGGTGTTTCACACAGCACTGCTTCTGACAAAGGAACTTACTTCACAGCAAAAGAAATGTGGCAGTGGGTTCATTGTCTTTGAATTCACTGGTTTTTCCATGTCTCCACCATCTTGAAGAAGCTGGCTTGGTAGAACAGTAAAATAATTTTTAAAGACAGTTATTGTATCAAGTAGGTGGCAATGACATGTAGGCATGGTTTCAGGTTCTCTACAAGGCTGCATATGCTCTTAATCAGCATACAACGCATACAAGGTTTGTCCTTTAGCTAGGATTCACTGGTCCAGTAATCAAGGTGTGGACATGGAATTAATGCCACTCACCATTACACTAAGTGACTTGTTCTCTGAACTTTTGCTTCTTGTGCCCAAAATCTTATGTTCTGCTGGCCTACAAGCCTTGTATCATGAGGAGGAGTGCTTCTATACACACACACACACACACACACACACACACATACACACACACAAAGTTCATTTAACTTGAAGCTAAGAATTCCTCAGCCACTTTGAAACCATTATGCCTTTAAGTTCAAAGGAGTTAGTGTGCTAGGACAGGAGATGGATGCAGACCACCAGGAGGAAATTATACAGCACCCACCCTACACATGCAGAGTATGACCCTTTTACTAGCTCTCACCAGCCACACTAGCATGCTTCTTAGTTCTTTATGTGTTATATTCTGAGTCTGTTTCCTTGTTGTCCCTCATCCTGGAGCATTATGAAATTTTCTCATATACTAGAGACTCCCAGTAAAATGCAACATTTGTAGAGAGTACTTAACAGCTATTTCAATTAAAATCACATCATTTGGGCTGAAGAGGTGGTGTTAAACTGAAGGTACTTTCCTGCAAAACTTAAGGACTGAGGTTTGATTCCTCAGGTTCCACTTAAGCCAGGTGCACATGGTGGTACATGCACCTGGAGTTTGTTTACAGTAGCAGGAGGCTCTGGCATGACCATTATCTCTCTCATTCTCTCTTTCTCTCTCAAATAAATAAATAAAATATTGTAAAATCACACTATTTGCTTCTATCATAGATTATTCAATTTTATCTGCTATTTTAAATTATAAATTCATGTAAATCAGTTAATTATCTGTGTTCCATGAGTTTTAAGATAGTAATTACTACAGAATCCAGGATCCATGTTGAATGGCATTTTTTCCTTTTGGCATAACATGATGCTTTCCTGAATTAAGCAATGTATTGACCTGATAGCCATGGAAACAACACTGTAATATCAGGTCTATGGCAATGTAATGAAGTTCTTACTAATTGCTTAGTACCTGGAAGAGGGAATGGTGACAAAACCCTCACCTCAGATTACAGCTGTTGTTCCTCCCAAGATGCAAGTATTCTTGGGAGAAGCTAGAGGACATTAAAAACTTCAAGGTTAATTAGAAGTGATACTCTATTATGCTGCTTCCATGAGGTTGCCATCCAGAATGGGGTGTCACTTTGCCTTGACGCAATTGTGTTTTAGTAATCCATGCTCCTATTAGTACCCTCACCTGTGCTCTGTCAGTAACCCCCCCCCAAAAAAAAAAAACACTCATAGGTTCATCAAAACTGGTTTCAGTGTAATCGTGCTATGGTGTGTTGTGTGTGCCATATCTGGAGTGAATAAACATATGTTTGAATGATGGTCTGTGAGAAGGCCTGACACATTTTAGGGATCTAGTAAAGTTGAATGGGTAAATAAATAATCAATATAAACTTTAAAAGCTGATATATCCATCTTCTAAACCATTTTCTCCTTCTGTTAATCATTTGCTATCAGTCACAGGTTATGAACAGAACTATGTTTAATGGTACTTTTGTTATTCAACAGGTAGGCACACACTGTAACTTAAAAAGGCCCTTTAATGTGAAAGTAGAACTATTTGAAAATCTTCACTATAAAATTCCACAAAAAAACCCAAAAGTGCCTACAATAATATACACTAATATACCCAACCCATGAAACTGCAGTGCTCAGATAAATATGAAAGCTCAGCAATCAATGTAGCAAAGACTTGGCAGACACCTGTTCCTTTAAGGAAATTAAAACTTTGAACAAAGACTGATTATAAAAGGGAAAATTAGTTTTCCCAACATTTCTCCAGTTCATCAAAAACTCTGTCCTTTAATAAGCCATAGCAGTGAGTGAAGGCACAGATTATGGCAACAGTCTAATTTGGCCATTTTTCAGGAAAAGTGGCACCTCTTGGTGTCCTTATTGTTCCCCATAGAATGGAACAAAAATCTTTCAGCACCCGGATGCCAAGGTATGAGCTTTCTGGAAATAAGATTTCAAAACATGCCATTCAGCTTACTTATCACTAAATAGTACAGCTGAACCTGGTGTCTTTATTCCTTCTCTCTGTTAAATTTCCTTCCACTTTCTTCTATTTTACTGGAGTATAAGCTTTGTGTTGTCACATAACTTTGACATTCAGAGCCAAGCCAGCATGACACGTACATTATTAAGTTATGAACCAGAGTTATTATATACCTTTATATCTTGGAAAATGATCTTTCTATAAGTTTGTCAACAGTATAGATTAGGAAATGCAGTGAGAAGACTATGAAACTTTGGTTTATTTTAACTTTAAACATTAAGTCTAGAAGCTCATATTAGAAATATTTCTAAAATGCAAACCTAAGTTTATTAAAAAAGAAAGAAAAAAAAGCATGGCTGGGCATGATGGTGTATACATTTAATCTCAATACATGAGATGTAGAAGTAGGGGGATCAGAGTGAGTTTGAGGCTAGCCTGGAACTACAGAATGTATTCCAGGTCAGTCTGGGCTGGGCTAGAGTGAAACCCTACCTTGACAAAACCAAAAATTGTAACAAAGAAAAGCACTTGAGTCAGTCAATGAGGGAGTTGAGTATAATCAAGTGAACAAAGTTCATGTGAAAGGGAATTGAAGACTTCATATCTTACAAAATCCTCTGATTATCAGACAAGCATTGAATGTGACCAAGGTTCTTTGTAAGCCAGTCCTCATCCTGCCCCCAAAAAGGATGTGTACATCCATAGCATGGAGTATACACTGATAATCTATGTTGCTTTGTGTTCCCACTGCTACTGCCAAGAAGTTAATTGAATGCAGGGTTAGAGCCTGTCACTTGTCCTTGCCTTTGACATAAGCATGATATACTGCCTGTACCCATGAAAGACTTTTCATCATTTCAGTTGTCCAAATCTGCAACAGCTAGAGTTCTGCCTGAGATGCAAGTGAGACCAATCTAAATAATGATGTGGACAAATAACGTCTTCATGTCAAAATACTTTCAGTCACCAAATTAAGGAGGAATGGATTCAGATGACTTAAGGATTGTGCTAATTTGGAAGAAAAGCCTGAATCTTCAATATCTGGTGTCATCTTGAAAAAAATCTAGTCCTGCACCAAGATACACAGAGAGCAGACTAAAAATGTTTTCTAATGTTCATAGAACTGGCATATGAACCCCCCTTTTGTAACATTTCACTCGTGACTCATATAAGTGAGTGTAGTATGCAGGTGTGTTTCCTGTCTCTCCTTCCACCTGTCTATCTATCTGTACATACATACACACACATGATTCAACTGTGTGTTGTGTGCTCTTTGTTTCCACTTTCTTTTCTCTCTATATATAAATTTACATATATCTATATCTCTCTTTGGTTCATATTGTGTGTGTATGTTGTATGTGAGCAGAGACAGACAGACAGACACATACACACATAGGCACACACACACACGAGACACATTCTTAGTTTACTCTCCATTTGCACTAAAATCATTTATGATGGTTGAGAGCACTTGTTAATGTTTTATGCAAATGAAAATGCAAACATACAGTTTTATGTACATTGATTTAAAAGAAACAACACATGTAATATTCATATTTAATTAAAAAACAGAATGCAGCTAAATTTTATGATTCTAATCATAGGACAAATATATGCTTTTTATCTTCAAAAAGAGAAAATTTCCTTCTATTTCAATAATTGTAGCAAACTCAGAGTTGTATTTTTAACAAAGGAATTCACCAAAATCAAAAAAATTACATAAGTTGTAAACCTGAAAGCAAATGGCCACTCATTCATAAAGCCATTGTCATAGATAATTGAGAAATTAATATATAACCTATCATGTGTTGCATTTTTCTCTGTTCTCTTAAACTCAGAAGGTATGGATCATACTTGCCACATGGTTTCACATGCAGCTCATAGCAAACAGGAAAGAAAAAGGAGAGGTGAGAAACTGAAAAGACATGTTCTAAATAATGTGAAACAATTTGTAGACATGAAAAATAACCTCTATTTAGTAAAGTACGTTGTATCTTGGCAATCTCAGGAACTTTTCTCACTTTTACCGGAAATGTTTGTGAATTCATTTTGCCACATTACTCTTTCTTTCCTTCTATGGGTTGGTTCATCGACTATTTGCTCTTCTGATATTAGTAACTCCAAATCATATGAACTTAAAAAAGATAACAACTGTCACAGACTCAAGTATCAAAGTAATGGTGCACATATTACTACTTTAATGTTTTAATAAATTGAATCTGTATTTCTCTCTGAGATAAAATATACTTCTCTTTCTTCCTATGTTGAGTATTACCAGTATTAGTTCTGTATCAGTGTTCCTGGGAGTTTGTTTGGAGGTTCTAGCAGGGGAGCACAATTACTCATATATCCTTGACCAACGATTGGTCTTCCTCTACCTGGGGAAAGTCTTTTTCTTTAACCAAGTGTCCACTTTGTGCATTTGGTTTTATGTGGGTATTAGGAATTGAACCCAGGCTAGATGACTTTGTAAGCAAGTGCTTTTAACTACTGAGCAATGTCACCAGCCCCTGATATTAGTTTTTTTGACTTTAAATGTTCTCAAGCTTTTAGGTGCCTAACCATTTGCTCTAACTCATGAATCATGAAAAAATTTGGTATTGTTTTCCTACTTTTTACATTATGGTTTCAGCAATATGTATCATACTATATAACTTTTTAAATAATTTTATTTTATTTATTTATTTGACAGAGAAAGAGGGAGAGAGGAATGAATGGGCATGCCAGGGTTTCCAGCCATTGCAAATGAACTCCAGACGTGTGTGCCACCTTGTTCATCTGGCTAATGTGGGTCTTGGGGAATTGACTCTGGGTCCTTTGGATTTGCAGGAAAATGTCTTAACCATTAAGTCATCCCTCCATCCCATATTATGTAACTTTTGATAGATTGCATCTAGATATGTGCAGCAATAATAACGAATTTTCTTATGGACTGCTTAAAGATCTATTTCCATCCCACTTTCCCAATCACTTAAACAGCAAGAAGCTATTCCTATTGTACCAGTACTTTGGGTGTTGAAGAATTTAGGCATTATGGTCCCCTCATCTCAATATGCTTATTGTGGAAGTCAAGATGCAGTTGCCTAACCAAGCTGCAGCTCCCAGGGAAGGAAAGACCAGATGTCTAGGGTTCACTGGGTCTCCTAGGGGTGAGCAGACTGTAATAGCCCTCCAATGAGAGGGTGCAAAGGAAAAATCCACTCAATTGCACACTCTCCAGTAGCCCACCAGTCTCCCAATCCCCTCAATCAGCCTTTCTAGCCATAGTTGCCACTGCAGGTTCCTTCTGCACTAACCACAGGCAAGAAGACCCATACCAGCAGGCTAGCATAGCTTCGTGTGAGCCTCCAAGCTTGCAAACACCATCCCACTCTCTGCCACCCCCAGCCCATGTGCAGACCCAGGCAAGCAGGCCAGTGTTCCCTCAGAGGAGCTCCACATGCAAACATCCTCCCAATTGTCTCCATCCCCCACCCCATGTGCACACCCATGCCAGCAGGCTAGTGTTCCCTCCCAGGCATAACTCCCACCACAGAGCACAACAAGAGAACCCCCCCCCCCATTGTGTGTCAACCCAGGCCAGCAGACTAGCATTCCCACGGGGGATCTCCACACAGAAACACCTTCCTACTTTCTTCTGGCCCACATCCCAGTGGACCAACCCAGGCCAGAAGGGTAGCTTTCACCCAGAGGACCTCCACCTACAGAAACACCCTCCCACTTACTACTAACCCCCACCTCCATAAGAGGACCCAGGTAAGCAGGCCAGCCTTCCTCCCACTGCCACAAGGGACCTACACATGCCACTTCTCCTTGGTGCATGGATTCAGGCCAGCACAATAGGGTTTCTCCCCCAGTCTCCCCCACAACAGGGGAACTACATGTCTCTTCCTCATGTCACCTGACTCATAGCAGTCCCATGTTCTTGCCTTTCCTAGTCAAAGGTCCTGGAAGTCCCATCCACCTCTTGCAACAGGGCAACAAGAGACCTACTATCCCATCACTTCACCCTTCAGCATCATGGTACCACCACTCATTCCCAACCTCCCCCACTCCACAGCCCATCAACAAAACTAATCTGCTTTATCCCATTCCCCCTTCTCCCTGTCCCCTTGAGCCACTTGACTATGTAGTCACATACCCCAAATCATGAAACAACAAGCCCCTTCATCAGGCCCCTTTACCCCCATCAGAGCATCACTTGCTCCTTCCCTCTGAGCAGACAGGCCCTATAGACATCAGAAGCCTTGTGGAAGCAAACAAAAAAGGGAATAATCACTGAGGACATATCAAGGGTAGACTGCAGCTTCCTGCTAAATTAAATAAGACTTCTACATTGGGAAGACCACAGCCCCAAACAAATAACATGAAAAATCAAATGCAAGTAAATCCAACAAGATTGTCCAGTCCCACAATGGATGTCTCTAATAAAAACATAGAAGAGAGAATAAGATCAGAACCCCAAAATGAAGATACAAATTATGCAACCCTGACCAAGCAAATGGCAAAACTTGCAGAAAAGCAACAAAGGGCGAATAATAATATGAATGTTTTCCTCATTAGATTAGACCTAACAGAAGAGAACCAAAAAGGGTTGCAAAGAAAGTTAAATGATTTAAAGGAGAGGAGACCTGAATAACAACCTGCTGAAGCTCAATGAAGACATAAACAAACACAAGGATAACTTCCAAAGAGCATTAAGAAAACCAGAGGGCTTGAAAGATGGCTTAGCAGTTAAAGTATATGGCTGTGAAGGCCAAGGACACAGTTTTGATTCTCCAGGTCCAATGTAAGCCAGATGCAAAACGTGGTGCATGCTGCTTCTGGAGTTCATTTGCAGTGGCTAGAGGCCCTAGGGTGCCCATTCTCTTTCTCTATCAAATAAATAAGTAAAAGAGAGAAATGAAATGTTTTATAAAAAAGAAACTCAGAAAATTATGTGAAAAGGGAACTTCACAGAGGAATGGAAATGATAGATAAAGTGTAATATAAAATGCAAACCAAATTGAACAAGCTCAAAACTGTATAGAAGCCTCATGAATAGAGTCAGCTATGTGGATGATATAAACTCAGAACTGGAAGACAAAACAGAAGAAAAAGTTCATGAGCCCAAAAGTTTCAATAAGTGCAAGTTTTTTTGTGTGTGAAGAGAACAAGAGGGAGCTGGGGGATACCCTTAAACATCCCAACATTTGGATCACGAGAATGCCAGAAGGGGAAAAAATTCAGACCAAAGGCTTGGAAAACTTATTCAACAAAATTATTGAAGAAAACTTTCCCACTCTCTCAAGAGAAAGTCCCATCAAGTTACAAGAAGCTAAAATAACTGCAAACAGACTGGACAAAAAGAGATATTCTCCCAGACATATCATCATTAAGACTCCAAATATTGATACCAAAAAGAAAGTCCTAAAAACAGCTAGGGAGAAACAACATATTACATATAAAGTTAACCCCAACAGAATTGCTTCAGACTTCTCAGTGGAAACCCTGAAAGCCAGAAGGTCCTGGAATGGAACACTGCAAAGTCTAAGAACCTATGACTTCCAACCCAAACTATCTATAAAGCAAAACTATCCCTCATAATAGATGGTGAAAGAAAAACAAATCTGGGATGGAACTCAGCTTTACATCTATATAATGAATACAAAACCAAACCAACACAGAGTACCACAGGAAATTCTCCATACAGAAGAATCAAATAATGAACCTCAAGTACCTATAAGAAGCAGATCACAATAACCATACTCAAAGAAGGCACAAAAAGCTACAAAGTCCAAGAAAACACCAAACCACATAAACCAATGTGATATGGAAGGACTAAATAAACCTCACAGCATTTACCCTAAATAGTAATGGCCTTAATTCACCCATCAAGAGATATAACCTAACAGGGTGGATCAGAAAATGAGACCCCTCAATCTGTTGTCTTAAAGAAACGCACCACACCACTAAAGAAAGAGTCCTCTTCAGAGCAAAAGAGTGGAAAATGACATTCCCAGCAAAGGGAAATAAGAAACAAGCAAGCGTAGCTATCCTAATATGAGATAACAAGGCCACTTCTTACTTATTAGGGGAACAATCCAACAGGAGGATTTTACAATCATCACAGGTGCAACACAATGCATAAAGCAAAACCTACTTGACAGCAAAACAGAAATAACCACAAACACCATCATACTTGGGGACATTAATGCTCCACAATAAGCAATAGATAGAACATCCAAACCAAAAATTTCCAGGGAAGAGAGAGAGCTCAACAAAACCATAGAACAATTAGAACTAACAGACATCTTCAGAAAATTCTACCCCAAATCTGCAGATTACACATTCTTCTCAGCAGCCCATGAAACTTTCTCTAAAATAGGTCATATACTGGGTCACAAAGGCTGCCTCCATATATTTAGGAAGATTGACATAATTTCCTGCATGATATCAGATCACAAAGCTGTCTTGCTAGAAATTAACAATAAAAATGCATCTGTGAACCGGATACCAGCACAAAGGGGAAGGAGATCAACGGAGAGAAAAATCAACTCCTACCAAATCAGAGAGCCAAAGCCTCAGAGGCCCCCAACACCTCAGCACTGAAGCAGACCAAAAATGAACCCAACATGGCTCAGGGAAATCTTGCGGAAGAGGGGGCGGAAAGAATGTCAGAGTTACATGTTGGGTCATGATTTGCAGAGACATTTATCATACCAATAACTGTGGGCTAACTCCACAATGCACAACCTATTTTCATTAACAAGGAGGGTCTAATGCGAGGGGTAGATCACAGATGAGCCTAAATAATGGTACCAAACTGCCTGTATTCACTGAAATGAAAACTAATAAATTAAATTAAAAAAAAAATGCACCAGGAATCCCATCAGCTCTTCGAAACTGAACAACACACTTTTAAACAATAAATGGGTAGTGGACAACATAAAAAAAATGAAATTGTGAAATTTCTAGAAAAGAATGACAATGAGAACACATCATTCCAAAACTTAAGAACACAATGAAAGCAGTCCTCTGGGGAAAATTTATAGCATTAAATTCATCCATAACAAAGACAGAGAGATCCAAAATCAATAACCTAACCTTCCAATTAAAGGCCCTGTAAAAGCAAGAAGAATCTAACCCAAAAAGCTCCAGATGGAAATAAATAATTAAGATCAGAGCAGAAATTAATGAATTGGAAACTAAGAAAACAATTAACAAAATTAATGAAACCAAGAGCTGGTTCTTGCAAAAAATAAACAAGATTTATAACCCCCTGGCCAATTTGATGAAGCAAAAAAAAAAAAAAAAAATAGAGTCATTTCAAATTAAAAAAATTAAAAATAAAAAATGAGAAATCACAACAGACATAAGTGAAATTGGGGTAATCACCAGATCTTATTTCAAAAACCTCTACTCCACAAAACTGGATAATATGGAGGGAATGGATGAATTCTTGGAAACATACCACCTACCATAGCTAAACTTAGAGAAAATTAATCTCCTCAACAAAGTCATTGAGATTGAAAATATAATCATAAACCTCTCTAAAAGGAAGAGTCTAGAACCAGAAGATTTTTCACCTGAATTCTATCAACCTTCATGGAAGAACTGAAATGACTTGTTCTCAAACTGTGCCACATAATTGAAGAACAGGGAAAGCTCCCCAACTCCTTCTATGAAGCTTTTACCACTCTAATACCAAAACCAGGTCTACAGATATTAAATTCTCTCTGAAATAATAATGGTTATCCCATTTATCTGGTGCTGACTTCACTATCCACTGGAGAATTTGCTTTTCTTTTTTCAGATGGATGCAGATCCTGAGGACAGAATCAACCCATCATCCCTCACCAGGGCCCCAGCTGAAACCTAGAGTAACTGGGAAAATCAGCAAAAGCTCTGCTTTCTAGGTAAACCTGGTACCACCACAAGGGTTAAGCAGATAGACACACAGAACACTCAACTCCTGCCAATACAGTTATCCAGAGACACAGAGGCTCCAAAGACCTTATCACTGAAGTAGACCTAAAGGCATCCCATCATGGCTTAGGGAAATTTGCAGAAGGGGGGGCAGAAAGATTGTTAGAAACACATGTTGGGACAATATGCCCAAAGATATTACCTCTTACCCATAACTTTATGGCTAGCTCCGTAATGCATAACCCACGTTCCCTAACAAGGAGGGTCCCTACAGAGGAGGAGGATAGAGAACAGGTTAACAATGGTACCAATATGGCTTTATACACACTGTGTACATACCTAATAAAAAAAGCACACACACAAAAGTGATGCTTATTGTAATTATTATAATTACACAGTTAAAATGCATCACTTTCTAAATCATTGCAACCCTTTGGTACTATTTCATATGAAGATCTTAAAAACATGGACAAGAAGACCCAGCCACTATTTGTTTAACCACTGGAAATAAACTTTGTGTTTGGAATTACTACTATTGTATGTAAAGCATGGGTGCTCCTTAATGATGGAATGTGGATTTTAAACAAAATTCAAAGGAGTAGTAGTTGCTTTTAATTTAGTTGATAAAGGAACTGAGGTACTGTTGGGCACTGCTAGGGAGAGGCTGGAACATTCAGGAGAGGGGCCTGAGCTGCTAGGTATAGCTTGTTGGGTGCTGACAAAAACACTCTATCTATTTCTCTTTCCTCCATCAGAAGCCATTTTTCTCTTTTTCCTTCTTTACTTTAATATTGTATCCCAGCAAAAGAAATCAGAGATTCATAGATTATGGGCTCTCCTGAAAGTTAAGGGAATTAAACTCCACAAGATGGAGGCTGACTCCCTTTGGAAAGTCCTCTAGGTCACTCCCTGGATGATTTATGGGCATCCATGTGGCCCAGACACTTGGTCAGGCATAGCTTATCTGTCTAGGAAACAAAAAGTTCAGGAAGGAAATTTCCCCTCACACCCTTTAAGCAGCAAAACTACAAGCAGGCTTTGCAAGTGCTCCAAAGTGGCTTGAGTAAAGTCAGGTGGCAGGCTTACACATGCCCAGACAATGGTTCCTTGGTCTGTTCAAGCACCATGTCTCCACCTCCTTTTCCAACAGCCTGGGTGATCCCCACACCTTCTCTTGCCCACCCGCTAGCAGGCAGCCTCCCTTCAGGTAGCCAGAATCAGACTCCAGCAGTCATCATGGCTAATCTCAGCCATTACCTCCATGTGTACTAGAGTGGACCCCAGGTGAGTGACCAGGAGCATTGTGGGGCTGAAGACAGGCAGGGCTAATCTGAGGTATATGCAATTCCCTCCCAGCCACCATAGTGCCTGCATAAATAAGTGGCAAGAAAGAACAAAAAAGGTCATGTTTAACTAAAGCCTATTGTAAATTAAAGTTTTAAGTAAACAATGCCATACTTTGTTACATGATATCATAAATATAATTAATGAGTTTATGTTCTAGATCAACCTCAACTTACATAGCGGATTACTGAAAACAGCATAATTCTCTCTGAAGTGATGACTTATAATTTTTCAGGTATTAAAAAAATAACAAGATTGTAATGTCCTGTTACTTAAAAGGAGGAGGCAACTGACCTGACTTCTAGGCCAGCCTGCCTCCATATAGCAACAAAATTTGCCTTAGTTACTGCTAATAAAATAATTTCCAATATGTTATTGGTATGAATGACATGGAATTGTCTTTAGACTACTTGCTTGTCAATGAGTTATATGAATAATCAATTTGATGTAGTTTTTCTATAAGCCTTATAAGAAAGGTGGTTAACAATGATGAGTTGATTGAAGGAACTGGGAAGGAATTTTTTGATGTTGGACATAGAATGCTCATTAAAAGTGTTTTTTAAATAGTTCTTAGATCAAAATGTTCAAGAATGTGAATAAGATGTGTGCGTGTGTGTGTGTGTGTGTGTGTGTGCGTGTGTGTGTGTGTGTGTGTAGGAAAGAATTTCCAGGCTAACCCTAAACACCATGCATAAGTTAGAGATTTTTCAACTGTTTACAAACAATTGAGGAATGAAAAAACTAATATTCAGGCTGAAATATGTTGGGATAACTTGCATAAACTTTATCAAATTTAAGTAATTGTTCAAACATACAATTGTTTTTTGTTAATAAAAATTTCTATGGCACATAAAATCAATAGCTATCAAGATTAAGCCAAAATTACTGGTTGTCAAATGGTGTCTTTTCTTTAAAAAATAAATTTAGTCAAGGGTTATATTAGAATTTTGCTGGCTGTTTTGGCTAAAAAAAGCAAGATTCTGCTTTATTGTATGTAAAATAACTGTCTCATTTTTGTCATCGTAAGTCCAGTGCTTACAAAATTAATTCTTAAGATATATTCCATTATTTAAGGGATAGCCTCATACTCAAACAATTGTCCTTATCTGAGAAAAATAATGTCAAATTCTATGGTTCTGTTTCTAATACACTCTAGGAAATTGGTACCCACACAAGTATCTGAACTAATCAAAACTGTTTTGAAACACAGGTGCTAAGACTTTATACTGTCTTATTAATTCTTTTCTGATAATTTCTAGGTTAAATTAATTTGCAAATTATTTGGTATTGTTCTGAAGACTGGCAACAGGTTCTGCCTGTACTTATAACTGTTAGTTAATTAAAGTGTAAGATGTGCCTACCTCCTATGCCTCAGATATATGGCTTATGCTACCACTGTACAACAAAAATTTAACACTGGACAAAATGATTTTAGAAGCTCTTGTGCCATTCTTTAACTAATTCTATTTCAGTAATCAAATGAGCTCTATATGTACATATGTCCAACTTGGTGATATTTCCTTTCTAAGTGTGTTAATCACCTATGTAGAAGTTCAAGCCAATTGGAATCATTTGAGCAAAAAGTGCCAATATTTTGGCCTGTGCTCCCAGGTCGAGGCCACTGGAGATGATGGGACATTTCTACACTGGCCCTCTGTTAAGTCACCTGTCTTCCTGAGCAAGGAGGATATGGAGCCCCCCCACCAAAAAAAATTGGTTTATAGTATGAAAAAGGAGAGTCACGATTGAGGAGCAGTAAGTCCTCCTGACTTACCAAAGAAGGGAAAACTACTTGGCCAGCATGACACTGACTCATCCATCCTACCAGACAGTAAACACCAGTAAGCTATAGGGCTAATCCTGGGTACCTAAAGTCTCTTTGAAGAATGATTAGTGACCTCCAAAATTAATCCTTAATTAAATTTTGGCTATCTATATGGTTTTAAACACTCAGAGAGAAATTTATAACCAAAGATAAAAAAAAAATACTTTAAATAGCCTGGTGTGGTGGTGCACACCTTTAATCCCAGCACTCAGAAGGCAGAGGTAGGAGGATTGCTGTGAGTTCCAGGCTACCCTGAAGAGACAGAGTGAATTCCAGGTCAGCCTGGGCTAGAGTGAGACCCTACCTAAAAAGTAAATAAATTAATTAATTAATAAAAAGCCTTAAATATATAAAGGCCTATTAAGTAATACAACAAGAGATATCCAAGAGGGAAAAGAAACTAGACCTTAACACATCTTTTCCCCATAGTTCTAACTCTATAATAATAATAAAAAAATATAGATGTCAAAAGGGTTATTTTCAAATCCAAAATATATAAATAAATTCTGAGACCAAAAAGTATATTTGTACAGGCTCTCATGACAGTCAATGGCTCTCTGTTATCAAGGTTAAATGTTGTATATATGTTTCTGATAACTCTGGTAATATCTCATGTCAAACACTACTGTGCCATTTGATGAACAGTTATGGAAGAAAATCTCAGCCAGCTCTTGCTCAAACGGTCCTGAGACAATCCAAGCCTCTCTACCTGGATTCCCTCAACCTCAAAAAGGACCAGTTTGCTGTGTGCTCACTTCTCATTAACTGCTTACTTTTATTCTTTCTCTGCAATGCTCTCTCGCAAGACTATCTTCCTGCACTCTGGGATCCATTAGAATAGTTCCCCTCTCTGGAAGAGACTCTCTACCTGCAACAAGTCACAACTTCCTGTCCCATTCAACAGGAAGTAGTAAAAATCTGAAGTCTTCATCCTTTGCCCTCCAATAACAGTTAGAGTGTCTTCTCATGAACAGGAGAAATAAAGGTGATAGAATTTCAGTGACTGGGCCCATGAAATGTAAAAAGGGCTTCTTGCCCTTTCTTGTCTCTTGCCCAGTTAGAAAAGTGTTTTTCCATGTGTGCTCTGAATCCCTGGCTCTGCAAAGGACAGGTCTCACCCTTTTTGATGCATGTCAAGTTATGTCTCTCTGTCTGACCAGCTGTAAACTGACCAGAGCTGAATACCTGCTCAATATTTCCAAAACCAGGACCAGTTGTGTCAAGACACATGCTCTCCTTTGGTGCAAAAGGTGTAACCACCCCATGCATGAATATTTCTTCTCCCACTTATTGTTCCCCAGACTTCATTGTTTCAAAGGTGTATCTCTAAAAAAAAAAAAAAAAATCTACAAACTTCTCCTGCACCAACCACCTGAACTGACTAAAAGAGATCTTCATCCCTCTGTTGCTGGGCCAATTTATGACACTGTCTCTGGGTGCCTATGGTGACTAATAGCCTCGAATCCAGAGGCAATGGGATGTTCTCGTGGGTATGGTACTTCCAAACTGTCTAGCCTTAGACTTCATTATTGCTAAACTTGGGGGACATGTATGGTCTCAGGACAAGAATATTGTTTTCTTTGTTAACAAATCAAATGTTCTTAAGCTGCTTTACTGCTACAAGTCTGAAGACCCCACCACCTGGCTGTCTAACCTTTTAGTTACTTGGATTCTCCTTATCCCCCTCCTTACTATAGGAAACGTATTGCTTGTAACCCCCTGTCTCATCAAATTTCTCAGATAACAAATAAGTAACATTGCTAAGGTTGCTACTAATTGAATCATTGTACACCTCCTAACTCTATCTGGACCTATGGTACATTATAAAATACTCATTCAGGATGGCACTGCCCCATTATAAAAACAAAAGGGGAGCTGTTGGGCACTGCCAAGTATAGGCTGGAGCCATGATGAGAGGGGCCTGATCTGCCAGGCATGGCTGAGGATCCCTGAGCTACAGGAGGCTACTCCCTCTCTAAGCCCAGCACACCTGAACTTAGGCTTTGCCCATAGCCTTGTGACATTTGGCCAGTTACCTATGAAACTCCTTATCAACAAACAGCCTTCAAAAAGTCCTGTGACTCTCTGTAGATCACCTGACTCTTCCCTACATGTTGCACCTGACTCCCTTCTTGCTGGAAAGAACATCCTTTAGTATAGTTAGCAGCATTTAAGCCCACCAATCCCCTTAGGACCCTTCCCCTGCCCTCAGATGCTTAGGAACCCATTTCCCTGACAATAAATGGAGAGAGCTGTGAACACTGAAACTCCTTTTACTTTCATGTGCTCACCAACCTCGGTTGCCTGGGCGCCTTCGGTGGGCCCATGGCTGGCCCCTGGAGAAAGAACCCAGGAACCCACGAGGTACAGGGAGTGGCCTTCCCCACTCATGCTCTGCCACTTTGGCACTTTACCCATGAGCAACACTTCAAGGTCCTCATTTTTCATTTATTGTGTTCTCTTGCTTGTTAAAATTTTCTGTGCATTGTTTTTATTCAAATGAAAGTTTATCTATAGAATTCCATGTAATTCTCTATGTAAATGTTTGTGAGTAAGCACACATACTGACATGTGTGTACAGGTAGTTGTGATGGACATCTGTTTATGTGTATGTATCTATGCACACATACATATATATGTCTCTACACTATGTAAACTTGTTTTCTGGTGTTTTTTCATTTTTCCTTCTAGAATGGATGGCTAAATAAAATTTCTACTTTGCAGGGGTAAAAGTGATGCTCAGGACATTAATAAAGGAGACAATTTTAAGTGAAATAATTTTCTACAATACTTTTGGGTATTCTATAAACAAATATTCTAATATTATAAATCAAAATCCATAATAATAAGTCAGTACTTTGTAATGTTATATTAATAGTCTGCCTCTAAGTGTTTTTTAAAAATACTTTAAATCTTCATTATCTCCAGTGTTCAAATATTTTAATCATTTTAGAAAAATTACTTTAACAGACTACTTTTTATACACATATTATCCATATGAGAAAAAAATACAACATTTTTTCTGAGTGTAAGTTGATATTATTTCAAAATAATGCTACTTCTCAATTTCAAATTATTAAAAAGACACCTATTAGCAGTAATGTATGTATAAAATTCTTTGCTATTCTTTAAAATATTTAATACTTCTGAATGAATTTAAAAATGTTTTAAAAGGTATATCTACAGTTTAAATGTGGTCAGAGGAAGGGAATAGAGGAGATAAAAAGGTGGGAGAAGGATTAATAAATCTAAAGATGTTATGAGTAAGCCATACATAAATTATATATATATATATATATATATATATGAATGTATATTATAATATATATTATATATAATACAACAATATAATATAAACTCTCCGTGTGTGTGTGTATTTAAAAGATATTTGGGGAAGAAGCATCTTGTAAGGATAGAGGGCCCACAAGCCATAGGTTATTACAGAAAATAATTCAATGCCAGACATGGAAACATACTGAGTTGTTGGTCGGGGAAGCTCCTGAAGCTAAAACAATATGGGTTTTTGCCAAGGTTCTTCTTACGCACCATGACTAGATGAAAGTATCCTGTTGCTGAAGGTATCACATGCTTCAGTTGCAGGAAAATGGGGATCAAGACAGAACTAAGCTGAAAATCTCCTCCCTGCTAGAGGCTCCAAGGGAGAAAAGTCTTTAACTATCTCAACAAGCCTCCGATACTGTAAACTACACAACTGGCCAGCTAGGCAAGATGTGCCTGGTCCAATAGTGGAATGTCTGTTGTGGGGAAATCTAACCTTATACTGAAAACCTAGCCAAAACTCTAAGTCTGGATGGTTCCATTCTTAGGAGGGAAGATAGCACTTATGTTCAACTAAACTGGCATATTCTACCCAAAAAGTTGTGCCCTAAATGCTCCCATTTATTCCCATATATGGGTGCTGCTCTCATTTTAAAATTTATTTCTTTAACTGGGAGAGAGAATGGATGTACCAGGGCCTGCAGCCACTGGAAACAAACTCCAGATGCAGGTGCCACCTTTTGTATCTGGCTTATGTGGGCCCTTTGGGTTTGCAGGCAAGTGCTTTAATTGCTAAGCCATCTCTCCAACCCTGCTCTTACCTTTTATTTAGAGAAGTTTCTGTTTTCAGAAGTCGGTGAGTAATGGAGAGACTCACACCTCATTAAAGTGTTAAAAAGAAGTGAGAGTTGACTTTTCAGCATTAAATGAGACAGCTCTATTACATTTTCCAGTGGCTCAGGGGCAACAGCAGGAGAGATGTGGCAGGAAGGATGTAAGAGTAAAAGATGGGGAGGAGTCCTTTGGAACACTGTCTTCCAGACACAAAGTTGTTGTTGCATTCATGGTCTCATGGTGGCTTACACTTCTTACACAACATCTGTTTGATGTTGAAAGAGGGAGGGGAAAAATAATATATATCTAAATACCAGACAAAATAGTAGGAAAGAGGGGATTCAGTGGAGCAAATTATGGAAGGGGGGCCAAAAGTAGGTGGTTGGAGGAAATTATGTAAATTTTAGTAAAATTCTAAATTGAAATATAACACCTAAAAAATGTTGAATATAACTAATGAAATTAGTTTTCAAATAATCACTTTTTAAAAATTTTTTGTTGTTTACTTTTATTTATTTGAGAGCAACAGACAGAAAAAGAGGCAGAGAGAGAGAGAGAGAGAGAGAGAGAGAGGGAGAGGGAGAGATTGAGAGAGAAAGAGAGGGAGGGAGGGAGAGAATGGGCGTGCCAGAGCCTCCAGCCACTGCAAATGAACTCCAGATCCGTGGGCCCCCTAGTGCATCTGGCTAACGTGGGTCCTGGGGAACCAAGCCTCAAACCAGGGTCCTTGGGCTTCACAGGCAAGCACTTAACCGCTAAGCCATCTCTCCAGCCCAAATATTCACTTTTTGATGTTTAAAAAAATGAGCCTATCTATTAAAGTACATTTTATTTTATTTTACTAATATTTCATTTTTATTTAGTTATTAGAGAGAGGTAGGGAATGGGTACACCAGGACCTCTAGCCACTGCAAACAAACTCCAGATATGTGTGCCACCGTGGGCATCTGTCTTACATAGATCCTGGGGAATCAAATCTGAATTATTGGGCTTTGCAAGCTAATGTATTACCTGCTAAGACATCTCTCTAGTCTAATACATTTTACTTTAATTGCACAATTACACAAATAAAAGACATTACAAAAATGTTGTACTTTCTTTATTTCAAAATTCACCACCAAACCAGGAGCAAGTACCAGTAGCACTAACAGTTCACAAAAGTAGCTCATTTTAATTCAAACAGAAGATAGTTTAACAAAACAACAACAAAATCTTCCTAATATAAAGATGTTTTGGGTCAAAACATGTAGCTACTAATGGCAAAATAAATAAAAACAAAAATACATTCTAAAGATCTCTACTTATAGAAACTTTTAGATAGTAATCGATAATGGTTTTTAGAACACTTGGATAGTCTTCATGACAAATCAATTAACATGATTTGTCTTCTAGGTTGGGACACTTTTTTTTTTTGGATTTTTAAAATAAAATACCATATTTGTTCAGATTTTCCATAGTAGTGTGGAAATGGGGAGTCTAGGAGGTAAGGGGAGATAAACTGGGGAGAAGTACCACATGGAGTCCAAAAGCCCATGTGGCTATGTGTAGCCCAGAAATTCATGTGATCAGGTATGGATCAGGGATAAAAAAAGTGGAAAGTGGGCTGGAGAGATGGCTTAGCGGATAAATGGTTGCCTGTGAAGCCTAAGGTTCCTGGTTCAGGCTTGATTCCCCAGGTCCCGCCTTAGCCAAATGCACAAGCGGGCACATGCATCTGGAGTTCGTTTGTAGTGGCTGGAGGCCCTGGCGCACCTATTCTCTCTGTCTATCTGCCTCTTTCTCTCTCTGTCTGTTGCTCTCAAACAAATAAATAAAAATAAATTTTAAAAAAAGTAAAATAAAATAACTAACTTGGAATAAATATTTTAAAAAAAGAGTGGAAAAGAAAAGGAAAGTTCAAGGAGTTCCTCCCATGTGGGGAGCTGGAGGAAATATGCAAGACATAAAGAACTCATGCAGAGAGTAAGGGCTAGGGGTTCCTCCCAGATGGTCCTGGGACAAGTCAGCCCAGGCCCAGCTGAGGGAAAATATCACCCACAGCTAGAAGTTCCCAAATGAACAGAGAGAGCCTGCCCTCCCCTTGCAAAGGTATTTATAACCTTAGGGTGATAGGGTATCTTTTGGACCAGGTGAACCAGAGAGCCAGCTTAGGTTAGGGCTAGGAGATAACTCAGGAAAAGATTTGCTCTGGCATCACATACCGGGTGTTGAACTTGACTAACCACAATATTTAGATCCTATGAAAGTCCTTCCTCTCAGGGTGGATCTTGACTGTTTATGGAAAAACTGGTCTCTAGGGAATTAGGCAAAAGATAATAAGCCAGATGATATTGGATTTCTAGCAAGTGCACACTTTCCTGCTGTTTTTACTGGGTGTTCAGTCACCCTAACTGTACCCCCTCCATCTCCCCTCTCATGAGTATACAGTCTAAGTACTGTTATAGGACAAGGAGGATGATGTCAGATCATTAACTATTTCTTGATGAATGGGGCATGAAGTTGGGGCAATCAGAAAGTGTCTCCCACAGAGGGGAACTACTCTAAAGGAGCACAAATATGTATTGATGAAATGCAGGAAGGTAGTCAGTCTTGGAAGAGAATGTTGGGGAGAAAGAATAAAAGTAAGGAGTTAATAAAAAATAAGCACAGAGCAATCTCGTTGCCTTCAGGGTTATCCTTCTTATGGACTTCTAGGACTTGGGGAGCATTCAAGGGAACCCAGGTAGACAGGGTTGGATTGTCTCAGGACTATCTGAGCATGAGCTGGCTGAGATTTTCTTCTGGAACTGTTCATTAAATGGCACAGTAGTGTCTGACAAAGTCTGAATCTGTTTCCATATGGCTAATAAAACAGTCAACATGTTAGCAGAGTTATTGAAAACATATACACATCATTTAACCTTGATAATAGCCTTCTAGAGTGTTAGGTGGGGACAAATTCGAGTGGAACAGTGAATTATTAACAAGCATTTGAGGTCAGCAAGTATGAAGCAGGGCATGGCATGAGGTCTGACCTCATGCAAAACTCTACAAGCAAATAGGCATGACTCCTGCTTTCACCCCTCCCCCACATAATCATTTGTATCCTTACCCCTTGAAAACAGGAGTAGAACTATCAGTCTCATTCATTTAATTTCTCTCTCCCTCTCTCTCTCTGTCTCTCTCTCTCTCTTTTATTTATTTATTCTTTGGTCATTTGCAACAATTCGTAAATGCTGGAAAACTTCATACTCTAAACATTTCAAGATATTTACAAAACATTTGATATACCAAATGTGGGTAAAATAGATGTAGATAAAATGCTATTTTACTTTTTTTTTTTAAGCTGGGTGTGGTGGCACACACATTTATTTATTTATTTATTTTCTTTTTTTTTTAATTAGTTTTCTATTCTGCAAGTACAGGCAGTTTGGTACCATTATTAGGCTCATCTGTGACCTACCCCCTCCCCATTGCCCCCTCCTTGTTGAGGTATATGGGTCGTGCATTGTGGAGTTAGCCCATAGTTTAAAATGCTATTTTCATCATTCCCTACTATATAATATACACATACCCAGTATAAAAAGTTAAATTGCATGCAAGTTTACCTATACAGAGAGTGTGGCACTATCTGTGGTGGACAGAAATGTGAACAAATAAAGGAGCAGAAACAAATCATAACACCATATCTTAACTATGGCTCAGACTGTAGTGAAACAGTAATTTAGTAGCCACCTGCATCTGTTACTGCAGTAAGGTCAAGTATTGGGAGGATACATGTCAGTGGCTCATCTCTCCAGGCAATTACTTGTGATGTTAAAAAGTAATTCATTGTTTTCATGTAGTTTTCACCAGATATGCAGTGAATCAAGAGTCTATTTTCAGAAAGGAGTTAGCCAATCAACAGCAGGCTTTTAGAAGTCAAGCTTTAGAAAAGACAAAAGTCATATGTGGAGTTAGCTTGGTAGCAGAAGTAGAGACAAGACCCCTGAGAAACACCTGAGCTGTTGCTAGTCCAATTACCAGTAGAACTGAGTCTAGCCACTGCCCACATCAGTAAATGCAATCATGATCAAAAGGATGAGATACTCTCAGTCCTGCTGACAACATGCCCAACACCATAGGCAGAGATGCAGGGAGCAGTGGCCTGCTCACTTTGCTTGGTGTGGTAGTTTGAATGTCTTTCCCCCATCAGACTCCAGTGTTTATTAAAGCTTGTCTCCAGCTGCCTGACTGGGGTAGGTCTCACAGGGGGCTATTCCTGCAGTCTAGCCCTAAGGTGTCTCTGTGAGAAGTTCTGATTCCTAGATCAAATATATGTAGAGCAGACTGAGCTCTGCTAGGGTCCCTGCTGCTTGCAGCAGGCCTGTGCTGTTCTCCTGCAGTTTGTGCTTGCTTGTGGTGCTGATTCTTTGCTGTTGTCTTTCTCTGCTTGGATTTATGAATAGGAACCAGCTTCTTCCACCATTTGATGGAACTTCCCCTTTAATATGTAAGCTGAAATAAACCATTCCTCCTACGAACTGTGTCTGGTTTGGATATTCATTCCAGCAATGTGAGGTGGACGACAAAACATGGTCAATGCCTTGGGACAAGAAAGTTGTTGCAAGGAATGTTTGGGAACAGTCAATAGCTTTATGGAAAAAAAAAAAAGATTTCCTAAAGGCGGATGTCACCAGGTATTTTAGCTCCCTTCTCATTGCTGGGATAACCACCAGACCAGAAGTATTATATGAGATGAAAGTGTTTATTTTAGGTGTGCAGATTCCAGTGGAGGTTTCATCATGGAGGAAGAAGCTGGCTTCCTTCAACATACATCCATTGAACAGAAAGAAAAAGAATATCATGCTCAAGCTGGCTCAGAACACACAGGGCTAGAGTCTACCTCAAGGTCTGATCCTGGTGACACATTTCTTCTAGCAGGGTTCTACCTCTTAACTCTGCTCAGTGGGGACTAATTAGGAAATTTACTCACAAACCCCTGAGACTATGGGGGCTCCACAGACTCATGACCTTCTCTCAATGTAAATTGCACTCAGTCCAACTTCAAAAGGTACCCATAGTATTTACCAATTTTAACACTGTTCAAAAGTCCAAAGTCTCATTTGAGATTCCAGACTGTCTTTTAACTGTGAGTCCTGTAAAATAAAAACACAAATTATATACTTCAAACACATAATGACACAAGGTAAGCATTACCATTGCAAACAGAAGTCATGGCAAAGAGAAACTTGGCTAATACAAGATCAACAACCAGCAGGCAAACATTAAACATCTACAGTTCCAAGTCCAACATATGTAACCAGTGGCAAACTCTCTGTGGTGTTAATTCTATCCATTCATGTAGACTGCCTACAGCCTGCAGAAAACTCTAACCTGAGCCGACAGCCAGGTTTGCTGACCATTCTATAATTGTGGGAACTCCAAAACAAGCAAACAAAAAAATCCTGAGGTTTTTTTCCTGAAACCCATGGTTCCATCTTCACAGCTCCATCAGCTCTCCATGCAGAGTCACAAACAACCCTGACTCAAGTTTCTCAGCAGCCATTAAAAAAAACAAAGCCAAGGAAAAGCATGTTGCAAATTCAATAAGCATAATTTTTTCCACATTCATCATAATTCCACAGAACCAGTTAGACTATGGAGTTTGTCACTCTGGGAATAAGAAAGCTGACATTGAAGAGAATAGTCCTTCAGCATTCTGGTCATCTACTTTTTTGAAAATTAGCAATCATCTGATCATACTAATGAAAAGTATCTGGCCCAATCTCAGAGGTGACATTATCTCAAACAATTGTAGCTGAACCAAGCTGTTGTCTCTAGCTAAAAACATTCATTTCCAATTGCTTATCAGTCCATTTCTTCTAAATTCATCCTTTTCAAGTTCCTATGAGATGGGCAGAACACAAGTCTGTCACACAAACTGCCTCTAGCCCAGTCAGGACAATACACTTTCTTCTCCTCATAAGCCAAACTTCACAATTCACAGTTCTTACTGGATTTAGGTCCTTCAATTCTGATCACAATAGTACATCAAATGCAACCCTCTGCACTTAGACCAAACTTTCAAATCCTTCCATATTCCTCCTGCAAATCAGTTCCAAAAGCTACACAAGTTTCTAGTAGCCGGGACCCCACTCCTATGGTTCCAGTTTAATCTGGCTCAGAACACAAAGGGTTTGATCCCCCCCAAAGTCCACTCCTGGTGACACTCTTGGTGGTAATGTAGAAGGGAAATAAATTATGAAGTTGATGTTGAAGGTCAGCAGCCACCTCAAATGCCACTATGCAGATTCCTCTATCTAAAGTGATACTCAGAAAAGCCAAAGTTATGAGATGATGCAGAGTCAATGTCAGCTGTTCCACAAGCAGAGAATTCATCAGCTCCTAAACTGAGCAGGGAGAGCCATGCACCATGGAGTTAAACAACAGAAACAAGGAGGAAATCTCACAAGAGGAAATGAAGGAAAGATTGATGTTGAAGACCAAAAGAGGTTGTTCCTTACTCACTGACCAGAATCTAGAACCATCTACACTAACAATGCAGCATGTTTTCCTTCTATATTTATATATGCAGGAGATGGAGCACCAGAGTTTCTTGCCTCGGAAAATGAATTATAGACACCTGTACCACTTTTTGGTTTTGGCATATGTGGGTGATGTGAACCAGGTATAGCACCCTTTAACCATTGATCCATCTTCCCTGTTCCACCTTTATTTTTTAATCTAAGCCTGTATCCTTTCATAAATAGCAAAGATTAATTAATTACATTTCACAGTGTTGGGGAATCAAACTCAGGGCCTGGACATACAAGGCAAACCTTGTACCACTGATCCTTACTCCTAGCTTAAAATACTTTGAAAAATCTAGTTTGTATTTTTTAGAAATTTTTAAATTCTTTTATATCAGCTCAAGTTGAAATTATTTTAAAAACTTTACTTTTTAGTTGCCTTAATAACTTTCCAACTTCTGTTCTGAAAGTCAACAATATATAAGCAAGTACCTGGTAATAAAAGATTTAGATATTTTTATGAAAAATTAACATAGATTTTCTATAATGAAGTGATTATAATCTTTAAATTCAGTATTGTTTAGATATCATTACTACATATTAGATAGTAAATAAGAAAATGTTTTAAAATGTATGCAATGTAGCTGGGCATGGTGGCCTGTAATCCATGTATTCCAGATATTGAGAAAGGAAGATTACAAATTTGAAGCCAGCCTAGGCTACAGAAGGAGTTCTAGGCCAGCCTGAACTGCATAGTGAGTCACTGTCTTAAAAATATACCTAAGTGGTGAAATTTTAAATAACACATGCTGCCAAGAATCACCTAGAAAATAATTGTGAATGCTCATTTCTGATATACTGTAGTGACTATTTGAAAGAACAGGGTGTTTAGATCACTTGAGGAAGACTTTGAAGTTCAGAGGAGCAGCAGGCTTCAGGGTAACTTGTTGAGACCTCTTCTACAAAACAGAAAACCAAGCAACCCAAGCCAGGAAACAGCATAGTTTGAAGGTGGGCTTTTTTCTCAAACAGCAATGGCTGGAAATCCCAGGTGCAAGATACTGGAAGGTTTTGTAGATGGAGCAAGGCATTTCCTGTGGTTTGAATGTAAAATGTCTGCCATAGGACCTTTTATTTGAACACTTGGCTACAGCTGGTAATGCTGTTTGGGAAGCCTTTGGCAAGTTTACTAAGTGGAACCTTCCTGTAGGAAATAGGTGACTGGGGATTGAACTTGAGAATTTGTACACGAATATAACTTTGTGTTTGTGTCCTGCTTCCTGACACTGACTGTAGTGTGACGAGCAGGGCTCCTTGCTGTCATGCCTTTCCAACCATGATGGAACGTACTCCCCCAAAACTGAGAGCCAAATAATCCTTCTCTTAAGTTTTCCTGTTAACTAATTAGACATCACAATGAGTGGTAAAATATCTAATACTCTTTTAATTGTATACTAGGCCATTAAAATAATAAAGGCATAACCCCATCCTTAAACGTACCACTGCGTATATGGAGAAGTTGTATAAAGTTAGTACTGGGGCTTTGGTAGCCTATGTGATGGCCTTTTCCACTGATGACTATGATGTCAAATCAGTCAAAGATGTTGGCAGCAGGGATGGATAAAGCCAGCTGCATTCCAGGAGTAGAACTCATCAGATCATAGCTTTAGAATTTTGACCTCACTCACAATTCTGAACTTTAGTCAATATTTTAAATTAGTTCTTAAATGTGCTCAACTTAGATAATTTTTTCTAGGTATATCTGACTCAATACATCCACAGCTCAAGATGGTATCCTTTATTTGTCCTTTGGCATTCCTTAATGCAGCAGGAATTTCCTGGCTGATCTGATGCACAAACCAACTGTAATATATAATCCCTCTTCCATTGACCAAAAATACCATCAGTTCCTCTATATTTTATCTCTATGTATCTGAAAGCCAGTCACCTCACTGTTCTTCATCCTTTCTACTGCTGTTGATCCTGGCAGTGTCAATGATATTCTACCATTAGCAACTTGAAGGTATAAGAAAAGGGCTTCTCAGCTGTACATTCTTTGGAACTTTCCCCCAGGATGCATGCTACTAAATGGAAGAATTAAGCTAATTGTTTAGTTAAAAAGATCTACAAGGTTCTCATTTTCTATTGTCTCTAAATTCAAGACAATTGAGTTTCAACTTCTGTGGAAAATAAAGAGTCTGCTGTTAGAGAAATTTGCTTTCTTGATTTTCTTAGTATTATATGTTAATGTATAATTGCTTGCATTAAATCAAAAATGTTGGCTGATTGCTATAATAATATTAAAGTCACATGGTTCTATTTCTCCAGATACTCTCAATCTCCTAAATCTATAACAGCCAGAGTTTAGCTATTATCTTTGCATTTTTAGAATTTTATTTTGATGTAGGGTCTCACTCTAGCTCAGGTGGACCTGGAATTCACTCTGCATTTTCAAGGTGGCCTTGAACTCATGGAGATCCTCCAACCTCTACCTCCCGAGTGCTGGGATTAAAGGCGTGCACCACCACACAAGGCTCTAGAATTTTTTTTAAGACAGCAGATAATAAAGATATTAGGCATCATGTTGAAATAAAGGACAAGCATACTTGTGTTAATCTTTTGTAGTATTATAGTATTATTTTATTTGCAAGCAGAGAGAGATAGAGGGAGATAGAAAGAGAATGAGCTTGCCAAGGCCTCTAGCCACTGCAGATATACTCCAGACATGTGCCCCTTGTGCATCTGGATTATATGTGTCCTGGTGAATCGAAGCAGGGTCTTTTGGCTTTGCAGGCAAATGCCATAACAGCTAGGCCATCTCTCCAGCCCTTATGCTAATATTTTGGTACCACATTTTTATAGTAAAAAGAATATTGAGAACCTATGATTAAAGTTATTTCAGAAACTTTTGTGAAGCTTATGTAAGTAAAGTCTATTTTCATTTTACATTCTCAAATAACCTACTTCAAAGTCTGTCAATTTTGAGAAATATGTGCTTTTATATTTATTTATTACCTTCATAAATAGGTAAAAATATTAAAAATAAACTTTCTGGGAGGCATAATTTCCCTTATGACAATTATAAATGTTTCCCAAAGTAATCTATCCACAAACAAAGATTTTTTTCTTTTTAATTCTTGGAAAATTCTTTGCATTTTCCATTGTTTAACTGTAAATTGCAAAGACAAATCAGAAACTTCAGAAGTGATGAAGGCAATTCAGCTAGCTTTATGAAGAAAGAGGATAGTTAAATCACTATAAATACCATCCCAGAGCATTGAATGTCAAAGCAATAGAAGTAGAGCGATTCATTCACAAAATTCTTAACACAACACAAACTAAGATGAAGGAACTCAATGAGGATACTGGGGTATTTGGCTGAAGGATATAAAAGATTGAGAGAATTTTATTTAAATGGCAGCCAATGAAAGTCCTTGGTGCATTATTGCTAATTAAAATACATCACAAATACTTAGAGGTAACACAACACAAAAATTGTGTGTAAAGCATTCAGGAAATGCTAGTAATATTGGATAACTTGCTCCAAGCATTACAGAAACATTTTCTTGTAATTACAAAGTCAATGGACCTAGTTTAAGAAATACAAGTAATAGGAAGTTTTAGCCAGAGGAAATAGAATCAGCATGCTCAAAGTGAAGGAAGCATGCAGTATTTTCTAACTCCAGTATGTGGGCTATGAAATAAACTACAGGGTTTCTACCCCTTCAGTAGTTCAGAAACAGTCTAAATTTATGTAAACCAGACAGTCATCTTTAAAGGTGCTGATTCTTTAAAGAGGTCTTTAATCCCTTTTCCTCAGAACGGTCTTCAGTGTTTCTCCCCAAACATCTAGGCAGCACAGATAATCTGGTGCTGTTATAGATGAGCACAGAAAGTAGTTGTCAGTGGCCAAAATGTTAGAGGAAAGAATAAATGGGATTGGTAGCAAATTAGATACTTCTCAAAGCTCACATACCATAGAAGCAGGTATTTTAATTAGAAAATCTAACTTGGTCTACCGTAATACTTGCAGTAGTTAAAGAAGTCATAAGACACAAGAATGAGGTTAGGAACATATAACAACCTGTTTTTTTATGTGAACATTGAAAGTCATTTGAGTAGAATCAAAGTTGATAATATATTCTGACTGTGATAACTAACAAGTTTGCCATCTGTCAAAGAATGTCATTGGAAAATCAATAGTTGTCTCCAATAACAATTAGAGAAGAAAGGAAAACAAAGTTCTTCAGGCTGTGTATAAAAGGGAAATGAATACACTTCTGAATAAGTATTATGACAAGAGAAAAATCACCGAATAGCTAAAGTTTATAGAATGAAAACATAAAGTAAAAAGCTTTAGTGTTGGCATTTGTTCAAAGAAAATAAAATCCTTTAAAAAATAGTTTGAAATTAAATGGAGATATACATAATCAGAAGAAAACAAAAGAGATTTGAAGATATCCAAATGCATCTATGTCAGTTAAAATCTAATTGACATAGTACAATTGTCATTATCAATTGTTATCGAGTACTTAAATGCAAAATTTAAAAAAAAACACTCAAGTTGTTAAAAGTGTCTAGTCCATGAGGTGCTTGCTGGGTATGTAAGGTATTTTGGGTAGATTCAGGTTAGGTATTGTAGATGAGTGAGACTATGTGTTGATTGTTTTTCTGTGATTGGGTAAGTTCACTGAGAATGATCTGTTCCAGGTTCAACCATTTTTCCTCAAATTTCTTTGTGTCATTTTTTTTTTGTTGTTGTTGTTGTTTTTTTTTTTTTTTCTTACTGCTCTATAGAATTTCATTGTGTAGATATACCACATCTTAGTTATCCATTCTTCTAATGATGGACATCTGGGTTGATTCCAGCTTTTAGCTATTATGAATTGAGCCGCTACAAACATGATTGAGCAAATCTCTCTGGCCTGTGGTTTGAAGGTTTTAGGGTAGATGCCCAGTAAGGGAATAACTGGGTCTGTTGGTATCTCCATAGTCAGCTTTTTCAGGAGTCTCCATATTGCTTTCCAAAGTGGTTGTACCATCCTACATTGCCACCAACACTGGATGAGAGTCCCTGCTTCTCCACATCCTCGCCAGCATTTAGTTTCATTTGATTTTTTGATGTTGGCTATTATATATGTTAAAATTCAGAAAATACCTAAATACATACTGAATCATGAAATGACCAAAACTCTGAAACAAATGCTATTTTTAAAATATAGCTTTTGAATATAATAACTGATGAAAACATAGTACAATGAAATAAAAGCATTTAGCATTCTATAGGAAAAAATAGAAATTCTTTGCTTCATACTCTTAACTAAGTTTATGTTTACTAACCATAGTACTGTGAGCATTAGGACAGTAAAACTTAATTATTTCTAGAAGAAAAATATCACTAATTCTACACAACTCCATGGTGCCAAATTTTCCAAAAGAAGTGTTTCAAACCAAGTTTTGAGATGAAAAGATTAAAAGATAACTTTCAAATGACTTAGTCTTCCTTTCATTTGTATAAGACACCCTTGCTATAAATATAGAAATATAAATAAAACAGGTAAAATTTATGGTACTGCTTATATATACTTAGCTGAGCACACATCCATCCAATTAAAAAAAATGGAATCTACCCCAGTAAATATATAAATTAAGTCAGTAGACACATATTACTGAAACAAGTAAACTGTTGCTAAAATGTAACGAAAATAGCAATATGCCACTAGATTCAAATGGCAGTACTATTGTTGAAAATATTAATTTAAAAATGAGTGGGTGGACAAAATTATGTTTTATGTCCCTTAATATTAACAAGGATAAATTTGAGAAAACTGTGGAGTCCTTATTCTGTCAGCTCTTCCAGAAAGCTAGTAATTACTGCATACATCACCTTCATTACCTTTACTAAAAAAGGTCAGTGTATATTATAGATGTGAAAATTAGAAACACCCTGAATTCCAAGTTATTGTAAAATTATATAAATTTTATTACAGTTCTTATAAAAATTAGGTAGCCATAAAACTGAAGCATTTGAAAGATTCTTCTTATATTTCAAAAGGAAGCAGAAACAACAGAATACCAACTATCTGTTCTAACTTGATACAGTGATTAAACATGACATGCATATATATATGGATATGCTCTAATTGCTCATTTATGTAGATGTATTTTCATATCACATGTCATTCAAAACAATTGGTTTCAAAACTTGCTTATTAAGAAATTATTTGAAGGATTGAGAGATGTCCTAACTGTTAAGGGGCTTGGTGACAAAGCCAAAGGACCCAAGTTTGATTCCCCACTACCCACATAAGGTGCATAAGATACCTAGAGCATATTTGCAGTGATTAGGAAGTGCTTTCTGCCTATTCTCTCTGTCCCTCTATCTGCCTCTGTCCCCTTTCTCAGAAATAAATAAGTAAATTTATAAAACATTTAAAATAATAAAAAGAAATTATTTGAGTAGACGTAATCTCTATCAAGAATGAAAGCCTTCACAGTTGTATTATCAGAAGTCTTCTATAGTTTTTTCTATAGTTTTGAATATGAGTTATATGAATTCTTGTTATAGAAAGTGAATAAAGATAGTAACAACTTTAACAAAAATAAGTATAGCATTAATACTTCAATAGCAGGATTCAATATTTGGCCAGTTCTGCATTTACTGTGAACATAATCACATACTATGTAGTGATATTTACAATAACTTTAGAAGTCTAATTTTATTAAAAGGATGAGCTTTTTAATGCAGTAGTTTTATTGTACATAGTGATAATTTATTTGTATTACATGTTCATACCCAATATAGAAGAAGCTTGTAAATATACAATATGTCATGCTTGTTAGTTGTTCATAGACATTGAGGGTAATACCTGCATTGATTTCCAGTAAAATATAACAGATCAAATACAGCATTGATAACCACACAATTACATACCACACATTAGTGAATATAAATTAATGAACACACACAAACACATGACATACATTTTGAAGATGGAACTCCTCATTTATTTATAAGCATAAATTTAAGGTTAAATTTGGAAACAATAGTGATTAAAATTCATTAAATTTGAGAAAGGCAAATGCTAAGTACCCATACATTTTTTTTTTATTCTGTGGAATTCTGGAAAATATGATGAATCAGAAACCACTGGTATAATTGATATTAGGGTGGGAGTGGCTCTGGAAAACAGTGGGAGTGCCTGAAAACTTGAGGGAGAAGCCCTGACATATGAAGATAGAAGATGAACTATACACTGTGCAGAAGCCAAGGGAGAGAAACTGCTTTGAGACATCAGCGAAAGAGAAGAGTGAGATGCCACAAGAAAAGAGGGATAGGGAACCAGGAACAGCTGTCACAAGATTAGTGAGTCTCACCATCCCCCTCTGCAGCAGATTCAAGTAGAAAGCCTCAAGCAGAAAGTAGAAAGCAGAAAACATTGATGCAGAATATGAATAAAATGGAACATGGAGAAAATGGATAATAGGAAATGGCAGGAAATCATAAAGCAAAGATGCATTGCTATAAGGAGTATTCCCAAGTAGGCTTTAGGAAAATAAAATGCAGCAGAAGGTTAAAGTTAATGCAACAATAAATGATTGCTAAGGAACAAAGAATTATATAGAATCATATTCTGCAGTGGTGTGACCACTGATAGGCTGCCCATACTTCAATAAATAACCTTCTGCCCATGTTCACACGCAAGCAATTATAATTTTACCCAATGGTCACAAATACAAAAGCATGAAAGAAGGAATTGCATTAGTAGGGAAGAAAGGATTTACTAGAAGTGGAAGGGAGAGTAGAGAGTAATGGAGTGAATATGATCAAAATAAATGTATAAAGTTGTCAGAAAAAAAGTCATAAAAAATCAATAGAAATATTTGAAGAGCAATTTGTGGAAATATGCTAGAATATGCAGTAGTAAGACAAAAGAGTTTTGTTGAAATATTTTTACAAAAAGGTTACTGTTTGAGGCTAATACTGCAGGAAATATGTAAACCTCCTAAAATATATGCTAATGTAAAAGTGGTATGTATCATGACTAATGGAGAGAGGAAATATATAATAGTCAAATTCATGAAGATAAAAAATGAACATAATATAGCAAATAGCAATAGCTTAACCAGCTTAAAGTTTATATGATAAAAATAATAATGGAAAAAGTGAAATACTATAGAATTTGAAGTGAATTCTGGGTCAGTTAGTAAAATGCTTGTTGCACAAGCATGACGATCTGAGTTCAGATGCCCAGTAACCATGTTAAAACAGCATGGCTACATGTTTCTATCTCCCAGCTCTGGGGAGGTAAGGAAAAGAAGAATACCTGGCGCTTGCTAGTTTGCTAGTATAGCTTAATCAATGAGTTCTAGGCTTAATCAGAAGCCTTGTTGTAAAAAAGAAAATAAGGTGGAGAGTTATTAAGGAAGAAGACACGTGTGTCAATATATGGCCTCTACACACACATAAGCATACAAGTACTCACACATATGTGAACACACATGCAAGTGAAAACATGACTATCAAAATAATACTGGAAAAAAACTAAAAGTTATCTTTTATTTTCTACATCATATTTCTGTGGATTATTGAACTTTTTCTTCAATGAGCCACGATTATTTTTATGATCAGATATAGTAAGTGAGGAAAAACAGAAGAAAGCACAATTGCGATTAAAATTTGCAACTAGGGCTGGAGAGATTGCTTTAGTGGTTCATGAACTTGCCTGCAAAGCACAAAAGAACTCATATTCAAATCTGCAGGTCTCACATAGCCAGATTCACAGTGCCACAAGTGCGTAATGTTTCACATGTGCCACATGTGTGGTGACATATCTGGAGTTTGGGTGCAGTGGCTGAAGGCCCTAGTGAGCCCATTCTAAATAAATAAATAAAATAAATAAATAATTCTGTAAGTATTACAAGCAAATTATAACATTAAAGAGGACAAGTAATTTCTAAAAATAAAGACATATATTGGCATTTAACATACTTATGAATATTAACATATGTGAGAAGAGAAGGTATTGTTCTTTCCTATATATGTATATATATATATACTTAAACTATAAGTACTTAGACTTTGAAGATCAATGTAAAAATTTGGGTAAATCATTCCTACGTCTTATTTTTTTTTTAAATACTATCCCATAATAGTTTTCAGCATATTTTTTCCAAAAATGCTGAATACTAGTCTCACTTCATCAGTGTGCCACATTTTGCTCTAAGTGAGAACAGATGGTTTTTATTATGAATTCAAAAAACTTCCCCTATAACACAGACTGAAGCTATAAATGGTATTTCCCAGGCTTCTTTCATATTTGGCCATATGGTTAAGAGAAATTGTGCTTGCTCATAAGAGGCAAGAAGAGGTGCTAAGCAAAATGAAGTTATTGACAGCTGAAATGCATGGCAAAATAGCTCTTCCTGTCAGGAAGCATCTGTCCTTGCATTGTTCACACAACTTATTACTAAATTGTCCTGTGTTTATTACTGCTACATCTCTGTTTTCTCCTACACCACTCAGTCATCATAACTGTCCAATAATATAATTCAGTATGTTCCACTCATGTTCTCCTAAATGCACAGAGGAGTGCTGGGATTTAAACGAGAAGCTTTTTCTTTTCTATAATGAATTTTTTAATTAAATTGGAAGTATTATGTATCCCTCTAAAATTACACCTTCATGGGATATGTTCAGCATGTCAGAGATGCTAAACAAGGGATCACTTCTATTTTAAGAAAATAATAATATGTTCACACATCAGTAAAATAAAGTTAATTAAATTTATTCCCATGTTTTAAATGCACAGAAGTGGCTTCCAAATTCTACATTCATTAAGCTTGGTGCTAATTATCTATTTTATCTCTTCAATTTCTAGCAAATGTCCTTCTAATTATGTTCTAATTATTTCCTAAGTTCTTTTAAATGTCAGTGATACAAAAATCCACAAAGATGTCATTTTTATTGTGTTATTGTTAAAGCAGGCACATGTGTGTGTTTGCATAAAGGCAGTCACACATGTTCCAAGGCATAAATGTGGAGGTCAGAGGATAATCTTGAGGGTTCCCACCTTCATTGAGGCAAGGTCACTCTTTGCTGTGGTGTATTCCAGGCTAGGTAGGTCAGAAACTGAGCTTCTAAATTCTTCTCTCTCTGTCTCCCTTCCGCTATAAGCATATTGGAGTTGCAGAAGCTCACTCGGCAGCTTTACATCGCTTTTGGGGATTCAAACTTGTGTCATCATGATTTTATAATGAGAGCAATTTGCCCATACCCTCCAAAACTATCTCAATGGATGAAGTAGATTCATAAAACGTTCAACAAAAATTGAGTCCCTTCGTAAAAAAGTTATCTAATTCACTGATGTTGTGCTTTCTTCAAACACAGCTAGTTCAATTACTTGGTCCTTATAAAACTAATGACTTTGCAGAAGGGATCTATTCATTCCTGACAATATATTTATACACTATCTACAAATGTACCAAGTGGAAGTAAAGAAAAAATTAAGATTATCATTTTTCTCCAGATATACCAGTATTTTGAACATTTGATCTAATCACTTGGGTTCAATTTAGTATTCATGAAGGTGTTTTTTTGTTTTTTTTAATTCACTGTATTCACTGTGATAAGTACTTAAGGATTAAGTACTTGAATTTAAGGAATTCATAGGTCAGTGGTAAAGCCAGCCATATTAAAAACACTTGGAGCCCATCATTGAGGTAGACTTAAAATACTCCCAGCATGGCTCAGAGAATTTTCCTGAAGAGGGGACAGAAAGATTGTTAGAGCCAAAAGTTGGGACATTATGTTCTTTAGAGAAAATTTTACCTTTTCATTCTTTAGTTCCAGGTTCATTAGGAAATACTTTTTTTTCTAATTGGCACTGTGATTTTTGAGGAATTAAATTTTGTTTTTCTATTGTACTTAGGGGTGTGTGTGTGTGTGTGTGTGTGTGTGTGTGTGTGTGTGTGTGATCTTGAATCATGCCTGATTCATCCAAAATAAAAGCTTCTTGGTTTTATTGTCAAGGAATTTTCAATTATTTTTCAATTATTAGGAGAGAATTCACTTAAATAGACTGAATGAGGAGGCTGGAGAAACAGCTTAGCTGTTAAGTGCTTGCCTGTGAAGAAGCCCCGTTAGATTCCCCAGGACCCACGTTAGCCAGATGCACAAGAGGCGCAAGTGTCTGGAGTTCATTTGCAGTGGCTGGAGGCCCTGGCACTCCCACTCTCTTCTCTCTCTCTCTATCTGCCTCTTTCTCTCTATGTCTGTTGCTCTCAAATAGATAAATAAAAATAAACAAAAAAATTAAAAATAGACTGAATGAGAATAGCTTTTGTTTTGTTGTATAAATAAAAAGTTCAGAAACGTAATTCAAAGCAGTAAAACTGACAATTTAAATTTGGATATTCTTACAGTTAAGATTGAGGGCTATGGCTTAGCGGTTAAGGCATTTGCCTGCAAAGCCAAAGGATCCAGGCACGATTCCCCAGGACCCAGATGCACAAGGGGGCACATGTATCTGGAGTTTGTTTGCAGTGGCTAGAGACCCTGGCATGACCATACTCTCTTTTTCTTTCCCCCTCTTTCTCTGTCAAAACAATAAATAATAAATATTTAAAAAACAGATTGAGGGCTTAGCAGTTAAGGTACTTGCCTGAGAAGCCTAAGGACATAGATTCAACTCCCAAAATCCATGTAAACCACATGCACATAGTGGCACGTGTATCTGGAATTCGTTTGCAGTGACTAGAAGCCCTGGCATGCCAATTCTCTCTCTCTCTCAAATAAATAAATAAATAAAAGATATTAGAAAAAGATTGATTTGAACATTTTGAAGTTAATTAAAAATAAATTTAGATTACAAATACTCATTAAGATACAGTGGTATATTTTCCTTCATGCATTGTATGTTAAGTCCAAAATATTGTGCTTCTGTGCTTCATAAATGTAAAAATAACATAAACTATGAAATACAATTGGATGTACAAGCAATCACGTTGTCATGATGCATACACATATACAAAAACATGCATACATTTCCATATTTATGACAAAAGTTATGTCTCTTTAAAAGTAAATAGGATGTGGCATTAGTTTAATTTCATAATTGAAGGGATTTTTAACCATGGAATAAGGAAGTAGACTGTTGAGTTCAAAATAAGATTTTTTCCCAAGACAAAGTATTATCGTATCACCTATTAATGTGGAAAACTAAAGAGAAGCCCAGAAACTCACTTCTTTCATCAATTTATATCACAGGACCAGGGAAAATTTCATAAACATTTCTTCCTACTGTCTTCCATTTATTAACTCAATGAGTATTTATTATGGGTTGCTCTATATGGAATGTTATAATTTGCTAGACAACATGAAATAATACTTCCATCATGGGTTGTAGGGATTGCTTAGTGGTTAAGGCATTCACCTACGAAGCCAGAGGACCAAGTTCAATTACCCAAGATCCATGTTAGCCAGATGCACAAGGGGATGCACACATCTGCAGTTCATTTGCAGTGGCTGGAGGCCCTGGCGCACCCATTCTCTCTCTCTCCCTCTTTCTCTGTCAAATAAATAATTAAATAAAATAATATATTGAAAAAAAAAAGACGTGTGTCATTAGTGAAATGGGAATGAGAGTTGATAAATATGAAGAAAGAAAAAGTGTTACCTACTCCTGCCTTGAAAATGCTGGCATCATATTGTTAGTTCATTTAACATTTATAAATTCTCTCACACATTAAATATTGGCAATGTTCCATACATGAAATAGCATTAGAAATAGATAGGCAAGGGGATTCGATACATAGAAAGCTATTGTTTCTAAATATTGCATACATATATACTTTCTGATTCCTGGATTGGAAAAGTCAATATACAACACATATATGATACAATCATGAAGCTAAACTTTAAATGATATATGTAAAGAGATTATTTCAGCTTGTGCATAACTTTATTGATTTCATTAAGTTAAAAGGTACTTAATCTCTCTCTTTGTTTTTTGGTTTTTCGAGGTAGGGTCTCACTCTGGTCCAGGCTGACCTGGAATTAACTCTGTCATCTCAAGGTGGCCTTGAACTCATGGCAATCCTCCTACCTCTGCCTCCCGAGTGCTGGGATTAAAGGTGTGTCCTACCATGCCCGGCTAGTCTCTTATCATTACATGTTAAAATACTTTTTCATGAAATGGTATAACATCTATAATGTTGTTTCAGAATACCTTATATAATGTGTGGTTAAAGGGTTTGAATAGATGAGACAACATTAGCCATGTTAATGATAGTTGATACCTATTGACACACAAAAGAATAGGATTTTTCATTTTATGCTTACATGAAGTTTCATAATAAAAATAGAGTTATTTAATAATTTAACATATATTTCAAATTATAAAACATTGAATATTAGAGATTAAGCCTATACTATTTTTAATTTTTTTAATTATTTAAAAATAATTTTGATAAGTTTGAGTCCAGCCTGAGACCCCATACTGAATTCCAGATCAGCTTGGGCTACAGCAAATCCCTTCCTTGAAAAACAAAACAAAACAAAATTTCCTTTTGATAGCTGTTATAGTAACAATTCAAAAAACCTGATAAAAATAATATAGTTTAAAAATTTTTATGTTGTAATATTTTTGTTTAACACAAGAGAATATGAAAACATATTTGGAAATAAGTTGTTTATAAAACTGAACAAGTTTATAAATGATGTCTATCTTATTTCATGTATTAATAATGTTCCATAAATTAACACAGAAATGTTGAAAATACACAAAACTATGAGTTTATCAGCCCTCACATCTATCATATATTTAGGTACATATATGTATATAGTTTGTAATTAAAAATAATACAGATTAATGAAACAAGTAAATATCTATTGAATTGAGTGCATTAGGCAATTTAGTCCAACATTGTTCATTTACTTGCTATTTAGAGTAGAATCTTGGTTGTGGGGGGGGGGGGCTTTTTGAATCCTGTGTCAACCTCCTGTGAACTGAAACATGTGGGATCTTGGGTAGTTCACACACTGGAAATCTACTTTCAGTGAGCTGGAAATATGGAAGATAATAGGTTGTTTATGATTTGCAAATTTGTTCAGTGAGCTGAAAATTTGTCAGATAATGGGCTGTTTATGAATTCTAAATCAATATTCAGTGAGCTGGAACTATGCTAGATAATGGGCTATGTGCAGGTTGTAAATCTGTTTTCAATGAACTGGAAACACACTAGATAATGAGTTGTTTCTGAGTAGTAAATCCATCTTCAGGAGCTGCAAACATGGTAGGGCTGTGGGTTACTCCTGGAGTGTGGATCAGTTTCTTAGTGAACTGCAAACCTACTTAATAAAGGACCTTTTATATATTATAAATCTGTTTTCAGTGATCATGAAATGTACTGGAATAATGGGTTTATTTTGACAAGAAGATCCCACTATATTTAGCTAGAAACATGATATCTAATAGATTCTTCATGAATAGGTTTATGTTGTGTGATTTGAATATATGAAATGATGTTATCCTTTTTTTATAAGTTATGTAACTTTAATCTATTTCCAGTGTGTTCTCTGCTGAACAGTGTTTCTGCTGTATTGTGGCTAATAGAGTGGAAAGCCACTAAAGGTCTGTTTACAGTAATGTAGTGTCACACTGGTTTTTGAAATATATTAGGTTTTGTTAATATTTAAGTCAACAAGTTCCTTTGGTACTCAGGAAATGCTAAAAAATATATATTGGAAACTAACCATTTTGGTTTCAGCAGACTAAATATGCAAACATGAACATGTACCACATAACAAAGTGAATCCTTCCAACTAAGCATAGAGTACATTTAGCATTGGCCACAGATTAAGTTGTTCATCTTGCTCTATCATGCTGCATCCTGTTTTTTAAGATAGTCCTTGCTTCCTAAGCACTGACATTATTAAATCATATTGTAACTGGATTTTTATATGGGCACTAGAGACCCAAACTCAGGTCTTTGTGCATGCATGGCAAGCCGTTTACAAACTGAACCATTTCTACAGCCCTTTATTTCTGTTTTGAGAATTTTTTTTTTTCTATTTCTAAATCAATTTCTAATGGAGGGTCTTTGCATACTTATCAACAACGTGCTTACACCTGACTGGTTTTATTAATTACAGAAAACGAGTTATGTTCAATATTAACAGCTCTTGCATACATCTACTGTATGCACATGTCAGTTGATATTCCTTATGGTCTAGTCTTCTGTGACTATATTTTATTCCTTATGCTTTGTTAATTTTTGTAAACAAAAGGCATTTTTCTACTAGCTTGATTTTCCATGGGCCTTTCTCCTTTTTTTTTTTTTTATTAATTTGTTTTGTACTCATCGAATACAGTCAATTTGGTACCATTGTTAGGCTCATCCATGTCCTACCCCACCCCCTGGCCCCTCCTTGTTGAGGTATATGGGTCACATATTCTGGAGTTAGCCCACAGTTTTGGGTAGGATAAATGTCTCTGCATATCATGACCCAACTTGTGGCTCTGACATTCTTTCCACCCCCTCTTCCACAAAATTTCCCTGAGCCATATTGGGTTCATTTTTGGTCTGCTTCAGTGATGAGGTGTTGGGGGTCTCTGGGTCTCTGGATCTCTGTAGGGACCCATAGCTGGAGCTGGAAAACAAGTCAGAAGCATATCCAAACATAAGCCTGCTGCCACCAATCATGGGCTACAAGAGGGCCTACACCTATTAAATTCTCTATAAAAAAGTAACGGTTATCTCATTTGTCTGGTGCTAACTTACTCTACGTTGGAGAATCTGCTTCTCTTTTTCAGATAGATGCAGATCCTAAGGAGAGAGACACCCCATCATATATGCCTCAAAAGGGCCCCGGGCTGAAACTAAGAACAAATGGCAAAACAAACAAAGGTGCTGTTTTCTTAGTGAACTGGGTACCAGCCCAAGGGTAAAGGAGATCAACACAAAGAAAAATCAACTCCTACCAAATCAGAGATCCATGCACCTTTCTCTAGTTAATTATATATTTTACATCAGTTAAATTTAAAAGCATATCTCAAATGCTTGTTGTACCCAAATATCTACCTTGATGTGTACCAGGGCTTTGTTGAGTCACAACCTCAACTTTTTTCATGGGACAAAATTTTGCTCAGTTGCATGTGTTTTATGAGATTTCTTTTTAATCATGAAGACCTTACAGTCTCTTATTTGTTTATTCTGTTCTTTTCCCACATGTAAATTCTATGTTAGCTCTTTAAGAAAGATATATCCAAATTAAACAGATGATTGTACATGTCAAACACATCTTTCCATTTGTTGAGATTTGTGGCTAAAAAAGACACAAAAATTAGAATTTTAAAAGGGATACATTAGGAATGATGATAATTTTAATTTTGGCTTGGAAATAAGGTTAACAAAATTAAAACAGTATTTTAGTATAAAATGAACAAGTAGAAGTAAGATAATTTTTTATTTGTAAGAAAATTAATAAAATATGGCATTGCAAAAAGTAATCCAAAGATTTTATTTGTTGTTACATTAAAAATGTTGAAAATAATTAAAACTCATTTTTGGAAATTACATAGGTTCTTCTCCCTTGGAAGAGGAAATATAATAATAATAGTAGCAATTCAAGGAACCTAAGGATTGAAAGGTAAGAGAAGTAATCAAAATACACCAACTGCAGATAGAGTAGTACTGGGCAAAGAGCTAATTTTAGGTATAGGCAAAGTACTGGAATTTACATAATTTCCTAGGACTATTAAAAAGAAGAGAATATTTGGAATGAAAACATGTATTTTTGTTGCAATGGATGCAAATTTTGTACAAGTAGAGTTCCATAGGAAAGAGTCACAATATTGGGCTGGAGAGATTGCTTAGTGGTTAAGCACTTGCCTATGAAGCCTAAGGTCCCTGGTTCAAGGCTCAGTTCTCAGGACCCACATTAGCCAGATGCACAAGGGGGTGCACATGTATGGAGTTTGTTTGTAGTGGCTGGAAGCCCTGGTGTGCCCATTCTCTCTCTCTCTCTATTTCTCTCTCTCTCTCTCTATCTGCCTATTTCTCTCTCTGTCACTCTCAAATAAATAAATAAAAATGAACAAAAAAATTAAAAATTCACAATATTACCTGTAGCAAACTATTTCTACCTTGGCAGTCAGTGTCTGCTTTTAAGTGAAATTTGTGAAACATTCCTTCCCCTCAAATCTGAAATATCAGTTCTTAGAAGTGCCTCCATTCCCACAGAGATAAATTTACAAACAAACAAACAAAAATGTATAGGAAGTAAATTGCCAGTAGCAATCATGTTAGAAAGGCGACTATAATCAAGAACCACATGATCATTTCAACAGATGCAGAGAAGGCCTTTAACAAAATATCAATTTACTTAATGATCAAAATGCTGGAGAGAATAGGTATAGACAGCTTATATCTCAACACAATAAAGGCTATCTATACAGAACCTAAAGCCCAAATAATACTTAATGGGGAAAGACTCAAAGAGTTCCCATTGAGATCAGGAACAAGATAGAGGTGCCCACTCTCACTACTGTTCTTTAACATAGTACTAGAAGTCCTAGCCCAACAATAAAACAGGACAAAGAAATAAAAGGGATGCAAGTTGGAAATGAAGAAGTTAAGTTAGCACTATTTACAGATGACATGATCCTAAACATGACACAAAAGTCTCCAACACAAAACTGCTAAAGGTGATTAATTCTTGCAGAAAAGTGGCAGGTTACAAAATTGCCACACAGAAATCAGTAGCATTTCTATATACAAAGGAGAAATATACAGTGAAAGAAATAAGCAAGGCTGTTCCATTTTCAATAGCTACACACACAAAAAAAAATTCAATAACTTAGAATGATACTAATGAAGGATATGAAAGACAAATACAATCAAAATATAAAAACACTCAGGAAAGAAATGAGGAAGACTTGAGAAGATGAAAAGAGCTCCCATGATCCTGGATAGGCATAATTAATATTCTTAAAATGACAATTCTACCAAAAGCAATATACGAGTTTAATGCAATAAAATTAAAAATTACACTATCATTCTTTAGTGATAGAAAACATGATCTCTAAGTTCATATAAAATGGCAGCAGACCTCACATATATGACCATATCCTCAGCAATAGAATCACCTCTGGAGGTATCACCATACCAAATTGAAAGCTATACTACAAAGCCATAGCAACAAAATCATCTTAGTACTGGCATAAAAACAGAAATATAGACCTATGGAACAGAATTGAAGACCTAGCCCTTAGGTCAACAAATGTAGCTAAACAAATTGGATAATCTCATATGGAAAAATGAAATGAGATACATTCATCTTACTATATACAAAAATCAAGTCCAGATGGATTTAAGACCTCAGTAGAAGACCTGAAACTCTCCAAATACTTAAAGGGAAAATAAGAGGAAATCTCCATGCTATAGGTGTGGGAAAGGACTTCCTAAACAATATCCCAGTGGCTTAGGAAAATAAACAATCACATAACAAATGGGATTCCATGAAGCTAAATGATTTTTCAGACACACATACCATAAGTAGTGCCAACAGATAACCCACAGAGTGGGAGAAAATTGTCACCAGCTTTACCATCAAAAAAGGCCTAATATCTAGAATTTTTAGAAAAGCTAAGAAAGCTAAATAATTTAAAAAGAAATCAAACAACCCACTGTAGAGAACTGTAAAGAGAGTTCTCAGAGACAAATAAATAACATAGCTTAAAAATGTTCAACATCTCTATCCACCAAGGAAATGTAAATTAAAACATATACAAGATCCTGCCTTACTGCAGTAAGGATAGGAATCATTAAAAAAATCAAATGATGGGGACTTTGGACTTCTGATCAAGATGACATCTGAGTAACTGTGTCACAGGGAAGGAAAAGCAAAAACTTGAGGGTTCATTGAGACTTCTAGGGGTGAGCAGACTCTAATAAACCTCGAGTGGGAGCAGCAGAAAAAGGGAATTAGCTGATTCACATGCTCTAGGGTAGCCCATCAGTCCCTAATCTTCTCAAGAAGCTGCCCTAGCCCTAGTCCCAGCTGGAGGTTCCTTCTACACTAACCACAGGCAAGGGGACCCAGGCCACATGTCTCCACACTCATGAATGCCATCCCACTTGCTGCCACCCTCAACCCCGATGCTGAGTTGCAGGCCAGCAAGCTAGCATTCCTCCAGGGAACCTCCACACAGGAATACGATCTCACTCACTGCCACCACCCCCCACCCCAGTGCATTGACACAGGCTAGCTGGGGAAAGAAATAACATGAAAAATCAAATGCAATGAGTACAATTAAATTGCCCAGTCCTACAATGGATGTCTCTAATCAAAAATACAAGGGACATTAGGATCAGAACACCAAAATAAAGATACAAGCTATGTAACTATGACCAAGCAATTAGCAGAACTTGCAGAAAAACAACAAAGGGATGATAATGTTGTGAATGCTGTGCTTGCAAGATTAGACATAATAGATAAGAACAAGGAAGGGATCCAAAGAGATTTAAATGATCTGAATAAGAGTGAAAAAAGAAAAAAAAAAAAAAGAGGACCTCAATAAGCCTGTTGGCTAAGCTCAATGAAGGCATAAAGAAATGCAAGAATGAATTCCAAGAGGCAATAAGAAAATCAGAAAATGACATGAATAGGGAACTTGATGGAGGGATGGAAACTATATATATATATATATATATATATAATATATATATATAATAGTAGAAAACACAAACCAAATGGAACAAGCCCCAAACTCTATAGAACCCCTCAAGAATAGAGTCAGCCATGTGAAGGATAGAAGATCAAAACTGGAAAACAAAACAGAAGAAACAGTTTGGAGTCTAAAAAATTCAATAAGTTCAAATATTTTTGTGAACAGAACATGAGGGAATTTTGGGGTACCCTTAAACAACCCAACATTTGGATCACAGGAATGCCAGAAGGGGAAGAAATTCAGACCAAAGTCATGGAAAACTTAATCAACAAAATTATCAAAAAAAACTTGACCACTTTCTCAAAAGAAATATCCATCAAGATAAAGAAGCTAACAGAAGTGCAAACAGACTGAACCAAATGAGAAATTCTCCAAGACATATTGTCATTAAAACTCTAAAAAAAAAAAAAAAAAAAAAAAAAATCCTAAAATAGCTAGGGAGAAACAGCACATTACATACAAATGTAACTCCATCAGAATTACTTCAGATTTCTCAATGGAAAACCTGAAACCCAGAAGGGCCTGGAATGGAACCCTGCAGAGTCTAAGAACCTATGGAATCCGAACCAAATTGCTTTAGCCAGCAAAAGTATCCCTCATAATAAATGGTGAAAGAAAAACTTTCCATATGAAATTTGAGATCACTTTTTTCTATCTCTGTGAAGAACACTGTAGTGATTTTAATTGGAATTGCATTGAATCTGTATATTGCCTTTGGTAGGATTGTCATCTTCACAATGTTAATTCTGCCTATCCAGGAGCATGGGAGGTCTTTCCATTTCCTCAACTCCTCCTCAATTTCTTTGTTGAGTGTTTTTATGTTTTTGTTGTATAGATCTTTCACTTCCTTGGTTAACGTTATTCCAAGGTATTTTATTTTGTTGCTATTGAAAATGGGATTATGTCCCTATTTCTTTCTTTATATCTTTGTCATTTGCATATAGAAAGGCTACTGATTTTTGTGCATTGATCTTGTATCCTGCTACTTTGCTATAGGAGTTATCACCTTCAGGAGTTTTGGGATGGAGCCTCTTGGGTCTCTTACATATACAATCATGTCATCAGCAAATAGAGCTAACTTAACTTCTCATCGAAGGGGTGGGAAACACTAATCTAGACCCAAATGGCAATGGTACCATTTAATTCTACTTCCTAAAAGGCAGACCAAATGGCTGAACCTTCACCAGTCCCTTACAGGAAACACCTGAACCACAAGACACTGGAGAGGTTAGGATCAACTCTAACCTAAATCTTCTATATCTTCCCTCCCTCCCTCTCTCTCTCTCTCGTTTCTCTAACTCTTGTATATTAGTTACCTTTTTCCTCATTTTCTTGGTGGACACTGACCTGTAACTCCCAGTACCAGCATAGGGCTATCATCCACAATGAGCTTATGATCAGAGAAACCTACAAGGTTTCCTAAAAGAATGACAGATTTCTGTCAGAGTACTTGATGACCCACCAAAGGTTAGTAGTAAGACCCTATTGCTGAAGACACCATATGCAGCTGACACGTAAAATGGAATGGCATGGCTGGAAGCCAGGAGAGAGTCAGTCGCCAGACAGTCAGCGTGTCTAGTGCCAGAAGGTGCTACATGGGTGACTGTGGGATTGACCAATATCTGTCCAAGCAACTCATGGTCTAACCTACTTAGCAGCAAATAACCTGTTGTGATGCCCACACAAGTGCAATAGTGGCACACAGCCATGGGGGGGAACCAACTGCTCTTGATTTGGCTAACTGATCCCCTCAGTGGTATGGGACCCGTAGCTGGGCTGTGAAACAAGTCAGAACCATATCCAAACATAAACCCACTCTCCAATATCAAGCTACCAGCAATCATGGGCTACAAGAAGGCCTACACCTATTAAACCCTCTATAAAAAAGGGTTATCTCATTTGTCTTGGTGCTAACTTACTCTCCATTAGAGAATCTGCTTCTTTTTTTCAGATACATGCAGATCCTAAGGAGAGAGCCATCCCATCATACCTCAAGAGAGTCCCAGCTGAAACTAAGGAAAATTGGTGAAACAAGCAAGAATGCTCTTTTCCTGATGAACCAGATACCAGCACAAGGGTGAAGGAGACCAACACAGAGAAAAATCAACTCCTACCAAATCAGAGAGCCAGAGCCTTAGATGCCCCCAACATCTCATCACTGAAGCAGACCAAAAATGAACCCAACATGGCTCAGGGAAATTTTGCAGAACAGGGGGTGGAAAGAATGTTAGAGCCACGTGTTGGGTCATGATATGCAGAGACATTTATCCTACCCATAACTGTGGGCTAACTTCACAATGCATGACCCATGTACCTCAACAAGGAGGGGCCAATGTGGAGGGGGTAGGCCAGTGATGAGCCTAATAATGGTACCAAACTGCTTGTATTTGCTGAATATGAAACTAATTTAAAAATGTTTTTAAAAGAATCAAAAAAAAAAAAAACTTTCCATAATAAAACTCAGCTTTACAACTATATGGACACAAAGCCTAACCAACAGAGAGTACTTATTGGAATTCACCACACAGAAGACTCAAATAATTAACCTCAAGTCCCTGCAAGAAGTAGATCACAATAACCAAACTCAGAGAAGGCACAAAAAAAAATACAAAGTCCAAGAAAACACCAAGCCATATAAACTGCCACAATATGGCAGGGATTAAATCAAACTTCACAGTCTTTACCATAAAAATTAATGACCTTAATTCACCCATCAAGAGGCGAGACATTTATCATACTAATAACTGGGGGCTATCTCCACAATGCACGACCCATTTTCATTAACAAGGAGGGTCTAATGAGAGGGGGTAGATCACAGATGAGCCTAAATAATGGTACCAAACTGCCTGTATTCACTGAAATGAAAACTAATAAATTAAATTTTAAAAAAAAAAAGGCATAAACTGACAGGGTAGATCAGAAAATTATATTCCTCTATCTGTTGTCTTCAAGATAACCATCACACCACTAAAGATAGCACATACTCAGGGTGAAAGGGTAGAAAATAATATTCCATGCAAAAGGAAATAAAAACAATCAAGTATATCTATACTTATATCAGATAACATGGATTTGAAACGAAAAGTAATCAGAATAGACAAAGAAGGCCACTTCTAAATATCAAGGGAATGACCCAACTAGGAGTTAGGACAATCATCAATCTTTATGTACCAAACACACGTGCACCACTATTCATTAAACAAAACCTACCTGACAGCAAAACAGAAATAACCACCAACATCATCATAGTTGAGGACTTCAATACTCCACTATCAGCAATAGATAGATTATCCAAATAGATAATTAACAGGGAAGTGAGAGAGCCCAACAAAACCATAAACCAATTAGACCTACTGGACATCTACAGAATGTTCTATCCCAACTCCACAGACTGCACATTATTCTCAGCAGCCCATGGAACCTTCTCTAAAACAGATCATGAAAAAACAGGTCATGAAGCCAGTTTCCATATACTTAGTAAGACTGACATAGTTTCCTGCATGACATCAGATCACATTGCTGTGTTTCTAGAAATTAACAACAAAAGATTTGTCAGGAATCTCATCAGCTCCTCAAAACTGAACAACATACCATGAAACAATAAATGGGTAGTGGACAAAATAAAAAATTGTGAAATTTCTAAAAAAGAATGACAATGAGAACACATCATACTAGAACTTATTTGATAAAATAAAGGTGGTCCTCTGGGGAAAATTCGTAGAACAAAATATATTTATAACAATGATGGAGAGATCACAAATCAGTAACCTAACCATCCACCTAAAGGCAATTGAAAAACAAGAAGGATCCAACCCAAAAAACTCCAGATGGAAAGAAATAATTAGGATCAGAGAAGAAATTAGTGATTGGAAACCAAGAAAAAAAAATTAGAAAATTGATGAAACCAAGAGTTGGTTCTTTGAAAAAATTAAACAAAATTGATGAACCCCTCCCAAATTTGATCAAACAAAATAAAGAGACACTTCAAGTTAACAATATTAGAAACGAAAAAGGAGAGATCACAGCAGACAAATGAAATCTGGAGAATCATCACGACATTTCAAAAAGGCCTCTACTCCACAAAATGGGATAATATGAAGGAAATGGATGAGTTCCTGGACACATATGACCTACCAAAACTAATCTCAGAGCACATTAGTCTCCTAAATAAACCTATGATACTCATCGTCATTCAAAAGGTCATCAAAAACATCCCCAAATAGAAGAGTCCAGGACTAGATGGCTTCTCAGCTGAATTCTATCAAACCTTCATGTGGGAACTGAAACAAATTTTTCTCAAACAGTGCCACACAATTGGGGAACAGGAAAAGCCCCCCAACTCCTTCAATAAATGTAAAGACCTCCCATGCTCCTGGATAGGCAGAATTGACATTGTGAAAATGGCAATCTTACCAAAGATATAGAAAAATTGACTTGAAAATTTATATGGAATAGCTGAAAGCCTCAGATATACAAGCATGTCCTCAGCAAAAGTAACACCTCTGGAGGCATCATCATATCTGACCTAAAGCTATATTGCAAAGCCATACTAATAAAAACAGCATGATACTGGCATAAAAACAGGATTACAGACCAACGGACCAGAATTGAGGAATAAGATTTTGGGTCAAGTAGCTACGGCTACTTGATATTTGACCAAAGTCCCAAAAATGTAGGCTGAAAAATAAATAAATAAATAAAACAGTACCTCCAACAAATGGTGCTGGACAACCTGGATCTACATGTACAAGAAAATGAAACTTGATCCACACATCTTGCCATGCACAAAAATCAAGTCCAAATGAATAAAATAACTCAAGATAAAAGATAAAAGAATGGAAAGTCAACTACTACTGAAAGAAAAAAATAGGAGGAACTTTCCATGATATAGGAATGAAAAAAGTCTTCCTGAATAAAACCTCAGTAGCTCAAGAACTTAAACACTCAACCATTGGGATCTCATGAAGCTGAGTAGCTTCTTCACAAACATACAATAAGCAGAGTGAATAGATTTCCCACAGAATGGAAGAAAATTTTTGCTGGCTATACAACTGACAGGTGACAAATTTCTAGGATCTAAAAAGAATTCAAAAACATAAACAATAAAGTCAAACAACTCATTCACAAGATAGGCAAAGTACTGGGCAAGGAGTTATAAGAAGAAGAAATACAAATGGTAAATATACACTTAAGAAAATGGTCATCATCCCTAATCATTAGAGAAGTACAAATAAAAAGAAATTATGAGGTTCTACCTTACCCCTGTAAAGATAGCAAACATTAAAAAAATCAAATGAAAACAAATGCTGGTGAGGTTGTGGAGAAATAGGAACCCCCATTAATGTTGGCAGGAATGTAAGATGGCACAACCACTGTGAAAGCAACATGGAAACTCCTTAAAAAGCTAACTATAGAGTTACCAACAGTTATTCCCTTACTGGGCATTTACCCTTAAATCAGAAAGATTTGTTCAACCAGTTTATAGCTACTTAATGCATAATAGCTAAGATCTGGAATCAACCCATATGTCCATCATTAGACAAATAGATAAACAAGATGTGGTATATCTACACAATGGAATTATACACAAGAAGTAAGGAAAAATGACAATGAAATTTGAAGAAAAATGGTTGAACCTAGAACAGATCATTTGCAGTGAACTTGCCCAATCACAGAAAGATAATCAATGCATAGTCTCACTCATCTGTGGCTCCTAACCTAATTCTGCCCAATATACTGACATACCTAATAAGCACCTCAAGCATCTGGCAATAGGGAGGGTGGTACAGAAGGGGAGGGTATGGTCTGGGCTGGGGGACAAAAAACTGTACCCAAATGGCAATGGAACTATAAAATTCTGTATCCTAAAAGACGGATAAATGGTTGAACCTACATCAGGTCCTTAAAGGGAACACCAGAATCACAGGGCCCTGGAGAGGTTATGATGAAAACTAATAATCTTATCCTGTTTCTCTCTCTCTCTTCTCTATCTCCTTTATATTTCCTATCTTTTTCTTCCTTTTTTTTTTTCTTTTGGAGTTGACCTGTAACTTCCAGTACCAGCATGTGGATAACATTTACAGTGAGCTGTTCATCAGTGAAAATTACAAGGTTTCCCAAAAGTAGTCATATTTCTGTCAGAGTACTTGATGACCCACCAAGGGTTAGTGGTAAGACCCTACTGCTGAAGACACCATATGCTACTGGTACAGAACATGGAGTGACCTGGCTGGAATCTGGAAGAGAGTCAGTCTGCAAACAGATCATCTAGTGCCAGAAGGTGCTATGTGAGCAACTGGGGGAAAATGACCAACATTTTTCCAAGCAACTCATGGTCTAAGCTACCCAGCAGCAAACAACCTGATGTGATGCTCACAAGTGCCATAGTGGATAACCAGCTGCTCTTGATTTGGCTAATTGGTCTACTCAGTGGAATGAAACTCATAGATGGAGCTGGGAAACAAGTCAGAACCATAATCAAAAATGAACCCACTCTCATTATCAAGCTTCCATCAGTCATGGGTTACAAGAGGTCCTAAACCTGTTAAATTATCTCTAAAATAATAATGGTTACCCCATCTACTTCACTCTCTGCTGGAGAATTTGCTTCTGTTTTACACAGGTAGATGAAGATCCTGATGAGTGTGAATCAGCCCACCACAACTCAAGAGGGCCCCAGCTGAAACCACATGTAATCAGGAAAATGAGAAAGAGTGCTGCTTTCTTGGTGAATCTGGCACCAGCACAAGGGTGAAGGGGATAGACACAGAGAACACTCAACTCCTACCAGATCAGATAACCAGAGACACAGAGGCTCCCAAGACCTCGTCACTGAGGCAGACCTAAAATGAACCCAACATGGCTCAGGGAAATTTGTGGAAGTTGGGGCACAAAGATTGTTAGAGCCACAAGCTGGGTCATTATACACAGAGACATTGCCTCTTATCCATAACTGATGGCTAACCCCACAATGAACAACACATATTCCATAACCAGGTGTTCTTAATGAAAAACAGAAAGAAAGGAAAGAAGGAATGAAGGAAGAAAGCCATAAATGCCCGAGTATGCCAAATAACTGATGACAGCAAAGTTAGAAAGTGGAATTTCTACTAGATACTGTACTTTAAATATTTATGAATTCCAACTACATGACCGGCAGTATTCAAGCATGTATATTGACTTCATCAAAGTAATTTCAAGTGCAATGCCATGTAGCCTAAACAAAATGAGAGAATATAATATTTAAGACAATGTATGAAAAAGCATACTATATAAAATAATTGCTATTTATTTTTAACCAATAATTCATTGTCAATTTGATATTTACTTCTTGACATTGACTGTAACTCCAAACTAGTTCCTACTAAGTTATTTGACCAAATTAAAACATTTAGAGTAAATTATGGATTATTGGAGATGAATCATGCTGGAAATGTGACAATTTCTCATCATCACACTGCATTGACTCCAAGTCAGAGGTTATCACACTGAAACTAAGCTCCAAACACTGACCTGAAATAGAATTTTACAGTCTTCCACTTAAATATATGGGCTACAGGTGAGGTAAGAACTTTTTTTCTTGAGGTAAATATCAGGTGTTTTTTTTTTTTTTACACTTTTTATTTATCTGAGTTAGAGGGGAGTGAGAGAGAGAATGGCAGATCTACCTATCTATCTATCTATCTATCTATCTATCTATCTATCTATCTATCTATCTATCTACTTATCTATCTGGAGAATGAATGGGCAAGGCAGGGCCTCCAGAAGTTGCAAAAGAACTCCAGATATATGTGTCACCTTATGTATCTGGCTTACGTGGGTCCTGAGGAATCAAACCTGGGTCCAAAGCATATGCCTTAATCACTAAACTATCTACCCAGACCCTATAATAAGTTTTGAGAACAAGTGCCTTTAATCTCTGAGCCATCTCTCCAGTCCCAAGATCAATTTTACTTCTGAATTCAACCAAATAACTTGTATACTTTGGTCAACCAAATTTTACTGCATGCCAGTCATCCAAAAAGAGAACAGTGAGGAAGTCTCAAACGTTACCAAAATAAATACTATCTAGTAGTAGAAAATAGTCATAATTTGAAAATAAATAGTAATTCAGAAATTTCCTACTACTATTCTACTTAAGACCAAACCCTGTAAAAAGAAAGAAAACTACAATCAACATAGGGAAGAAATGGAGAAAAAATATTGGCCCTTTTTGAAAAAATGATGTATGATAGGTCTTCATGACTTCATCATTATTATACTTGAGATTAAAAATTATGAACACTGGCCTGGAGGGATGTCTTAGTGGATAAGGCATTTGCCTATGAAGCCAAAGGACCCAGGTTCGATTCCCCAAGACCCATGTTAGCCAGATGCACAAGTGGGTACACACATCTGGAGTTCATTTGCAGTGGTTGGAGGCCTTGAAGGGCACATTCTTTCTCTTTCTCTCTCCCTTTCTCTGTCAAATAAATAAATAAACATAAAATATTTTAAAAAATAATTAACACTACTTCAATTCCCAATTAAATAAGAGATGATTTTATCATGACATCTGAAGGCAATACTGATGCATGGAAAAAATGACTCTTTTGTGTATATGGTAACATACTACTGCTTTCCACCACTGTAAAAGATGCAGAACAAAATCATCTCATTAAAAATTATAAACACTTTGTGATATCTTTAATTGATCATCAACTATGGAATGATTTTAAATAAATAGGACAAAGCATTAGAGAAAATAATTGAAATATTAAAATGCCTTTCCATAGAAAGATTAATCTCTCTGAGTTGGTAAATACAGCCATACATTGTTGTTTAATTTCACCCTAATTTCCATACAGTAAATTCAAATTTCAAACACAATTACCGCTACATTTCAACTACCAAATCATGGTTGACTATGTGATAAGAATCAATATTTTTATATCCTTGCTTCCCAGATTAAAGAGCCTTGGAATGAGTCCTTGGTGAATCATTTTACTAGGTCTACATTGAATGGAAACAGCAGGGAAGTTTGTTTACACATATTTTTCTAAGGGAGGTCATGCTATGACATAATCTGACAATGTTGAAATGCAAATGTTTCATTTGGACATTATTTTTATTCATAGAAAATTGAACTAAGTTGTCAAATATTTCTTCTCCCTTGACACTTAAAATACCATGAAAATGTGATGACTGAAGCTTCATTCATATTTAATCATTTCATAAGGAACTCGATTTCAAAGAAAACTGGTTTTAGACTTCACATTGCAAAATAGATTCAAATTTCTACTTGGAGCACAACATTTTTCACCAAAAGACATGCCAAACAAATCAGAAAACAACCATGATAATTATAGCTGACAACATTCCTCCAAGTCAAACTTCTGCTAAATAATCAAATTCCTTCCTAAATTAAAATCTGAATTATTTCTCCCATTTTCTGTAGCTTACTTATCTGGCCTGTTTGCCAGTTCCTTTATCAACACAAGGGAAATGTGCCCACCATTGCAGAGTCTCACAGAAACTATATTCAACTATATTCATAATGTCAAGGCCAATCCTTAGAAAAGAGCCATACATGCTGGTTTATTATACATGATGCTGAGTTCACAGGTTAGCAAGGCAACATAAAGCTTATTATGAATACTATGCAATCTAAAATATATTTTGAACTTTCATAAGGTTTCTTTTCTTCTTTTATTAGTTATGTATACAATATGTATAAAGTTACGTTGATATCATCATTAGCTTTCTCCCTGTCCTTCCCCCTCTTCAGGATCCCTCCTTATTGAGAAGCATGGGTCATGCATTTTGGGGTTAGCCATCAGTTTTGGGTAAGAGGCAATGTTTCTGTGCATAATGAACCAACGTGTGGCTCTAACATTCTTTCCACCCCCTCTTCCACAAATTTCCTTAAGCCATGCTGGGTTCATTTTAGGTCTGCTTCAGTGATGAGGTCTTGGGATCCTCTCTGCCTCTGGATATCTGGTTTGGGAGGAGTTGAGTGTTCTCTGTGTCTATCTCCTTCAACCTTTTGCTGGCAACAGGTTCATCAAGAAAGCAGCACTCTTTCTCATTTCCCTAATTACTCTTAGTTTCAGCAGGGGATCTTTTGAGGTATGATAGACTGGTTCTCCCCTTAGGATCTGCATCCATCTGTAAAAGAGAAGCAAATTCTCCAAAGGAGAGTAAGTTGGTGGGAGCTTGATAATGGAGAGTGGGCTCATTTTTGGATGAGGTTCTGAGTTGCCTTCCAGCTCGAGCTATGGGTTCTGTTCCTTTGAGCAGATCCATTAGCCAAATCAAGAGCAATTGTTGGGCTGGAGAAATGGCTTAGCAGTTAAGCGCTTGCCTGTGAAGCCTAAGGACCCCGGTTCAAGGCTCGGTTCCCCAGGTCCCACGTAGCTAGATGCACAAGGGGGCACATGTGTCTGGAGTTCCTTTGCAGAGGCTGGAAGCCTTGGCGGGCCCATTCTCTCTCTCTCCCTCTATCTGTCTTTCTCTCTGTGTCTGTCGCTCTCAAATAAATAAATTTAAAAAATTTTTAAAAAAAGAGTAATTGTTTTGCCACCATGGCTATGTGCCACTATAGCACTTGTGTGAGCATCATGTCAGGTTGTTTGCTGCTGAGTAACTTAGACCATAACTTTCATGGATAGATGTTGGTCATTTTCCCCCAGTTGCTCACGTAGCACCTTCTGGCACTAGACAAACTAACTGTCTGGGGACTGACTCTCTTCCAGATTCCAGCAAGGTCCTTACCAACAGCATATGATGTCTTCATCAGTAGGGTCTTACCACAAACCTTTGGTGGATCATCAATAATCTGAGATAAATCTGTCTTCTTTTGGGAAACCTTGTACATCTCTCTGATCAATAGCCCATTGTGGATTTTAAAGACATGCTGATATTGGAAATTACAGGTCAGCACCAAGGAAAAGAAGGAAGAAAAGGACATGCAATATAAAAGAGATAGAGAAAGCAGAGAGATAAGGGAGAGAGAGAGAAACAGGAGAAAATTAAGGTCAGTCTTTCTCATACCCTCTCCAGAACTCTGTGCTTCAGGTGTTCCCTCTAAGGACCTGATGAAGGTTCAAACATTTAGTCTGTCTTTCAGGATATTTAAATTTATGGTACCATTGCCATTTGGGTGCAGTTTTGTGCCTCCCTCACTCTTTCCCTCCCTTCCTGCCCCATCCACCCTATTTTCTATCCTTGTGATGATTATTAGGTATGTTACCATATTGGGTAGATTTACGTTAAGAGTTGTAGATGAGTGAGACTATGTGACAATTATCTTTCTGCCATTGGGTGAATTCACTGAGAATGATCTGTTCCAGTTTTGAACATTTTTCTTCAAGTTTCATTGTGTCATTTTTTCTTACTGCTGTGTAGAAGTCCATCTTGTAGATATGTGACATCTTTGCTATCCATTTGTCTAAAGATGGACATCTGGGTTGATTCCACCTCTTAGCTGTTACAAATTGAGCAGCTATAAAAATGGTTGAGTAAATCTCTCTGAACTGAGGCATGGAGCTTTCAGGATAAATGCCCAGTAAGGGAATACCTGGGTCTGTTGGTAACTCTATAGTCAACTTTTTCAGTAGTCTCCATATTGCTTTCCAAAGTTGTTGTACCATCTTACATTCCTACCAACAGTGGATGACGGTTCCTGTTTCTCCACATCCTCACTATCATTTATTTTCACTGGATTTTTTAATGTTTATTAACCTTACTGGAGTAAGATGGAATCTTTTATTTGTTTTATTTTTCATTTCCCTGATGATTAGGGATGATGAATATTTTCTTAATTGTGTGCTTGACATTTGTATTTCTTCCCTGAGAACTGCCTGCCCAGTTCTTTGCCCCATTTGTGAGTAGGTTGTTTGACGTTATTGTTTAAGTTTTTGAAGTCTTTGTAGAGTCTAGACATTAGGCCTCTGTGAGTTGTATAACCAGCAACTATTTTTTCCCACTATATTGGTGATCTATTGGCTCTGCTTATTGTATGTTTGTCTGCAAACAAACTTTTCAGCTTTATGAGATCCCAATGGTTGAATGATTATTTAAGATCCTGAGCTACTGGTTAGGATTTCATATGCTTTTTCCCTAATCTGCCAGAACTTTTTCATGTCATGTTCTCACTTCATGCTATCATTCACACGTGGTTCAGTTATAACTCAAGAGGTGAAAGATTTGAACAAGACCACGAGTGAGAATCTGACTTTACATAGGATTTCTATTATTTTTATGATTGTTATTATTAAATAAGGACAAGAAATATAATTATATGTCAGTTTAGAGCTAGGAATTCTAAATTTTAGTCAAGTATCATGAGGTCATCAAGAAGGCAGTATTTAAAGGCATGATGATACAGGACTGCAATCTGAGCCTTCATATAGGAGGATGAAGAGTGCCCAGCTAGCACTGGGTACATAGTGAGACCCCAAGGATGATCTTTAAAAATTTCAATATACTTTATTTTAAAGTCTGGGTTCTAACACACAATGGTTGCTTAAAGAAGTTTTCTTTAAAAAAAGTTGAACCTTTCTGTCAAGCTACAGGGTATTGTATTGGTACTTGGGTGAGTTCATTTTGTTCATTTTGAAATGCAATGTTGGAAAAAAATACCAAACAAAAATGTAAAATTCTGCCAACAGAAAATTAACTTGTGCCATGATAACCCCTCATATGGAGAATTTCCTTTTGCTAATGATTGCTTCTCATAAAGATTCATCAAACATGCTCACTTATAGACAAATATCTCTCTTACATTAAACTAAGGCAAACCATATTTCATAAAAATGCCTTGCTCTAGTATGTAAGAGAATATGCATTTATTATTATATTCCTTGTTTATAAATCAGTTGGTGAGTTTAAAGTAAGGACTTAGAAGATATAGAGATGGCTCAGTCATTAAGGAGCAATGCCTGACAACTCATGCTTTGTTTCCCAGTACCCTCATAAAGCCAGATGTACAAAGTGGGGTATGTGTCTGGAGTTCCTTTGCAGTGCTGGAGGCCCTGCTATACCCATTTTCTCTGTCTTTCTCTCCTCTCCTTTCCTCTCCTCTCCTCTCCTCTCCTCTCCTCTCCTCTCCTCTCCTCTCCTCTCCTCTCCTCTTCTCTCTCTCTCTCTCTTTTATTGCTAATAAAATAAATAAAGAGGAGTGTCTACTTTATTCCAGCATGGTAGTATGATGTCTTGAATCCTGGCACTCATGAGGCTGAGGTAGGATTGCTGTGAGTTTGAGTCCACTGTGAGACTATGTAGTGAATTTTAGGTCAGCTGTGGCTGAAGTGAGATCCTACCTCAAAACTCCTGTCTCCCCCCTCCCACCAAAAAAAAAGATGAGGACTTAGATAGGCATAGTTCTCTAGACAATCAGGGACTTCAGTTCTCTGTGATCCTCAGAGGCATCTGATTTCCACGCAGTGAGGGAGATAATAGAGCTGTCCAGCTTGGCATTCCCCATGTGTAGGAAGAGAACAGCTTAACAACAACAACAAAAAAAACCTAAATTTCATTGGATATATAAAAAAAAAAGATGCTATTATATAGATAGATAGATAGAGAGAGAGAGAGAGAGAGAGAGAGAAAGAGAGAGAGAGATTTTATTGTTCTGGGCGTGGTGGTACACTCCTTTAATCCCAGCACTGGGGAGGCAGAGGTAGGAGGATCAGGGTGAGTTTGAGGCCTCCCCAAGACTATAGAGCTAATTCCAGGTCCACCTGAGCTAGAGTGAGACTCTACCTCAAAAAACAAACAAACTGAAAAACCTACTTAGTTGAAAATTAGAAACAGTACCTATCTTTGCTATGGATACCGTGGCTTTGATGTTGTACTTCACACATACCCTTTAGACATGAACATCCTGCAACATCAGGGAATAGAGTTGGACCTGTAACTTTTCAATCCCTCAAAGAAAAAAACATGTCTACTTAAGAATAAATTAATATATTAGGGCAAATTTTATTTTATTAAGGCTTCAAGCTAGAATGACTGTGAACAATGTATTTTCCTCCCATATGTCTTTCATAATATTATTAGGTTTGTTTTAAAACACTGATGCTTTATCATATAACTTCTCAGATACATAGAATATTATATCTTCAGATTTTAATTTGGAAACTTCATTAACACTGTTTAAATACTTTTATGAACCCATCTGTTTCTTTTACTTTTTTTTTTTATATAACCTATTTTCCTACATGCCTTATTTCTCTCTTTAGCACATACATTTCCCCTAAAATCTTATGGTTTTGTCTAGCACTTAGAGCTAAAACATTTTTTTTTCTGTTTTCTCTAACTACATGCTTTGTAGTTCCTTTAGGATATTACTTCCATTCTGTCTTATTTTTGTGTTATTTCTTAGTTTGTCTTGTGCTCCTCTACTGTAAGATAGAAAATGTCAGTGTATGAACTGAATAGTGTTCATCAGGGAGGAAAACTCTACAAATACTAGCAATTCAAAGATGTTTAATGACTTTACAGGGCACAGGAAAACTGAAGAGTAAAATATAATTTCTTATGACCTAGAATATGATAATATCTGGCTATAGGGAAAGTGTGTATTTATGTATTACTTTTCTTATATAAAATCACGTTTGTGGGATGGAGAGCTGCCTTAGTGGCCTAGGCACTTGCCTGTGAAGCTTAAAGACCCAGGTTAGACCTAGGTTAAAATCACCAGTCCCATGCAAAGCCAGACATACAAGGTAGCAGATGTGTCTGGAATTTACTTGCAGTGGCCAGAGGCCATGGTGTACCCATTCTTCCCATCCCATAAACCAATAAATCAAATAATTTTAAAAATGTTTGTAGTTGTTCAGAATTTAGGCAACAAAACCACAATAAATTTTAAAATGCAAACTATTGTTGACATTTTTTATATACCATGACTTACATTGCCTATAATTAGATAAAAATATTCTCTTTAGAAAGTCACAAAATAATCCAATTTATCAGCAATTTCATGTTTAAATTATTTGCACTCCTAAAATTGTTATTGTGTACACAACATATTTCTTGCAAAATGTATTCTGAAAACTACACAAAATATTTTTTTCCTTATGTTTTCACCCAATTTGTAATTTAAAAACAGAATTTTAAATTTTCATATGTATTTGTAAAATATTTATTGGCCTAAGTGTGGTGTACAAATAAAAGTAAAGTGGTTTCTTAGCACTCAATTGACAAAGGTGAATTTTTGAAATATTTTCTCTATTGAAAGTAAAAAATTCAGAACTGAAATTGATATTAAATTATTGTTATAAAGCCAATGGAATGGATAATAGAGTGAATGGGAAATTGAAGTAAATTGTAGATTCCTCTGAAGAGTTTTGAATGAAACATAAAAGGTTACTTGGGTTGAAGGTCCTGGGAATAGGGTTTTAAGTCCTTTATTAAAATATCATTGCATTGAATTATATAGGGACAGAGCTGAACACCAGGATATCCACGATCAAGAGTGTGTTTTTCATTCATAAGCCATGTAAAAGGCAGGGCAATTTTTCTTCATTAGTCAATATCAATAACTGCTGTCTGTCTCTTTTAATGATCTAAGAAATTATTAAATGAGGTAGTAAAGACAATAATTTAATAAGCCATATAGTGCTATTTTTCATAAAGGCATCCTCATGTTAATAATTAAGATGTCTATAACTCACATGGCTATGTTAGAGTGACTTAATAGCAAGTGAAGGAAAGGCTACTTAGGAGTAATTTGTATTAGAACTAGTAATAAATACTGAGAAAATAGAAGACTTAAGATGGGAAAGAATCAGAAAAAAAAGAGTGGAATATGACATTAAAAAGGAGTTTCAAAGGAAATTATATTAATGATTTTAATCTAATTTTTCACGTGGCATTCAATAACTAGTCATTAAACAATGACCATATTTTACATGTAATAGAGATTAAGGGATGTAAAATTGGCACTTTGTCACCTTTTTTGGGTGAATGCTTTTCAAATTTAGCACATGCTCTCTTCATTCTTTATCAAAATTTAGGAATGGCAGCTAAGGTTTGAGTAATTTTGCCCTGGAAGCAGTTTAAATAATTCAAATTGTCAATGTTTTCTAAGGTACCAGTCATAAAGAGAGTGATTTTCATACACGCATTAATTCACACCATTGCCATAGTTTTGTGAGTTAGATTATATTTAGCACATGAAAACTTAGAAGATTTTACCTATAGTAAAATTTTCAGAAACTGTAAGATAATTTAATGTGAGATTGTCTTAGAATAAACATTTGATTTGTTTAAAAGTTACCTCTGAATATGAATCTGGGCAAAATACCAGACATATAGGGCATACTTGGACAAACCTCATTTAGAATGCTTCCTCAGAAGAATTATCAATCACTTTAAAGTGGTGTAAGTTTATGGTAGGAGAGAAGGCTTAGTCATTAAAGTGCTTGCATGTGAAGTCCAAGGACCCAGGTTTGATTCTCCAGTACCCAAGTAAGTTAGAGGCACAGGGTGGCACATGTATCAGAAGTTTGTTTGAACTGACTAGAGGCCCTCATGTGCCTATTCTCTCTCTTTCTTTATCTGCCTCCTTTCCATCTCTCTCTCAAATAAATACATAAATAAAATATTTTTAAAACATGGTGTAAATTTAAATGGAAGAATGTATAACATAGTAAGCATCAAATTAATATTAAATGACTGCAAAAGAAATTAAAATTAAGAAACTAAGAAAACTTATCTATAGATACTAACATTTGGAGTTCAGTCAGCTGTACAAACCACCCTGCTTGCCATATCTATAAAACTTATAATTATTATTTAAATATCTCATTGTGATGGTCAATATTGACCAGCTTCTTCAAACTCCTATCACCATGCTTTTGCCACAATGATGTAATATTGCATGAAACTGTATCAAAATAATCCCTTCTCTCCTTCATTCAATTGTTTTCGTCAGATATTTTGTCACAGCAACAAGAAAAGTAGCTAATATAGAAATTGATTCTGAGAACTAGGGCTATTGCCATTTGGTCTTCAGGCCTTTGTCAGCTGCTTTTAGTTATGATGGATACTTCAAGCAAACTAAAGCCCCTCTACCCTTTCCTTTGCTCAGCAATGTTTTACAAACACCTCAGATTCTAAGCTGAATGTAAACAAGTACTTGGACAGAAATATGTCTTTCTTTGAGGAAACCTTGTAGGTTTCTCTGATCAAAAGCTCATTGTGGATGATAGCCACATGCTGGTACTGGGAGTTACAGGACAGTGCCCACTACGAAAAGGAAGAAAAACTAATATGATATAAAACTAATAGGTAAGAGTTAGAAAGAAGAGAGAGAGAGGTGGGGGGAGAGAGAGATTGAGAGAGAGAGAGAGAGAGAGAGAGAGAGAGAGAGAGAGAGAAAAGCTGTAGAAGATTAAGGTCAGTCTTCATCATACCCTCTCCAGTGTCTTGTGGCTCAGGTGTTCCCTCTAAGGGCCTGGTGAAGGTTTAGCCATTTGGTCTGCCTTTTAGAATGTAGAATTTTATGGTAGCATTGCCATTTGGGTCTAGATTTGAGCTTCCCACCACCTCCCTTGCCCTTCCCTCCCTCCCCACTCATCCTATTGTCTAGTCCACAAGATGTTTTCTGGGGTATGTAAGTAATCTTGGGTAGATTCAGGCTAGGTGCTATAGATGAGTGAGACTATGAGGTGATTATCTTTCTGTGATTGGGAAAAGTTCACTGAGAAAGATCTGTTCCAGGTGAACCATTTTTCCTCAAGTATCACTGTGTTATTTTTTCTTACTGTTGTATAAAATTCCATTGTAAGTTTTCCTAAAAGAAAGACAAATTTCTGTCAGAGTACTTGATGACCCACCAAAGGTTAGAGGTAAGACCCTACTGATGAAGACACCTTATGCAGTTGACATGTAAAATGGAATGGCATGGCTGGAAGCTGGAAGAGAGTCAGTCCCCAGAAAGTCAGCACATCTAGCGCTAGAAGGTGCTACATGGGCGACTAGGGGAAAATGACCAATATTTGCCCAAGCAACTCATGGTGTAACCTACTTAGCAGCAAATAACCTGTCATGATGCTCACACAAGTGCAATAGTGGCACACCGCCATGGTGGGAAACCAACTGCTCTTGATTTGACTAATTGATCCCCTCAGTGGTACAGGACCTGTAGCTAGAGCTGGGAAACAAGTCAGAAGCATCTCCAAACATAAGTCTGCTCTCCATTATCAAGCTACCACCAATTGTGGGCTACAAGAGGGCCTATACCTATTAAATTCTAGATAAAAAAGTAAGGGTTATCTCATTTGTCTGGTGCTAACTTACTCTCCATTGGAGAATCTGCTTGTCTTTTTCAGATAGACATAGATCCTAAGGAGAGAGCCACCCCATCAGACCTCAAAAGGGCCCCGGCTGAAACTAAGAACAATTGGCGAAATAAGCAAGGGTGCTGTTTTCTTGGTGAACCGGGTACCAGCACAAGGGTGAAGGAGATCAACACAGAGAAAAATCAACTCCTACCAAATCAGATATCCAGAGACCCAGAGGCCCCCAACACCTCATCACTGAAGTAGACTAAAAATGAACCCAACATAACTCAGGGAAATTTTACGGAAGAAGGGGCAGGAAGAATGTCAGAGTCACATGTTAGGTCATGATATACAGAGATATTTATCCTACCCAAAACTGTGGGCTAACTCTAGAATGCAATGCTCATATATCTCAACAAGGAGGAGCCAGAGGAAGGGGGGTAGGACATGGATGAGACTAACAATGGTACCAAATTGACTGTATTTGCTGATTAAATCTGAGAGACCAAAAAGAAATAAAAGGTAACTAATTAAACAATGACACTGCCATTGTAGGATAAACCATTGTGAACAAAGGAGGATCCGGGCTTGGCTCAGATAAGGAACTAACTGATTAAAGTGCCGACCTTTGCTTCTGTAACTCATGCTCGCTTGCTCAACAGGACATTCCAGAAATACTTAGCTCTGGGGGCCTCTAGCCCCTTGCAACAGATAGGATCCACAAGCAGTCTGCTGACCAGAGATGAGCAACTAGAAATGTTCCCGCGCATGCCTTCTTGGAACCAACCATTTTAAAAGATGCTATGTGATGTAACCCCTTTTCCCCCTTCCCACTCTTTTCCTTTATAAACCCCTACTTTTAGAAGGTCAAGGCTCTCTCCCACTCCCGCTGCGTTGGTCTGTGTGGATTGAGTCCCTGCTTAAGCTTGACATTAAAAGAAACCTGTTGCTTTTACATTCGAGTGTCTCGGCTTCTGTGGCGGTCCTCTAGGTGACTCCTGGGTGACCGGGGGTCTTGGCTCCTGGTCAGGGGTCTTGGCACAACAAATCTAATTAAAAAAATAATTATAAAAGAATAAAATATGCTACATATGAAAAAGAAAATGCTTGTGTTTAGAAATAAGGTGGTAACAAAGGGAAAAGTGTTTCTTTTTTTTTTTAGCACCAGAAAATTATTTCAGATTTATTTTTAATGGGCAAGTATCTATAAAAGAGTCCATTAAGCCAATCTTAGCGAACATCAAAATCAGAAGGATGACTTTTCATAACACAAATCTTTCACTTTAGGGGAATAAATCTGTATGTGAGCATACCAGTGGAGAAGCCCACACATCTTGAGTTGAGTCTTTAAGCCATAAGCACCTAGCTAAGTGCTTCCAGATTTCTGACCCTCAGGAACTGTCAGAGAGTCAAAATGTGTTAAGTAACAAGGTCTTGGTATATATTCTTATGTAGCAGACAGCTTCAGGATCACTGACATGAACTTTCAGACCAGGCACAGTTATGGAGGAAGGGATTTATTGAAGCTTATACATCCAGGGGAAGTTCCATAATGGCAGAAGAAGTTGGCCTGCCTTCACAGGCCCAAGCAGACAGAGAGAGAAGTACAAGCCTAAAGGTCAAAAGCCAGAGCACACTTCAGGAACTTCAGCTAGGCACACTTTGCATATCTTTAGATTGAAATCAGAAACCCACCACCAAACCTTAAGATCACCCAGTGACATTGCCTCCAGCCAGGTAGCCAGCAGATGCAAACTACAAACAATAAAGAACTGAATATATTGGGGGCCATCTATTCTATTCAAACCACCACATCTTATAACAGATCAATAATGTAACACCATGTGATGCTGTATGTAAAATTCATAATTGAAAAGAAAACTATAGGCAAAGACTAAGAATAAAATGCAACTGAAACCTCAACTTGTTATGTCAGAAGAATGACCAGTATGAAATAACTTTTCATGAATATTAATGGTGCCTTCTAATTGATTAAGTCAGACCACCAAGCCAGATTTTACACACACACACACACACACACACACACACACACATATATACATATATACACACATAAACATGGATATGTATATATGTATGTGTGTTTATGAATGAATTGAACCTATGAATAAAAATTGCATGTTAGATAAGAGGTCTGTATTATTGAGCTACAACTCCATTCTATAATCCATGTTTATTTTTATAAAACTTCCTGATAAAAATTATTTTATAACTCTGTGTATAATGAACAAGAGTGAGCCCATTAAATTTTAGTAAAGGCATATTCTTCTTCAAATGCAAAACCCTTCTATGTAATTAAAGTTGATTGGCTTTCCAAATCACAACTGTCAAGATATAAAATAATCATCAATTATGATTGTATAGGTATATCAAGAGGTCATTACCATTTGTTAGCTATTCAAAATTTATTCTGTAATCACACCTTATTTTTCCCTATAAATTATCATAGTATAAAATTTGAAAATTATATTTATAAACCTATATGATGATGGAAAATATTCAAAGTTTTAGATATATAAAGCTGTGTGTTTGTGTAAAAAAAGAATGTAAACAATGTTGTCATATTCTTATCATAACCCTGAACAACTGTGTCACTTAGTCCCATTTTTGGGTCAATCAGATATCTTATAAGACCAAACCCTGGGAAAAACCACTCCTGAACAGATAGTTTTCTTTTCTACATTTGTACTTCCTTATCATTGTCTGTTTGCTAGGGAATTTTCTGTTTGTACTCCAAGTTCATGTAACCTTAGAAACTTGTAACACACCAATAACAAAGAGAAATTTAAGGTGATGTCAGACTGCCTGCCGAGCCGTCTATAAAACCTCTGAACTATCAGACCTCAGTACTCAGTTGTCCCCTGAGTCCATCCATATCAACATGATTAAATTTTCTGATTTTCCACTGAATCTCTGGTGCCATGTCTGTGTGACTCAGTTTCCTATAACATATGGTTATCTCAAATATAAACTTGATTGTATACAGAATCACCTAAAACACAAATAAATCTCTGGGCATGTCTATAAGCCAGTGTCTAGACTGGGGTAACTGAAATAGGAAGACACACCCTTAAGTATTAGTGGTACCATCCATGGGCTGGAACCCAGACTAAATTAAAAGGAAAAGTTAGCTGAGCATCACCATATACTACTTTGCTTGCTGACTATGAACTACATGTAGCCAGTTCCTTCATGCTCCTGCAGTATACCTTCCCTACCAAGACACACTCAAACTGTCAGTCAAAATAAATCCGTCACTTCATTTCCAGCTCCAGCTATGGGTCCCATACCACTGAGGGGATCAGTTAGCCAAATCAAGAGCAGTTGGTTCCCCACCATGACTGTGTGCCACTATTGCACTTGTGTGTGCATCACAACTGGTTTTTTGTTGCTAAGTAGGTTAGACCATGAGTTGCTTGGAGAGATATTGGTTATTTCCCCCAGTTGCCCATGTAGCACCTTCTGGCACTAGATATGCTGACTGTCTGGGACTGACTCTCTCCTGCCTTCCAGCCGTGCCATTCCATTTTAAGTGTCAGCTGCATATTCATAAGTTTCTTTGGCCAGGTCTTTGTTGTAGCAATGAGAAAATTAATTAATATAGAAGTAAATGTAAAATAGTTTGAAAATTTTGGTTAAAAGGCCTTAGAAGACTGTAAGTATAGCTTAATGGGGAAGTCTGGTTGAAGTTTCAAAGGCCAGCATGTCAAGAGAAAAACAAACACCAAATTCAGAGGGGAATAAAAACTCTAATATGAACTGGTGGAGGGCATTTGTGATATATTCTGGGAAAAAAAAAATGTAGCTGGATACTGCTGGTGTCCTGTGTCTTAAAAACTTCAGTGGGGATTAATTCAAAAATAATGAAATAATTTCTTCGGCATAGGCAATTTCAAAATAGCATATCATTCAGGATATTGCATGGTTTATGCCCACTGCTATTGTTCAAACCCCAGTGACAAAGAGAGAGAAATAGAGAAAAGAGAGCAAAAAACAAGAAAATTGTGATCCTTAATGAGTAAAAGTCTGATCAAAGTTAATGCTGTGGGAAAGGAACTTACAGATGATTGAGTATATCCTGTTGTTAAAGATATTTGTCCTATTAAAGAGAAACTTCACTCTCTTTACTGGGACAGTAAGAAAGGTGACCTGAGGATAAGAGCCCACATATTGAATTCTCAATATTATAGAAAGGTAAAATATTTGAAAGTAGAACACCTAAACGATAATGACATTGAAGGAGTTCACTGCTAAAAAAAATAGCCTAGTTAACAGTTTCCATAAAGTCAGGCTAGATCTCACAGAGAAGCTGATATAACTTTGGTCATAGGAGAGCAGGCTACATTTCAAGCCGATGGTAGACTTTGAGCAAAGTTCAAGTGCTATTGATTTGATGGTCATAGAAGGCTCATGGAGGCTTACACCAAGGATACAGAATATCATTGAGGACAAACTCTGTGAGGCAGGATTTGTTCCCTGCAAGGAGGCACTGACAGGCCACTATGAAAATTAAGCTTTAGCTGCAATGGAACCCTCAGGGCATTGGAGATTACAGGACCATGGATGCTTACAGAAAACTGCTTGCATGGAGTGCAGATGAGGCAAGATCGGAACATAGGAAGAGTGATGGCAAGAGGGTATGGCAAGTGCTAAAGGAGCCCCTTACCTTAGAGTCTCACTAGTTGATATGTAGGAATTTCAGCCCAAAGACGCCTACAGTTACATAGAGATAATATTCTTTTCACATATAGATATTTTATGATAATAATAATAATAAATATATATGATGGTGAGTAGGGTCTTATTCCTTTGTCAGACATTATCCTTGGAATCCCAAACAATACCTTTAGCTTTGTTTATAGTAAAGATATTCTATCTTCCTGTATTTCTGTGATACAGTGGTTTGACTCATCAACCATAATTTTTCAGGTTCTCAAGAATCACCCTGTAACCTCATTTGGTTCTTTAGCAGGAATGTTAACATAATTATTTAAAAATTCACCATAGTAATATATAGGATTATTGGAAGGAAAATTAGGTGAGGCTTTCTCTGAGAAACCCACACTCATGCTGTCAGTTATATCCTACTGTCTTTACCAGGGCTTTTGTTTCTTTTAACCCTTGTATTTAAAAGTTTATATTTAAGAAACAAAAGTGTTAAAAAGAAATCCCAAATTCTGCTTCATTCTGGCTTATCCTGGCATTCTTTTCTACATCAAAAGTTCTTATTTTACATGAATCAAGTCCCTAAAAGATTAAGGGGACTCCTCTGGCTGCTGTGGGTAACAGCAGCTGTACCTCTGTCCCTGTCAAACTAACAAAGCCAGCCCAGGAGAGAGAATGTGGTTACTATATATGGCAGAGCTGGAGAAGTAGAACTTCTCACACTCTTTGAAACTCAGATGCCCTGACATGATGCTATATGATTTGGCATTTCTCTTCCTTGGTTTCAGTTTTGCTTTGGTCCAGTCTACCCTTACTAAGCCTCTATTTCTCCTGTTTGCAATGGAAGTGTTTACTCTGTGCCTTTGCATATTAGGAGCATGGAACTTGATTTTTTTATATTATAGGACCAGACAGTTAAAGAGACTGCATTGACACTTTTAAACAATATTTGAATTGCTAAAGACAATGAGGACATTTAATATTGGACTGAGTAAATTATGAGCTTACCACGAGTTTATGGAGATAAATGGTGGCATATTATGGCTTAAAGTAAGATCTCTGTGGGGGTGATATATTGATAAAAGTTGAGCCTGTGATAGTTAATATTGTCAGCTTGACAGGAACTGGAATTTCATAGGAGACAAACATCTGGGTATATTTGTACATAGGTTTCTAGACTGGGTTAATTCAGACAGGAATATTTCTCAAATATGGGCAGCACCCATGGGTTGTGGGCTCAAACTGAATAAGGAGATGAAGGTGAGCTCAGCACTACCATTCAGTTCTCCCTGTTCCCGACTGCAGATGCATGTGACCAACTGTGTGCTTTAAGCTCCTGTCTTCATGACCATATCACCAGGTCTGACTATACCCTGGGACTGTGAAACAAATCAAGCCCTTCCTTTCTTAAATTGTTTTGACAAGAACTTTTCATTTCCATAAGAGAAGTAATTAATATAAATGTGTACTGCCTTTTTCATCTCACATGACTGGTTCTCCGTGTCCCACATTCAAGAATCTGTTTATTCTCTCCAGTATTTGGGATTAGGCCACTGAAAAAATCTGCAAAAATCTTTCCAACTCAAAATCTTTAATCCTTTTTGATCATGTAAAGATACAAAATGATGGGCTCTAGGCATTTCCAGGTGGACATTTTTAGGGAGGAAATATGTTGCCAAACTCAGATGTCTGGCTCCTAAAGCTTTCTTTGTTTACTTTCAAAATGAATTTATCTCATTCCATGTTCTGCAAAAGTATCAACCATAGACATCACCTCTGGTCCGAAATGTCTTTCAAATCTCATAAACTACAAAACCTGGAGTTTTATCATCACAATAATTATGTTTAGGTAAAAACATTTCTTGTATCTGTGGATTTAGGAAATTAAATGTAACCATGGAACAAGCATATGAGTCTATTCATAAACATTGCTGCTGGTCATAAGGGGAGAAAAAGGAATGATAGAATGAGTCCTATGCTCTAAGCACTATTGACATCCAGCAGAGTAAATCCCATTGTCCACGTTTAGTACAAAGCCAGTGTGTATGAAGTCTGTGTCTCTGACAGCTTCATCTCTGTGCCACAATCATTCTTGCTTGTTTGCATTCTTTCATAGACATGGGATAGCTGATCCTGTCCTGCCTAAATAGGCTTGGGAGTCTGAGAACCTTCTTCTGCCCCACCCCTCTCTGTGCCTTTTGATCCAAGATAATATTTTGTCTTTTAAGATAGTGCTTCCCAAAAGTTTCTTTGTTTTCTGTGCTCTTTTCCACTTCAGTTCTCATTTTATCGTTTTAGGTTGCATTTGATTACATGCAGGAAGGAGACACAAGAACATACTGTTCAATTCTTTTAAAATGCTTTCAATAAATGATGAAGTCTATTACTTAGGATCTCTACTTAATATTTCAGGGAAATAATTGTATGATTTGCAATAACTTCATTACAAGAATTGTCTTTCCTCCATTTTCTCGTATCATGATTTCCTTGCCTCCTTCATGTGCACTATCCTAATGTCCACATTTCTAACAAGGTTTATTTAAATATTCTCTTCTGTGCTTTTCACTTCCCTCTGAGTCTTCATTAGATCCTGCTTCTAGTGATGGTTTTGTCATTTCCTTTGTAATCCTTAACATTCCTATAGCTACTAATTGTCCATTTGAGACACTCCAGGCTTTTTTTTTTTCCATTACAGTTCAAAAAAAAAAGCTTCTACACTCTACTCATTACTGAATCTCAAGGCCATTTCTGCATTTCACTATTATTTTTTTTACAAGAGCATAACATTTCTACATAACTATCATTTTTGTATCTTAACATTGCTGTGACAAATTGCCACAAAATGACTCTAAATAGTGTGATTTTGTGGTCTTAAAATTCTAGGAGTTAGAACTCCAAAATCTGTGTCACAGTCAATGTGTTGGCAGGAAATGTTTGTTCTGCAGACTCTTCTGTGCACTCTCCACCTGTCTGGAGGCTGATGACATCTCCTGGCTTGTGGACCCTCATTCCACTTTTATTTTGGTCACTGTTTATTTATGTTACTGCCTTCACCATCTGCCTTTTGAATCTCTTACCCTGATGAAGTACCCTCACAATGTTATAATCTTCAAGGAAATGTCTTCTTCATATCACTATGGGCTAGTGCTTGAGTAGGACATTTTTTGGGTGGTACTTAGCCCAGAGTTTTCAAGGAGAATACTTTTTGTCAATATAATTTATGTCAGCAAAAGTGTAGGAATACAATTTATCTCCCATAACATGCAATCGTGACAAAACTGAGTCCTAAACAAAATAAATAGATACAAAATTTGACAAAATAATTTACAATTATTTATTTAACTATTGGCAAAAAAATATACAGAAGAAAATGCCTTTAATTAATTGGCTACAAAACCACGTGTTTTAAAAACAAGATAAGTGCATTTACACGTTATGGCTATTTGTCTATCTGTGTCTCACAAATAAAAAAAAAGAATTATTTTTATAACATGTGAAAAGAGCAAAGGAAAGTGTATCTCTTGTATATGATAAATTATTGAAAATAATTTATGTACAAAGTATAAATAGACATACTCGTGCAAGTTTGTAGTCTCTGTTCTACTCTGGGATATATAATAAAGCTTTGTCACAAAACCATAAAATAAAATAAATTTTCCAGGTCATATTCTGATTTCTATGAATATTAGGGATATTGAAACAAAAAAACTTTATTTTATATTTATGTCTATTTTCTTGTTTTGGAGTTGGAACTGAGGTCCAACTCCAAAACTCATGCTTCTGCCTGTTCAGTTTTGGGATTACAAGTGTGAGCCACTACACCTGTATCTCTTTTTTCTAAAATATATTTTTGTGTGAAATTAAAGCTACCATCATTGAAATGTACTTTAGATGAACAGAATACAATCATTTAAGCCATATTAACATGTCTTTGGGAAGGAAATAACTTAGAGATTTAGCAAAGACATTTATGTGAGCATACTATGAACCAGGAGGACACCCAGATTTCATGTACAGAATCATGTCCCAGGCATCACGAGAGAACATATTAGCAGGATCAGAGAATGTTGAACAGTTTCAGGTACCCTAAGATTATTGTCTTTGCTAAACATTGGTGCAATGAATTTTATGACAGATTGCAATGGTTTGTGGTATGAAGAGAGACATGAGGGTAGATTACATTGGAAGCAAGGGGGTAGAGAGGGAAACTGGGTTTGAGGGTTTTTTGTTTGTTTGTTTGTTTGTTTTTATTTAGTGTGAAGGAGAGGAGATCATGGAGATTAAGGAGCAGAGCTATGGGACCCCGAAACAAATCTTAGAAGAAAGGGTGGAAATAGTTTGAGACTAGGAAACATGGGTTCAATAGCATCAACATTATGAGGAATATATCCTAAACAAAACTCGTTGACATGAAATAAAAATGTGGAAATGATTATATAAATAGAGTAAAAGTACCAAGAATAGTGACACTGTGGAGCTAGTGGGATGGCTTAGCAGTTAAGGCATTTGCCTGCATAGCCAATGGACCCAGGTTCAATTCCCCAGGACCCAAGTTAGTCAAATGTACAAGGGGGCACATGCATCTGGGTTAGTTTGCAGTGGCTTGAGGCCCTGACATGCCCCATTCTCTCTGTCTCTCAATCTCTCCCACTTTCTCTGTCAAATAAACACGCAAATAAATAAAATATATTATTTAAAGTGGCACTGTGCTTAGAGTTTGATATTGTTGTGACAGAAGCCATAATTATTTTAATTTTACAAACAAGGAAGCCTAGATATGGAGGGGGTAAGTTAATAACTTTCAGAAGTGCTGATTTTATTAGGATGCAGAACTATGACTTGAACCCTGGGACTCATCAATAATCCAGCTTCTTCTTAAGCATAACAGTCCAATGAACACAATTAGTTCTTCAAGTGGAGGGGAAGAAATAATAATGATAATAATGGGGTATTTCTATTTCTTTTTTGCCTGTAGTAGGTGGAGAAAGGGCATTTCCTCAGTGGGGGAATAATTGCAGGTGGAATTTTAAGATGATGATAAAAAAAGTATGGTATTGGGGAAGTAGATGAGTCCATGTGCTTTCTCGTATTGTCATTCTTTGTGTTGAAAACCCAATACAAATTCTTTGAATTTTAGTAGAAATTTAGTAGAGAGAATACTTTTACTTAACTTCCTAACTATGCTTTAATATCCATCTTTTGCTTATGAGATTTTCAAAATTAGTACAGATCTTACTGCTTTCCAAGAACTCAGGACTGTATAGCTTTAAAACTTAGATAAGCCATTCATTTTTTCCTCTAGGAAACAAAAGACCTTCTACATATAGTTAGTACCAACTTGACATACACTTTTCTCTCTAAAAATTATTCATGGGGAATCCTTTGAATATTATATGTTTGGCTGAAGTAAACATTACACTTAGTAACTTAGACAATAGAATTTTAGTTTCTCCCAAGTCATGGTGGTGCACACCAGCTTGGGTGCAGAAGGAGGAGGATAGCCTTGTGTTCCAGTTCAACCTGGGACTACAGAGTGAGTCCCAAGTCAGTCTGGGCTAGAGTGAGACTCTGCCTTTAAAGATAAATAAATAAATGAGTGAATAAATAAATTAATTTAGCTTCTCATATTTTTGGAAGCTAGAAGTCTAAAGCCAAGTTATAGTCAGGGTTACTTCTATTGAAGCTCCTCTCCTGGGCTCTCTAATGCATCCTAGCTGCTCCCTAACATGGCATTCCTCGGTCTGTGTTGCCTGGATCCAAACTATTCTAATAAGGACACCCATAATATTGGATTAGGTTACCTTTGTATAAATTCATCTTGTGGTTAACATCTCTTTATAGGTCCTATCTCCAAATGCAGTCATGTGCTGGGATATTGGGGTTGGGTCTTCAAAGTAATAATTTAGGAGCTGAAAAGCACAATTTATTTCATAACAAATACTAGAGATTCTTAAAAATATTTCTTTGTTTATCTGGTGCAAGTAAGAGATGAATGTCAAGAGCCACTTTTTATAATGTATTAAAATCAGGTTTTGGACTCTTTTTTTGTTAGCATCTTTAATATTTTGAATATAAAATCAACTAATGATGATATACTTTTATATAATGATATTTTACAAGTAAAAACAGGATAAGCTTAAGATAAATTAGTACATTTAATGGTTTTGAATCAATGAAAAGTTAAGCAAAAAATACCTCTTCTGCATTGTGACTTTATTGGAGCAGCAAATGAACTCTCCTGGGGCCACATGCGACCAAGATTCACTTTTGCTTTTAGTGAAATATTTTATTCTTGCCAGTACTGGACCACGTGTGGTAAGCATGCCATAGTCAATGCTTTCATTAATCCTCTTACAAACTGCCAATTAATGCTACTTTTCATTCCATATTTCAGAAGAGTCTTAAGCACATTACATAACAATGGAGGAAGAGTCTGGGTTTGAACATGGGTATCATTTATTCCTAAACTCAACAATTATAGTCCCAACAAGATGCTGATTTATCAACTAGCTCAAAGAGTCACAGAAAATTATGACCAAAATGAGAAGAAGCCTCTGGATAACTGACTTTGGGACAGCAGAAGGAAAGCTTTAGACTTTATTTCTATTCTTGAAACATGATTTGCACTTAAACTGAAAATATAGTCCCACAATCTTGCAAATGACACTATTGATTTCGTGGAACTTAAATGACAGCACTGAAAGAAATGGTTTACTACAGAAAATATATGTGTAAAACTAAGCAGTCTGGGGAATAACTCACAGGAAAATAGGACTATAAAATGAGCTAAGTCAGCACTTTTGAGCAATTTCCTCCATGACCTCAGTCAGTATGGGCACCAAAGTTTGGCATATGGTTTATGATGTCAGAGTCAATAAACTTTGCCAGGTTAGTATGTAAACTGAATTATTTTTGATGATATAAATGATAAGTTCTGTAGAAACACTTCAGTGCACATCTCTATAATATGCATTATTTATTAAATACTCAAAATGAAAGAAAATAAAAAAATATTTATTATTGTGCTCATATCTAAGAAGAAAAATTACATTTTATTTTCTTTATTTATTTAATAGAGATAGAGAGAAAGAGGTATATACATATATGTAGAGAGAGAAAGAAATTGAGAGAGGGAGAGAATGGGCATGCCAGGGCCTCCAGCCACTCCAAGTAAATTCTAGATGTGTGCATCCCCTTGTGCATCTGGCTTAAAAAGTTTATGGGGAATGGTGGGTTCTTTTTGGCTTTGCAAGCAAGCACCTTAACCACTAAGCCATATCTCCAACCCAAGGATATTTTATAACAAAATAAAATACTCCCTTATTTTATATGAAGAATAAAATAGATTTCTATGAATTTCTAAACATAATTGAAACCCTCCTGCTAAAGATATGTGCAGTAGAAAAATTACCATTACTTTGAAATCATACATCTTTTAATATTTTGTTTCAAATGAGACCAACTAGACCATTCTTAAGAGATACTAAATGAATACCTGAAAGACTAAATTAAATATCTCAGAATGGAAATTGTAAGTTTACATTCAAGAGTACATACAGGAAGATGATATTTCAGATTATAATAGTCTTGTCCTGAAGTGTCATACCTCAACATCTAACTGTGATTCTATCTCCTCAAAGAAAATAGTAAGTTTAGGTGAAACTTATATTTTTTTAGGATATCTTACGTCCTTTACAGAAAATTCATTTTTACCTTTATTACCAAACCAATTTCTTTTGCATGTAATTCTATAATAAAACAGCATTTCCTACATGCTCCCTGGGTAAGGTAATCAAATGGCGACATAGTATAATTGCATGCTATTGCCCAAGAAGATTTATGCCCAGGGAAAGAAGAAGCCATCTGTAGGAATAACAGTATTATATATTCTAAAGCCTCATGTGTTTTAAGAAACCACCTGGTAGTCAACTATTATGTGGATAATAAGTATCTTCTGCTTTCATAGTAAGCCCAGAAAACATAATAACCTGCAAATATTAGTAAGTACAAAACAGTAAGCTGTTTCATAGGGTAGTAGCTAGAGATCATTAAAAAGGTACCAAAACCAGAGTGATAGACTATGTATCCTGACCATCTATGCTATGCAGCCCCTTTCATTTTACTAGATGATAGAGATTTCCTTCAACTCAGAGTGCCCATAAAATTCTGTCCAAATACATGCCATACATGTCATACTATTTTCTGATGATGACATTTCCATAGTTTTGTAACTTCCAGGAACGAAGGCTAGAATCTTTGCCTTTCAGAGGACTTGTGATTCCTTCCTTTGATGAAAAGTTGCTGATGGATCATGAAGTCCCAGTAATTCACAGGAAAGGCCAAATTTCCCCAAAGGCATTTTCAGCAAGTCATATAGCATCCTTAGTATCTGCAATGGGCTGAGTTAGCAAGATAACCATGAGCACAGCCCCCAGAACATATTCTTATATAGCATAAATCTATCTTGGTACCAGAACAATATGAAGAAGAGAGAAATAGTATGAAAAGATAGTTGTTAATCATTTCTAGAAGGTGTGGAAAGCATGTTTTCTCTGACTTGAGATCCTGCTTATACGTGTACTGCTTTTGTTAGGAAAGGTGTGTGAAATGTGCACACAGGTTCACCAAGTGGAATACAGGTTAGAGAGTAGCATATCCAGTATTTGTTCATAGATAATGGATAATGACCTATTTGATAATACTATACTTACTTCATAGACATGTAATACATTCAAGTGGGTTATTTCCTGTACCAATTTCAAAAACAAGAGATTGATCTTATATTATTTTGATATTTACAAGTTATTCTGAAAGTGAATCCTATATTAGAGTATGTGGGCCAAGTTAATACATTTCCTCATTTCTTGACATCTAAGCAATCTAAATATGTCTTGACATCTAAACAAACTCTTTATTAAGAGTGCTCAATAGAATGACAAAGTGTTTCATATGCAGATATCAATCCTAAATCTCCTTAACTTTCCATGTGCTCCATTGCTCTCTGACTATATATTCCAAAAGCAATAATATAGCTAAGTCATCGCATGGGGAATACATTCTGAAAATGTCAAAATAAGCTTTAACCAAAGGTCTAAATTCTATAGAAGATGTATTTTAGTCATATACTTAACTCAGTTTCAATCTAAATAGATGATACCTAAAAATACTGGAGACATCATGTTTTTTTTTATGTTATAAGTTCTGAAATAAGTATACATCCTCTCTCTGATCCTTCCCTGCTCTCTATTTAAAACTAGCAGGGAGGGCCTGGGGAGATGGCTTAGAGGTTAAGGCACTTGCCTTTGAATCCTAAGGACCCTGGTTCGATTCCCCAGTACCCACATAAACCAGCTGCACAAGGTGGAACAGGCTTCTGGAGTTTATTTGCAATGGCTGAAGGCCCTGATGTACCCATTCTTTCTGTCTGTTTCTCTTCTCTTTGAACTCTCCCTACTCGCTATTGAAAACTGGCAAGGAATTATTGTCAATGTTTTTTGAATGGTGACTGAATTAACCTATATTTCATTTGTCTTCAGGAAAAGAGGCCCAATCAACAGACACGTTCACAGATGCTAGGCATCCCCGACTTAAAAATGCTATCCTCCTAGAAGGTAGGACAATATCAAATTACCTTATAGTATTTCTCATATAATTTAGTTCATAAAAATCTAGGAGCCTGGAGATTATAGGAAAAATAGATAACTTTATAGGTTATGAAGTTTTGCCATTTTCACTTGTTCATGAATTAACAATCAATTCTCTTCTTAGTTGTCACATTATACATATGGATAGATCTTCTGCACATCCAAAAGAAGTATGCAAAAGGATCTTACTAAGGTGTTTTATATTTCATGATATTTTGCCCAATAATCTGGTCTATACTCTAGAATATAGAATGCATAAAGCACAATAATTTCTAAAAGATAGAGTATTTAGTTCATAGTTATAGAAGTTGGGAAAGCCAAGAGCATGATACAAGTTCTGAGAAACACTTCCTTACTGAACCATAAGATATAAGGGCAAGCAAGCAAATGCAGAAGAGACAAAACACAGAGCAACATTGCTTTATAACAATTCAATCTCACAAGAGCAAATACACTCCCATGGAAAGAGCATCCATCATTTTCAATGACCTAGTCACTTGTTAAAGGTCCCATACTCTCAACACTGTCACATTGAAAAATGTCAACATGTAGTTTTCCATTGTAAAAATCACACCCAATAAGTACACATAATATAGGCATCCTTATAAATCCAATGTCCACTTCTTTATCAATATTCCTTTCCCACCTCATTTTATTAATACCATTTCATACTAGCATTCACTCAAAGATAACTTATCAACAGTCCCCATTATGGCATGAATATAAAATGTCCTCTATAGGCTCACAATTTCTCAAAGATAACTTATCAACAGTCCCCATTATGGCATGAATATAAAATGTCCTCTATAGGCTCACAATTTGAGCACTTAATCTCCAGCTATAATAGCACTAATTTGGGAGAAGGTGGAAATTGTAGGAAGTGCCACCTCACTGGAGACAGTAAGTGAATGAGACTTATCCAGGTAATTCCTGGTTCTTGGGACCCTTCCCATCCCTCCTGTCCACGAGGAGATGAGCAGCTTCTGAAACACAGTTCTGAGGCCATGATATTCTGCCTCACTGCTGTCCAGAAACAAAGAAACAAGTGACTACAAAAGAAACCCTTTGAAACTGTGAGCCACTATTAATCCTTCCTCTTTCAAGTTGCTTTACTCAAGTATCTGGTAACAGTGACATTGAGGCTAACAGTCTAGGCACAGTGGATACAACACTGAAGTGTCCAGATACTTGAAAAATCACAAGCTTGTAATAAAAGATAATCATCTTTTCATCTTCTGCACGACTAATTTTATAATCAGACACGTGCATTCAATCTTTAGAGCATGAGCTCCCTCTGGAAAGTAATGCCAAAATGTGAATGAAGTTATTTCATGCATATAATCTTGGTGTGCTTGATTTCAGCATTTCTTTTTACTTTTATAGGGATTTTTTTTTTTCTCTTGGTGAACTCATTAAAAACTTATGAAACTCTTCTTAAGATTGTTCTGTATTTATCTTCTGATCTGGGTGTTCTTTGTAAAAGTGATCTTTCTGAAGAATCCATGAATAATGAAAATCGACTTTACAGATTCTTTTTGAGTAAAGAGATTATTTCTTATCTGCTATTCCGACAGTAAGTTCTCTTTATAAGGTGTTTCTGTAATTGCCTTCATTTGACCTCTGGGTCTGAAACTTCAGTCTTCTTTTTCATAACTCATTCAGGTTTTTGTTCCATAGGGTATATGAGAATTTGCAGAGCCATCAGCTTCCACAGGCCCAGGGTTAGAGCTGATTTCTGTGCTCTAGAGCCTCTAGGATTAGTGACTTCCTGGAGTTGCTGGCCCAGGTAGTAGAGAGCCTGGCTTTATCACAGCTTGCTTCCCAATACAGCAACCTTACAGTAGCTCTTGGTTTAAACATGCCCTTTTTAGATATTGCTAATGTGAGGGATTAACAGCTGGAGAGCTCAGAAGTCTGATTGTTCTGTTGCTCTGTTTATTATTCAAGAAAAATTCCATCATATTTTCTAGCGTTAGCAAATTCTTTTTTAATTTTGAATTTTAAATGTTACATTAGTTACATTTATATATTTTTTAAATATAGAGATAACTTCAGAGCATACATTTTCAGTGATATTTTAATTGGAGGCCTTGTCTCTATAAGGAAAAGTGTTAATATGCTCCTCTTTCCATACTGAGAATTCCCAAAGGCAAGATGAGACATTTGAATCTTTATTCAACAACACCCAAAATTTATATAATAGTAAGCACACATAATAAATACTGCATGGCACTCAGTGGCTCTTTTTATGACTTCTTTGAGCCTCAGGACAAAAATGTTCATTCTGTATGATTTGGATTTTAAGGAAGGAACCTTCTTTCTACCCTTTCCCCATACTCAACTATATGAAGGATCAGAATGTGAATCCTATTTGTAAAAGGGTTTAAGCTTTCTGAATTTTAAGAGAAGTATGTGAATTACCATTAACTTAGCCTTTGTTGACTATATAGAGATATAACAAAGGAAAACATATCATTCCAGGTTTCAGTTAATAGAAGGCCAGGGTAAGGAAGAATTTTATACATTGCCAGCAGATGTGTCAGAGACTCCATTTTTTTCAGTCTGGTAAGTTAAGCTATAAATTATTTGACAGATGTAAAGGTTGGAATGCAATCATGAAATAAATAGAAACTTCTTGGTCTGAACAGGAGTGGGAAGCAGCATATTTGAGAAAGATGAATTTATACACACACACACACACACACACACACACACACACACAAATGTATAAAGGGCTTAATGATTTTGGTCATTTTATGTGTAAGGGAGAATTAGAATGGCTTAGTTGCATATATACTTTTATTATTATGTTTCAGCTCAGTTTACCACTAAAATGCCATAAAGTTTACCAGGGCATCTCAGACTTCACATATGGTTTATATGCTTCTTCAAATATCAAACATGTAATTTGTTCACAGCTCCTAGCATTTTTTACTTCATCTACTGGTTACAATTATATCTCCTTATCTTGGATATGTGTTTATTGATGTTCATTGCAGCATTGTTTGCAATGACAAAAATGGATATACCTAAATGCATAGGAATGGATGAATACTTAAACAAAACATGGTATGTATATACAGTAGAATATTATTCAGCTATAAAAAGAAGAGGATTTCAGGATTTTATGCTGAAATCAAACTACATAATAAATAAATTAAACAAAACAATATAAGTTATACATTAAAGATAAGTGTTTTAGAATCCACCTTGATGATGGAATATAGATTAGAGTTTATTGGAAGTTGTGGTAAGGAAAGTTTGGAGTAGTTGTTTGAAGTGCTGAGAAGTCTCAGATATAGATAATGGTAATGGATGCCAATGTGGTGAATGCACTGAAGCCACTGAATTGTATGTTTAAAAACAAATAGCAAATATTATGATGTATGTGTGTGTGTGTGTGTGTGTGTGTGCGCGCGCGTGTGTGTGTGTATGTATGTATATATACATATATGTATGTATATTTATACATATACACATATATGTGTGTGTTCGTGTGTGTGTGTGCATTTACGTATGTATATGTTTATGTGTATGTATATGTATAACTACGTAGGCTGCAATTTTATTTTTTGTATTTTATTTTTGTTTTTTATTTATTTGAGAGTGACAGACAGAGAGAGAAAGAGAGAGAGAGAGAGTGAGAATGGGCATGCCAGGGCCTCGAGCCACTGTGGACACATTCCAGATGCATGCACCACTTTGTACATCTGGCTTATATGGGTCCTTGGGAATTAAGCCTTGAACTGGGGTCCTTAGTCTTGACAGGCAAGTGTTTAGCTGCTAAGCCATCTTTCCAGCCCTAGGCTTCAATTTTAAAAGTTAGTAATAAAATATACCCAAAGACATTGACTTGTACAATTTAAACTGGTGAATAATATGCTACATATACTATACGCTAATGAAAATTTATTTTAAAATGCAGACAAAATCATTTAATGCCAGGTCCCCCTACTACCATAACTTGATCTCATACCTATCTATGCCATAGATAAAATCTGTATTTTCATCATGCCAAATGAATCATTTTCCAGGTCTTGGTACTAAAACATTCTGAAGCCTTAATTTAGAAAAGTGAATTTCACGTTTTCTTATTGTTTTTGATCTGAAGAGCTTTAAGTTATCAAACATAATTGAAGACACCAGAGAGATTTAGCATCTATAGATACTATATGTAGATATTTTCATTATAACAATCTTAACAAAAAAATTTGTTTTGGATACTTATGAATTTATTCAAACTTTAAATAACCAATGTTTTAATATAAATAACAACTCCTATGTTGAATCCAATACTTTCAAAATATTGAAAAAAGAACACTACTTTATCAATTCACAAATCCACTAACTAGCTTACTAGAAGAGAGCTAGATTCCATATTCTCTTATGTCTCATGTCACTTAGTTGAATTACAGATTTGTAGCTAGAAAAGGGAGAAATCTTTTAACAGCTTGTCACCCTGAGTAGTCTTCATTCATAGTAGCTGACATATGACAAATGGTATTTACTAAAAGTTTGTTTGCATTGTAGAAGCAGAAACCACATTGGTGAACTTTTCATACCGTTACATTAAGATTCATTACATTACCTTTACTTTCGAAACACTGACTATCCATGCATGATTTCATCATGTCATTTAAATCTGCTTCTCTTTTTCAGAAAGATGCAGATCCTAAGGAGAGAGCTGCCCCAACATACCTCAAAAGGGGCCCAACTGAAACTAAGGAAAATTGGCGAAACAAGCAAGGGTGCTGTTTTCCTAATGAACCGGATACCAGCATAAAGGGGAAGGAGACCAACACAGCGAAAAATCAACTCCTACCAAATCAGAGAGGCAGAGCCTCAGAGGCCCCCAACATCTCAGCACTGAAGCAGACCAAAAATGCACCCAACATGGCTCAGGGAAATTTTGTGGAAGAGGGAGCAGAAAGAATGTCAGAGTCACATATTGGGTCATGATATGCAGATACATTTATCGTACCAACAACTGTGAGCTAACTGCACAATGCACGACCCATTTACATCAACAAGGAGGGTCCATTGGGAGGGGGTAGCTCATGGATGAGCCTAAACAATGGTACCAAACTGCCTGTATTTACTGAAAAGAAAACTAATAAATTAAGTTAAAAAAATATTAGTTTCCCTATGTATGTATTTCTCCAACATACTAACATGCTAAGTAACTCAGTGCTCCAAATCGTGTTAGTATCATCACCCATCTCATCAGAAAAAGACTCAAACGCAAGAGTTTGAAAGCTGACAAGATAATATCCCGAATAAGGTTTTATAAATGTTAATTTTTACTTTAAAAGCTTTGGATTTTATTTGAAAAAAAGTCATTTTCCAGAAGTGACATTCTAATTATTTATCCCTTTGAAAATTTCTGTCTCATACCCAGGTTTTCATGACTGCAGTTGGTCTGTTCTTCATTTTTTATGTCCTACTGGTGCTCCTTGAAGAAAGCATGAACTGAGTCGCACTTAGCTTCCTTCAGAACACAGCACAATTGCTTTATGTCTATTGTTGATTTCATAACATAAATTATTAAAGAGTTCTGTACTAAATTAGTGAGAGTAATAAAACATGAAATTTTACTTTTTCAAGGGTATCATTTAAAAAAATATTTGTGTGTATACATGTTCATGTACATGAGTTTGGGTGCATGTCCAGAGGTCAAAGGACAATTTGCAGGTGTCAGTCCCCATTTTCTACCTCAGCTGATGAGTCTCTTATTCCGTTTTGTCTGAGAGCTTCCTGCAAAGTCTCCACTTGCCTCCCTTCTCTCTGTCAGCATGTTGTGATTCTGTAGCCCCACATAGGATATGCGTTTTTTGCATAGGGTCTCAGGATCTGAAGTTGGCTTGAGCCGTAAATGCTATATCCACTGAGCCATCTCGCCAGACCCAATTCAAGAATATACATTTTAAATACTATGCATTTATTTATTTATTTATTTATTTATTTATTTATTTATTTATTTCAGAGAGAGAGAGAGATTGGCAGATAGAGGAAGAGAAATAGTATGGTTGCAAGTGAACTCAAGATGCATATGTCACTTTGTGCACTTGGCTTTATGTGGGTACAGGTGAATTGAACCAAGGTCCTTACGCTTTACAGGCAAGCGCCCTGATCACTGAGACATTTATCTAGCTCAAGAACATACATTTTTAAGAGATATTATTTTGTTGGCAATTTCATATATATATATACTGTATTTTGTTGTCTAAGGTCCCTATACATCTTTCTTCTTTCCAACTAGTCCATATTCTATTTTGATGTCATATTTATTTATTTTATTTATTATTAACAACATGGATTTATCATGTGTTGGTATCATATTTTCCCTCATTCGGGCCCCCATTTTTCTGGGGACCATCCTCAGTGGGGTTGTAGGTATTCCCTATGGGGTTTTGGTTTTCGTGTTATGGGAGCAGAAGTCAGTTTTGGGGGGTGGCAATGACTCTTGGCATGATGTCTCAAACTGTGGACCTTATAACCTTTCTGTGCTTTCTTTTATTTATTTTTTATATGTGTATATGTTCTATTGAGTTTAATTAGAGTTACCTGCATGACCATGGGTGGTGTGGTGGTTTGATTCAGGTGTCCCCCCCATAATCTTAGGTGTTATGAATGTTAGGTTCCCAGCTGATGGAGATTTGGGAATCAATGCCTCCTGGAGGGAGTGTATTGTTGGGATGGGCTTATGAGTGTTATAGCCAGTGTCCCCTTGCCAGTGCTTGGCATACTCTTCTGTTGCTATGATCCACCTTATGTTAGCCAGGGTGTGATGTCAAACCTCTGGTCATGCTGTTATTTTACCTGCCATCGTGGAGCTTCCCCTCGAGCCTGTAAGCCAAAATCAACCTTTTTTTCCCACAAGGTGCTCTTGGTTGGGTATTTTTTTTTACCAGCAATTGAACTTGACTGCAACAGTAATGTGGTACTGAGGAATGGAATTGCTGGTAGACATGTGACTATGTGTCTTTGGCTTTTTGGAGCTGATTTTCAAAAGGAATGTGGAAGGATTTGAAACCTTGGCCTAAGAGATGCCTTGCAGTGCTATAAGCACAGATCGATGGACTATTATGATCAGACTTAAAAGACCTGAATGCAGTAAGAACTATGTACTGTGAGGTTTGTCCTATAAGCATGAGAAAGAACTTTGCTTGGACTGGGCTAGCAGTTTGTATGAAAAGCTTGCTATTATGCACATGTCCTAAGAAGTTGTGCAGAGTTGCTTTGCCTAAAAATGCACTTATGTGAACAGAGTGATATGGCACAGAAAAATAAAAAATCTTTGGGTGAACTGTTGCTCATTCAGCTGCAAATGAGAGATTATAATCCTTAAGATTGGGCCAACTGACCTGTACTGGGGCAACAGGAAGAATGTAGACTCTTTTGAAGTGGACTGAGTGCTCAAGGAGTGTGCTGTTCTTCAAAGTCTGTTTTATTCCCCCCTGGATTAACAAACTGGCACCTGACTTGGTATTGTGGAGTATAAGAAATGCAGGAGAGGGTCATTGTTTTGGAAATGGCCATGGGCAGTGTGAATGGGTTTGCTGGATGCCTGCATGGAGACCCCATGGGTCCATGAGGATGAACCATGGATTATGGTGGAGACCCAGTGGAGATTCTGGGACCATGAGATGGCTGCTAAGGAAAGCAACCAGCCACAATGAAGTTTTCCAGAACTGTGATTAGCCTAGCTGGAAGGGTTGAATTGAAACTCCAGAGACTTGTTGCTGCTTAGAATTATCAGACTTGGAGATTTGTCACTGGCCAGAGTTGTTGGACTTGAAGCTACAGAGTTTGATGTTTGCCCTGATTGTTTTAAATCTTATATTGGCTGAATTTCCTTGGTATTCCCAAAACCGTCTTTTTCAGTGTGAATGTTTATTCTGTCCTATTATGGGTCTTTTAGGGGTATTTTTTGGTAATATGGCTCAGTTAAAAGATCTTGGACTATGGGAATATTTGAATATCACTGGGATTGATAAAACTAAGGGGACATTTAAAATTGGACTGAAGCATTGCCTTTTACATCATGGATGGTTATCAGTTTATGGGGGCCAGGGGCAGAATGTGGAGGCTTGATTCAGGTGTCTCCCCATAAACTTAGGCGTTCTCAATGTTGGGTTCTCAGCTGATAGAAATTTGGAAATTAATACCTCCTAAAAGGAGTGTATTGTTGGGGGGGCAGGCTTATGAGTATTATAACAAGTGTCCCCTTGCCACTGTTTGGCACACTCTCCTATGGTCCATCTTATGTTGGCCAGGGGGTCATGTCCACCCTCTGCTCATGCTGTCATTTTTCCTATTATTGTGGAGCTTTCCCTTGAGCCTGTCAGCCAAATAAAACCTCTTTTTCCAACAAGCTGCTCTTGGTTGGGTGATTTCTACCAGCAATGCGAACCAGAGCAGGAAGAGGTGGGGATCACATGTGCTTCTCTATTGATGATGGAATGCTGCTGGCCCAATGTTGTACACATAATGACAGTTGCCATGAAGATAATGAATCCAGTGATCCTGTCACATCCAGAATATAGTACTTCACACCACTTTTCTCTATCCTGTGGTTTTTAACATATTTTACCCCTTTTCTACAATGAACCTTGAGCCTCAGAAGGGTGATATAAAGATATAAGTACATCACTTAACACTCAAGTCACTTATTATCAGCACTTTGATGAATTTAAGTCTTTTCAGTAGCCAAAATTTCAGTTTTACATGGTGTTAAAGTAAAAAAAATATATACAGTGACCACTGACATAGTTTGATGCCACCATATCGATTAATACTAAAGGGCCAATAATTATAGCATCTGGTGGTTTTTATACTTTAATGCAAATGTCAACATTATGAAAAGGAGAAAAATAATATCTACTTATGAGAATAATAGTTTTGTACTCCTATCTCTTGACCCTATATTGGGGCTTCCCTGGTAGCCATACTTTGAGAATCACAAGCCTAGAATTAGTCTTCCTCTACTCTCCACCACCTCGGGCACTCAACCAATGGCTACTGTTTACTCTGTAAATTTCCTTAACTAAGCTCAGCACAGTATCACCTTTTAAAATTGCATGAGATTCTTATCCAGGCAGATTTACTTATTCGTTAAAGGACTGAAGTATCTTATATGTCTACAGTGCCACAGTAGTTGTTTACTTGAAATTTTCTCTATTAAACTATGGCTTTGAAATATCTATGAATTGATATTCATCTTTATAAAGAGGGTGTCTGACAAAGAATGTGGAATCAAAGAATAAGTGAATAAGATAATTATTGCGTTATGGCTCAACATGAATGTTCCTGATGACGAATATATCAAGTTGCACAGGTGAAAAATCCGAGCATTATAGATTCAAATGTTATAGAGATACGCAATGAATCAAAGAGTGACAAATATGTATTAACTCCATGGTCAGTATAGTTAGTCATTTACACACATACACACACACAATTCACACCACAGGGAGATCAAAATGCCCTGGGCCATTAATATACAAATTATTATGAATAAATATGGAAATCTATAGAATAAAAAATGTGAAAGTATGTTATTAAAAGTATATACTTAAACTAATTTTAAAAGCTGAATAGAATTTCATTAGGCAAAATGACTATGAATGATAGATATTACATGCTGAAAGTTCAAAATGAAAATTGTCAAGCACTAAGCATGGAATGGCAATACACAAATAAATTTGACATAGAAATCTTTTTTTTTTCACATGCTTAAATGTTACAATAGATGCTGAATTACAATGTTTTTCAAAAAGTTTATATTAATATTATGAAATATTTTTGCACATTCAATATTCGATAACAGCATGTATGCTGTTAGAGCTTCTACCACTGAAGTAAGTCTTCAGCCCCAAGTTACATTTTTATTTGTATAATAGTATTTGTTATCACAATGATTATATTTAAATATATACACATACATGAACACACTAAATAATTCCTGGTAGTTTTTAAGCATATACGAATAGCTGAAATATATTAGGCAAATTTACTATATTTCATTTATTGGAAGGAAATTAACTAAAATAATTCTGTATTAAGGATTACAAGAATCCTAATACTCTTAATTGTTACAAACATCATAACAAGAAGCTGAAAATGAGATTAAAAGCTAGTATTTATTCATGCTGCCTGAGAGCAATTAATTGCTTCTTTGACACTGAGGGATGATATAGTCACATTTGTGCTTGAATCAAAGCTCTGGAAAGTGTGATTGTTTGATGAAATTATCACTGCTATTTCTCTAATAACCCAAATGGCACTCAGTTTCACCAAACTATTTAAAATTAAATATGTGTACTTACTTTCAACAATGACTTGTCTGCCTTCCCAGTTATCTTGAATAAGCTGTATATTTCCAAAGTGTGCATCACTGTAAAAGATGCGGTTTGTACCTTTTCTTTTTTGATTGTAGTCAAAAGCCAAAGCGATGATATTCTTGAAATAAAGTGGGTTTTCATAGGGCTTTATTGGGGAATTTAAATTGTTTTCATCAGAAAGATGTATACTTTTTAATACTGTTCGTCCTGAATACAGCAAATAGCCTTCATGCCTTAAGCACGTAACTCCATCTTCAGCCAAATATCCATGGGCACAAGCACATGTTCTCTGGGAATTTCCTCGATAAAGACAGAGTTGCTTACAGCCACCATTGTCCTTGGCACAAACATTGGTTCCTGAAGAAGAAAACATGCACACATGCACGTGCACACACACACACACACACACACACACACACACACACATGAATTCATAAATTCCTTTTTATTTGCAAACATATTGACAGCAACATTAAACATTTACACTGAATATTCAGTATTTTTTTGACTTGTAAATAAAAGCAAATATTAAAATGTATTTTTTTTAAATCAAAGAATTTTAAAATCTTGGATTTCCATTTGAAGGGTAACATAGTTGCTTCCCTCACAATCAAAGTAAAAGCATTAAAATTTATTTTATCCAGAACTGAGGATTAAGCTAAATATCAGACCCCTTGCCTAGCACACAGAAGATTTCGGATTCAGTTCCCAGCACTAAAACAAGCACAAAAATCCCTTAACAAATAATTATATACACACATTGATATAAGATCAATGATGATAGGATTTACATCATATTTTTTTTGCTACATGCTACTTGATTCATTCAAAACATTCACTGTAGTCACTGGAAATATGTGCTGCTATAAGGGCTGTGTCTATCAAGTATGGAAGGCACTGAAGCAAATTCATATCTCCAGTATGTCTATCCTCCTAATTCTGTATGTTGGGCATAATTTACTCCAGTTGTGAATGAGGACATGGAACATTTCTATTACTTCTTCTTAGGGCTAATTCTATAGAATTTTTATTACAATTTTCAAAATTATTACACAGAGTTCCTTTCAACTAGATAATTAATTAATTTTAATAAAAAGAACAAATATCACTGCTACATCAGTTTAAAATATGTTTTATAGAATAGTGGTTCAGAAATATTATATAATAAAATACATCACCTTCTAGAGCCAAATCCAGTTTTTGTGTTAATATATAATCCAAAACAAAAATTCACACTGCCTTTCCATTCCCTAGTTGTGTCTGTACTTTTTACAATAGTATATTGATCAAGATTTCATTTAACATTTCTTATTGCCATTCAATTCTCAAGACATGTCCTGTATCTCACATGTACCTGTACATGCATGATCGTAAGTAAATGTACATATGTTTTCTCATTTCTTCAAGCTACTATTTTATTTTCGTAGAAAATCAGGTGAATGTTTGAGGTATTAGACTTACATGAGAATTAATTCTTAATTTAAGTATAGCAGATATTTAAAAATTAAAAAGGAAATAATAAAAACATATAGCAAATGTAAATTCCTATAAATGTGCTGACCTTTCTCTCTTACTCGGTTAAAGATTTTGATCTCCTTTAGGTTCACTCCAAGACCGGTTCTCATGGTTACTGTTTCTGTGGCATCATTCTTGTGGCCCCTTCTGACAGACCCATTGGCATGTGCTCTGCCCAAAAGTTGAACATACATGATCAACTATCTTCACATATTCAAAATCAAATGATCTTGTTAGATGTAAGATTACAAATGGGGCAATGAAAGCAAAGAAATCAGCTTTAGTCTGTGATATTGAAAGACTTGACCATGGCATAGCTAGAGAGCTCTGTCAGTCTTCCCTGTGAAACTCCCATGGCTCTGTAAGAGCCTTTCTGTGATCTTGCTAAGGTATGGCCAGTCCTACGAGGGCAAATAAGCTGGCACTGAAATAACATTTTGAGACTCAAATACTTAGAAAAGAAATGAATTACCTGTCAGACCAGTAGATGTAAGCCCCAAAGACTGCTACAGAAAACAGATCCACCGTGCTCCCTGACAGCACCACCTCGCGGTTCCCTCCAGTCTCAAGGTCAATCCTCTCTATCTTGTCTGTGCGAGCATCACACCAGTATAATTTATTTTCCTAAAGATCGATAGGAAAGCAATAGTACAAGCTGGTTTTGATTATTTATTAAGAACATCTGGGAATACTATAAACAGTCTAATGCAAACTGGCATTTAATACACTTCAGATACTTAAAAGAAATCCAACTGACCTCATAGTCAATGGAGATGCCATTGGGCCATGTTATTCCCATGCCTACAAGGACAACCTTTTCAGAGCCATCTAGGCGAGCCTTCCCAATGCATGGCATCTGTCCCCATTCAGTCCAGAATAGAAAGCTGTAATTAAATAGGTCATTTATAGTAATATGCTGACAAGTAGGCATTAAAGAATCAAGATATTAAAATGACATGAAAAACCATAACAGTGATATTCATACTAACAGAACAAACATAAATAAATGTCACACACTAATGTACAAGCATATTCATGCTTGTATTTCCATAATTTTATTGTTAAAATTTACTTACCTAGACGTAGAAATTACTGAATGGATCAAATACATGAAGTAACATTTGTGAATGCCCTTTCTTTTCTAAAATGCTCACCTACAACCTGGTTCCAAATTTGGTTCTATAGTTGTTTTCACATTTGAAATATTCCCTTTAAAAAGCCTTTCAGTCTGCCTTACTTATCATGGCACTGTATTTCCCATGCCACCACAGCAGCACACACACTATAGTGGCAGTTATATGCATTAATCCACCTTACATATTTTTTAATATATTTGTCTCTACTTGGGCCATCATCTCCATGTAGACTTTTTAGTACTTCCCACCATTGCTTATTACCTATAGTACCCAATGATTAGAAAATTAATGGGAATAATACTTAATAGTACTGAAGTTATGAATGTGCACATGAATACATCATAACTTTCCATTCTGTCCACTTCTCCCAGTGTTGTGACTAGGCAATTTGAATTTCATAAGCTAACTTATGATGTCACCTTAAAATATGATTTCACCATGCAGGTATGGCATCATTATTTTACTAATATCAAAAATGTAATGCTGGGCTAGTGAGATGGCTTAGTGGTTAAGTTCCATGCCTATGACGCCTAAGAACCCATGTTCAATTCTCCAGGTCCCATGTAAGCCAGATGCACAAGGTGGAACATGCATCTGGAGATTGTTTATAGTGGCTAGAGGCCCTGGGATGCCCATTCTCTCTCTCTCTAATAAACAAATAAATAAATAAAAATCATATATATATATATGATTTTTATTTATTTATTATTTATTATTATATATATATACACATGCATACATACATGTATATATATATACATGTATATACATATATACATAATGTTGATATAGAAAGAAGAGCTAAAATATGCTGAAATAAAATATGTCAAATGAATGTAAAAACTGAAGGTATAAGTCAGTCCATAATTATTTCCACTTAATTATTAAAGTCTTCATGTTTAAGACAACATAGAAATTCATATTTTAAGTATAAACTACTCATCCTAAATATGAGGTTATATCTACTGAAGTTTTAATCTATCAGATGGCTACATGTACCAATTTTAGAAAAATATTGTCATTCATTTAGTTAAGAATAACAGTATATTTCTTTGCATATATGATAAATATACAAAATAACATAAGAAAATATTGTGGAAATACATATAAAATACTGTGGGAACATATAAAAGTTAAAGATATACATTATTTTTTCATATATATTTGTTGCCGCTATCATTGAAGCATTAAAAATTTAAAGCTGAATAAAATATGTGTATTCTACTCATGTAATTTTTTGATTTAATAGTTTTTTTTTCTTAAAGAACTATATAAAATAAATTTATTAGGCTTTTACAAACAGATAAAAAGGAGGTGTGGATAGAATTCCAAGTGTATTAATCTTGAAGATTCTGTCATTCACATTTATAAGTTCTTAAATGAGAAATGGAATATTTTGTAGAAGGAAATCTATGTAATACTTTATTGCTAAGAACTTTGTTTTAAAAGACATAAAAGAAATCTTATTTGTATTAAAGTGAAGATTTTAAAACTTTAAATGATTTTCTAATTGAACTAAGCATTATTTAATCAAATAACTATATATACGCAATTTTTACATCATTTTCCTTTTTAGGGACAGGTGTCATTGTTGTTGAAAGATATACATTGTTACATTGCAAAGGATGGACTTGAATAGTCAGACAGACCTTTAACAACTCAACATCACTGTTGTCATATACTTCAGCATTTCAAGTACAGAAGAAAATGCATGTTAATCTTTGCTGAATATTAATTTGATTTCAAATGGACTAGAGAGCAAGAAAACTATAATTTTGAATGTATAAACTAAACAAATCATTCCACTTATTGAATCCTCATGGCTACAGAAATGGTGGCTCTGGGGTGAAACAACCATACTCATGTGATCCTTAAAGGAACACACCAGGAAAGACACTCAGGCTTTATCAACCCAGGCCTAACACATTTTCTCTGTAATATATGGTCCCATCAACATATGGTATCCTTCTCATATTTTTTCTGTGCTATGAGTGGTGGAGAGAAATTCCTATAAAAACAGGAGAAAAGAAATCCCCAATATGACCAAAAGCTTAGTTGTGAGAAGCAAGCATAAGCTACTTTCTAGTTTCTCTGTTTTGAATTTGTGATGCTTCTACAGGAGAGGCTGAAATGCATGTCAGTAAACTTCATGGATTAAATACCTTAAATATAGCTATTCTAAATGTAGACTTTATACAAAGTTTCCTTACATATACTAGTGACTTGATAGATATCAAAATATATGAAGCTAAATCTCCCATGTGGGAATTATTTTTGTGGTAAAATAATTTATCAACGTAAAAAGATGAAAACATTTATCATAATTAAGGAATCTTTTATGAATATAAAAAATTAAGTGAATATAAGGTAAATATTAATTTACTTGCCAATTAAATTGAACTTGAAAATAGATAACTATATAGAAGTGGAACTTTAAGAACCTACAGCAATTTTAAAGCAAACTCAGGGAAACAGTGGTTTAATAGTAGATTCACCACCCAATTTGAGTTTATATGTGGCTGTGGGAAGTATTTGTTAAATTGCATAATACAGATAAGAAAATTGACTTTAGAGCACTCTATTTGTGAATTTAACACTGAAAATACGATCCCAGTTCTAGAACAATTTCAAAATTGTCAAAATCAAATGATACCTTTAAGACTTTTCTTCAGATAATAAACAATGATTAAACCAAAATGAGAAATAACATTTAAAAATTTATTAATTTATTTGCAAGATGAATGAGAGAAAAGAAAGAGACAAAAGCGAAAATATGGTATGCCAGGACTTCTTGCCACTAAATTGAACTCCAAATGCATGTGTCACTTTTGTAATTGGCTTTATGAGGGTACTGTGGAATTGACTCCGGCCATCACGCTTTGCAAGAAAGCATCTTTAACTAATAAGCCATCATCTCTCCAGACTAAAATCCCATTTTTACATATGTCTGCACTTACACTGAAATGTAAATTACAAGATGCAATATACATTTTTATGCCTAAGAGGAAAAAGAAAGTGTTACTTGTTTTACTTGCAATTACATACCATGAGATGACAAAAAGCTTTAGTAACATGCTGTGATTACCATATATACATATACATATATATACATACATACATATATACATATATATGGTAAACACACACACACACACACACACACACACACACACACACACACATATATATATATATATATATATATATATATATTTCATAGAAAAATGACTATTCACCATAGAATTTATTACACTTAATTATTCAAAAGGATAGTGAAGCTTTATTTACCCCACCTTGGACAGTAAAATAAAAGAAAATCAATGGAGTGGAGAAACTGATTTTTCAAGCAGAACTAACATACATGGCTTCTATTTTGCATTTGCCTATATCTTAAAAGGCTGCAAGGCTTTATTGTTCAAAAACAGGCTTCATGCCCACTTCCCAAGGACGTTCTTCTCTTGCATTCAGCTAATTAACTTCATTATGGTTCACCTTTGCTCTTGGCAGCACCGCCTGCCATGTTTCAATTTAACAGAATCTTAACTTGCTGTACTTTATTTCTCAGATATGAATTTTGACACCAAAATGTCTATGTAAGATTACTTGGAATTCAATTTTTGAATAATTTTACATATAATTTTTACATTTAAGGCTCTTTCTTGCCTGAAGCCAAGTTAAAATAGACATGATAGATGGACATATATACTGCTAAGATTTTTAAGTGTCAGTAAATATTTCCTCTAAATAAAACTGGGACTTAAACAAGGATCACTATTCCAAAGTATAAACATTCTATTCTATATGAATAAATATTTATGATATTCTTTTAGGAAGAAGTGAATGTACAAGGATAATATGTAAATATGTAAACAGTGTTACAAATCGTAATGAATGTTTAGTTTGTGGATGGAAATATAAATTTGCTTTAGGGACTAAAGAATAAGAATTCAATAATATGTACTGAGAGCTTTCTCCTAAGTCAATGCTGGGTTCCTGGTCACAATGGAAGGTAATAGCAAATCTGACAGATATCTGAAGAAATGAAATGGAAGGATTATGTGAAATGTGAACTAACTGATAAAAAACTACAGAGACTCAAAATTTCAATCTTTTCTGTGATAGTACCAAAGGAGGTGTCATATAGAGAAAGGAAGTGAATAGAGATATGAGAGAACATGTGAGGTTTCACTGACAGTTGAATGAATAGAAAAGAAGTTTTAAATATAGAAAGATGATGATGATTTAGTTTATGTGTTTGTCTTACATTTATTTATATTATGTATATCACTCTATTGATACAATGACTTCAGTTTTAAAAAGAACACAGAATCACTTCCAATGAAAAATATAGCCACAGCAGAGAAAACATACAACCAGGAAAATGAAGAGAAAAATAAAGAAATACTGTGTTCACAGGCATTAAATGGGGAGGTCAGAGAGGAACACAAAGATCAGGGCTAGAGGTTAGCAGAAACATAAATTCTTGCATGGAGCCTAACCTTAAATTTCTCCTGTTTCTTTTTTTCTTTCCCCTTGGTACTGGCCTATAACTCCCAGTTCCAGGATATGGTTAACAACCACAATGAACTGTTGATCAGAGAGACCTACAAGGTCTTGGTCAAGAAGACAGATTACTGTCAGAGCACATGATTACTAACCAAAGGTTAATGGTAAGACACTACTGCTGAAGACAGCATATGTAGAGATACCTGGTTGTAAACTAGAAGAAAGCCAGTACACATGCTGGAAGGTGATACATGAGCTACCAGGGGAAAGTGGCCAACATCTGTCTTAGCAACTCAAAGACTAAGCCACTTAGAAGCAAACAACCTAATGTGATGCTCACACAAGTGCAATAGTGGCACACAGTCATGGTGGGTAACCAACTGCCCTTGAATTGTTGAACAGATTCTCTCAGTGGGAAGGAACCCATATCAGAAACTGGAAGACAAGTCAGAATCACATCCAGATAATGATTTTGCGTTCCATTATCAAGCTCCCACTGATCTTGGGCTATAAGAGGATCTACACCCATTAAATTCTCTCTAAGGGGCTGGAGAGATGGCTTAGTGGTTAAGCGCTTGCCTGTGAAGCCTAAGAAACCCGGTTTGAGGCTCGGTTCTCCAGGTCCCACGTTAGCCAGATGCACAAGGGGGCGCACGTGTCTGGAGTTCGTTTGCAGAGGCTGGAAGCCCTGGAGCGCCCATTCTCTCTCTCTCTCCCTCTATCTGTCTTTCTCTCTGTGTCTGTCGCTCTCAAATTAAAAAAAAAAAAAAATTCTCTCTAAGTTAATAACACTTATCCCATTTAACCTGTGCTACTTCACTCTCTATTGGAGAATCTGTTTCTCCTTTTCAAACAGGAACAGGACCTGAGGAGATAAATGACCCATCACACTTCACCCCAGCTTCAGCTGAAACCACAGAGGAAGTGGGGAAATGAGGAATAGTGTTATTTTGTAGGTGAACCTGACATCAGAACAAGGGTGAAGGAGATGGATACTGAAGACAACATCTACCAAACCAGAGATCCACAGACCACTGGAGTAGATTTAAAATGCACCCAACATGACTCAGGGAATTTTTTAGAAGATGGGGCATCAAGACTGTTAGAGCCACAAGTTGTGACATTATGCACAGAGATAACACTCTGTGATAACTGACTGCTAACCCCAGAATGCATGACCGACAATCTCCATGGGGATGACCTGCATCCCCAACAAGGAGGGCCCCTTTGGAAAAGGGGCAGTGGCAAGGGAAGTATCAACATGTGGTGTTTATATACAAAGTATGTCCATAACCAATAAATACAAATTAAAAAAAAAAACAAACACTTTTACACACACACAATCTTGTGTGGACAAAGAGGGAAATCAATCAGGAGAAAGCAAACAGTGTAACAACCTGAAAACAGCAATGGCTTTGTATTAGGTGATAGACACACTCATAATTGCCTAGGTAAGCAGAAACTTTGATACCCACTCCAGAGCTTCAATGAGACAATAAGTAGTAATCACTATTCTAAAAGTAAGACTAATAATTACTTAAATAATTATAAGACATCATTGTTCTTTTTCAAACATAAAGGAAGAGTCCTATTTGAAACTGAAAAGGCTTCATTGAAAATGAAATTAAATATGATAAAAGAGCATAGCTAGTATATGAGAAGTCTAACAAGAGACACCATTGTACCAGAATAAAAACAGAGACATCATCTTTAATTGGAAGGAAAACTTTCTCTAGGGTGAAATTCACTTAAGCATTCACAGTATGAATTCACACATTCCATTTTCCCTCAGCACACATTTCTCATTCACAATTACCAATATTGTTCTAACTGTTTTACCATGGGCTGATGGTTTTCTCATTTACCTTTTTTCTGCTGAAATTTATATGAATTTTATGAATCATATTGATTCATATGGACATCCTATATGGACACCCTATGGACATCCCAGTTCTTGTTCTCATCTATCTTGTTCTAGGTTCCAACATTCCATTGCCTCAGCTTTACAAAAGCAAGGTTAGAAATCATCCTAAGGATCTTGTGACAGTATTCCATTTCCAATTTAACTCACATAAAAATCCTTTCTCATTAATTTCTAATGCCATCTTGGTCACCATGACTGCTTAGCTTTCTCTTGAGAGTCTTCTGTCTTCTATCCCTGACATCTCTCTACTCTGTCACTAGCTTCAGTTCTCCTCCCCATTAACAGTTGATCTGTCATAACTGTCAATTTTGAATTTTATCCTCCTCTCTCTTTTTTATGTCATTTATTCAGCTTTCACTTATGTTTTCCCTCCCTAAATTGTCAAGTATTATTTCTAAAAGTCTTATCAAACATCGCAGTTAGGGACTAGAATTGTATCTCTTGACATCATGTTACTTGGAAATTATTCATTTTGTCAAACATATCCCTTTCAATAGTTTCCATAGCACTCATGTATTCATTTAAGCTGTAAACCCTATGTACATAAATTATCACCTATAAATTGTTCTAGTTTACTATTTGACCTATAAAACATATTGTTTCCATATTCTAATATACCTTTCACTCCATCTCCAGGGAAGGGAAAGGAACTAGAATTTGTCTCATTTATTACAGTTACCTAAAATAGATGTGGACATTTGAGACTGAAGTGTTATAAATTGTAAGCTAAGGTTCCCAAATATATTGGCCACTTTCAGTGACCATCTGAGGATGCTTGCTTCCTGCATGTACCTCAGTGTCTAGACTCTGATTCCCTTGCCTCTTACAACTTATTTCAAATTCAGACTTTGTTGGCACATGGTCTGTGAGCCACTAGACTCTCCTCTCCCAGAAGCACTGACAGACAGAAATCTTGGGACTACCTGTCTTACCATATTAAGGCTAAAACAATAGATGAATAATTGGAAGTCTGACAATCATATTCCCTTAGTCTGAGGTTTATACTCTAAAGGTTTTCATGGAATCAGTGTGAGGCCTCAGCATTTTGCTCATACTTGAACATTTACTTGAAAGCTGCCCAATTATACTCTGATTCTTTCACTCTTTCTTATCAATTTTTAAAATAAATTTTAATAAAACAATATAGAAAAAAGCAGATAATAAGGATATGGCTTTGTTCAACTGTGCAGTGTGTTTTTGATTTAAGCTTTATATTATTATAATACACAAAAGGATTTAAAATGTTTAACCTTAAGTGAAAATGCATTCTTTCTTTTTGTGAATAGAATTTTCACTTCAGAATGTGCTTCAGGGGTCCCCATAGTATATACAATGTGTCTTGGGCTACTTTGTATCTCCCATGCACCTTAACCCATTGTAATGTTTCTTCTGTTTTAGAGTTCTTTGGGCACTTCCTGGAATTCATCTGCTTTTTAATTTCATTTTACTGTGCTCCTATCTACCAGTTCCCTACCTTTAAATTTGTGCAGTATTGCATCATTTTCCAAGATTTTGTCTCTGTAGTCTGTTATTTCCACTAACTATCTTTCATGTATTTTACATGTGTATGCATATGGTGTACATGCATTTGTGTATGTATATTTACACATATGTTAACAAACATGTGTGAGTGTGCACTTGCACATACATATGGTTATGTAGGGCAGAGGTTGATGGCAATTGCCTTCACTGATCACATTTCATTTTACTTACTCAGCAATGTCTCTTACCCAGACATCATGAATCCAACTAGTCTAGCTAGCCAGCTTGCCCTAGAAATCTCTTGTCTTCACTTTCCAAGCAATGCAAGGTTTTTAGGTGGGTCACTATGACCACCCTCCATTTACATGAATGCTAAAGATCGACTCTCTGGTCCTCACACTTGCACAAGTGCTTTACCCACTGAGGCATTTTCCAAGTTCATTCTGTACTGATTCTTTATAGTCAGTTTCTGTGCTACTAGTCTCCTCTTATTGGTACCCGGAAGTAACATCTCCTAGAGTAGCATCTGTAAACTGTGTTCCCTATTTTCACTTCTCCTTATCTCACCCATGCTGGTTCATGATTTCTCCTCAAGTTTCACCCTGGGGCTTCTGTGATATATCAACTTTCCAATGACTCCATAAAAGGATTCAGTGCTCTCTCATCTTCCTCTTGTCCTTAGTGCCATGTCAAGTATTATTAAATTATTCTTTTAATGATAAATCATAGAATATTAGAACAATGTTCAAAGACAAAAGACCATATCCAAACAAGTTCCATTCATTTTAAAAAATGGTTCCTCTCTTCAACTTTGATCTGACTCATCTATCCCTATGAGCAGGAAGGAAAAAGAAAAAAAAGAAACACATTTTTTACATGAGGGACTGTTCATGGTTTTATTGTATTAGCTATTTACCTCCAGCTTCCTCCCCACTTAACCTGAGAACAGGAAATAACTCTCCCTTTTCTTCCAAGGTAAATACACCACCATTCCTAAGAATTTCTCTATTTAAGACTGCTTCAAACTCAGTAACTCTCACCACTGTTCTGACCACATGTTCTGTAGGTTTGTAATGTCATGGAGGAGACTTAGGACAGAAGGGTAGGACTGTGTTAAAATTTAATTGGGAACCAACAGATAATACCATCATAGCACAATATTTAGTTTAATGTGGAGAACACATTTTCACTATGGCCACAAGTTGCTTCCTTGACTGTTATTCCATATATAGACCTTTTGGTGGTTTGAGTATAAAACATCTCATAGCCTCAGATATCTTTTATTAAACTTCCTACTTAGTCTCTAGCAGGCAGAGCCCTGCTGGAGGACCTATGTCACTAGGGACAGAAATGGTGTCCAGGCCTGGCATGGTGGCACAAGCCTTTAATCCTAGCACCCAGGAGGCAGAGGTAGGAGGATTGCTAAGAGCTTGAGGCCACCCTGAAACTACATGACTACATTGTGAAATCCAGGTCAGCATGAACTAGAGTGAGACCCTACCTTGAAAAACTTAAATAAATAAATAAATAAAAGAAAGAAAAATGAAAAAGAAATGGTGTCCAGCCCTAAGGTGTGTGTTCTGAGCCAGCCTAAAGTTGAGCTGCTCTATTTGACTCTCTGCTATGGATGTTCGATAACGTGAGCCAGTGTTTCCCTCCAGGACGAAGCTTCCCCTGGAATCTGTAAGTCACAGTAAATCTTTTCTTTCTATTAGGTTCTTCTGATCTGGTGTTTGTTCCCTCAATAAGAAGGTAACTACAACACACCTCATGTACCTACAGACTTGCAGAAATCTTGCTTTGTAATTTGTAATTTTATAATGATCTCAGAAAAATTATTCAACATAAAATTCATTACAGAATATTAGAGTCAGACTAATATGCTAAAAATGTACCTTACTTCAAGATATGAGTCTGTTGCTCTTTGCTAAAGGCTTTGAAATCTCCCATTAATGAGAAAACTTGACAAAAAGTTTTACTCATATCATATTTCATCGTACCTTTCACTGGCATTGCTATTGTGTCAATATGTACTGAATTGAAGACCAGGGAGGGTAAAGAGGAGTGTGAAATATGCTGGCTCAGAAGGCTTAGCATTCAGTAAGTATTTATTGTATAAACTGACAAAAAGTGGATTATTTGAAAGTTCTTTTACTGGATGCTCTCATTCAACCTGGAGAAAAGTATAAATAATCACATGCTATGATGGATACAGACAGATAAGAGATACTTCAAAACTGAGTATCTAGAATATGAACATGAAGCTGTATACTTGTGGGATTCAATAAGAAATGAAAAAGAAAACTACATATTGGAAAGTAGAAATAAGAAGTTTGTTAAATTGAGATGTGTGAATCTATACTAGAAAAAGTATAAGAAATTTTGTGCCATACAAATAAAGTGTTAGTGGTAAATCTAGAAGGAAGACATTCTTTATTAGAAACTAATCAATTTCCTATGTGCCTGGGAGATTAATAAATATTCAAGTTACATTTGTTCCTGCAATTAGAATAACTATAAAAACTATTCCTTTCCTTGCTATGCATGCTATGATGATTTAATGTTTATCAGCTACAATTTAAAATAATGATCCCATCTTTAAGTATATCTTTAAATATTTACAGGTATGATTTGAGCACACTCAATAAGCATGTTTTATTACTAGAATTCAACATAGTTATACTGCCCTTCCTCACTCTCATAGACATGAGTCTATGGGTTTCAGTCAAGAGCAAGAGGATATAAGAAAGAATGAAGACAAATTTAAGACTTTGTTAAAGATTTTGACCTAAATTATTTTCACTTATTCCCTTACATGTATAGCTACAACCTTTATCATTATAATTTTATATACTTTTATAAATCCATATGTTTTATATAATAATATATATTTTATATAATTTTATATATTTTTAAATACTTCTGTATATGTTTAAACTTTTGTTTATTGAATTATACAATGCCTAATAATATATATTTATCTATGCTATATGAAATTTTCATACATAAAACAAAAAATGAATAAAGTCTAATTTTAAGTTTAAAACTTGTATTGACCCTTACTCCATTATCAAATCACCTGAAACTCAGCTTCAAAAAATTATTTGTTTGCTCTATAAGTTTAAACTTTGGCAGAGTGCTATAGGAACAAATCATCACAAACCCTGAGATGCCAAGAATAATAATAAAAAAAAATCTTGTGTAGTTCTGTAGAAATTAATTGAGAAATCAAAGCTATACACACACACACACACACACACACACACACACACACACACACACACACATACACATATATACATATACATACATAGCCTTTGGTGAAGTTAGAAGAAAAAGTGGTCAGTGATTGCAGATGTATAAGGTAGCAAATATGTCTAGGCCAGAGGTAGTGAAAACATATAGTGGAAGGTTGATTTCAGGAAAATAGCAAGAACACTAGAAGATGATAGCTGATTTACAATCCTGTTAAGTCAAGTCTGCAATCAATATTAACCATAAAAATATACCCCTTGTCAACCTGACATCCCATATAAAATCAACATTTCATCTCTTGTTCCTATAAGAACTTCAGCACCTCATAATGCAAAACACGTTGGGTTCAATATCAAAAAGTCCCCATTGTCTTCCACATTTTCTGCACTATTGAAAAGAAAATAAATGAAAAGTCTCTTAAGAGACTCAAGTAATCTTAACTATGAGCCCTTGAGTCATTACCAAACAAGTTATATACTTGCACATTTCACTGACTCAGACTAATCATTCCCATCTCAGAAGGGAGGAACCTGGACAAAGCAAGGAATCGGGACCATAGCAAGACTCATACCCAGCAGAATACAAACCACATCCTATCCCAACATGTCCAGCCTCTGGAGTTTTAGAAGAAACCATCTGGGTTCCAATGGGCATGGGGAGCCCCACTCTTCTAACTTTCTGGGTTCAGCATACATTGTCTCTCTCTTAGACTGACTCCACTCCTTGCCCGCAGGTTTCACTGGCAGACACCCTATATTCCTGAATTCTTCAATATTCTGGGGTTTCCATTTCAAACAGGCTTCACTTTTGTAAATTCATACAGTGGTCTTTCAGTGCTTGCCCGCTCAGACCTCAACCCTGCCCCACATTAGTTGGCCTCCATAGTTCTCAGAAACTATTATGAAGAGCTCCATAGAATCCTCAATTCCAAGTCTTTCATGTCTAAAAACTAGTGCTACCAAAATCTGCTTCTAGCTTGGTATGGAGCCTGAATCCCTTGGACCACAGTTGAACAGTCACATACATATATGTGACTTTTAGACTAACTTGAGGAAGCATTTCCCTTGGTGGTGGCTTTACAGTCTAGAACTGCTTTAGTGGCATTCTCAGTTTAGATTCTCTCCTTTCAAATGAATATGCGTTTTTAATGGATGTAGCATTTGCTGGGTAAAGTTATGCCCTCAGTTCAAATTTCCCACTGTAGCACCAAGATTTCTCTTTAATAAACTGTTTAATAAATACAGCTTCTTTCTGAGCACTAGCCTGCTCAGAAAGTCCCTCATTTTCCAACAGAAGGCATATATTTTAATTTTGTTTTGTTCCATTTACTCTTCTCTCTTACTTTAGAGCTGAATAGATTCAGTGACTCTCATCTGACACAGCCTGCGAATTTTCTTTACTGAACAAATTAGTCCACTGTGTGTGCTTTCAGGCTCATTCAAGTTTGAAAAACCCAGTCATGATACAGTTTCTTTACTAGTATGCAAAAAGAATGGCTGCAACACAATTTCTGATAGAGTCCTTGTTTCCCACTAAAACCTCCTAAGCCAGGTCACCATTGTCTGATCTTCTGAACTCCTATAAAAAAATGATCTAATAAGCTCTACTTAAAGTTCTCTATGCCTTTTCTAAACAAAAGTTGTAAACACTTTCCAATGCCTCTCAAAAACCAGTTCCAAAGGACTACAAAATAACTACACTTATAGTGTCAATAGCCCCATTTATTGGTACTAGTTTTCTGTACTATTTACTTTCTTTATTGCTGTAACAAATATTTGACCAGAAATAAGTATTAACTTTACCTCACAGTTTGAGGATAAAATCAATTATGATGGCATGAGAGCAATAGTGTGAACAGGCTGGTCACATTTAATCCCCAGTCTAAGGATTTTTTTTTTAAATTATTTATTTATTTGAGAGCGACAGACACAGAGAGAAAGACAGATAGAGGGAGAGAGAGGGAATGGGCGCACCAGGGCTTCCAGCCTCTGCAAGCGAACTCCAGATGCATGCGCCCCCTTATGCATCTGGCTAACGCGGGACCTGGGGAACCGAACCTCGAACCAGGGTCCTTAGGCTTCACAGGCAAGCGCTTAACCGCTAAGCCATCTCTCCAGCCCAGTCTAAGGATTTTATTTTGCATTTTAGTTAGTCTAGAACCACATCCTATGAAATGGCACTGCCCATATTTAGGGTGTGCCATCCCACTTCAATTGACCTAATATAGAAATTTTCTTACAAATATACCCAGAGATAAAAAGGCTATTTCTGTAATTCAACATCTAACTGTATAATTAAATCAAGTGTAAAATGTTAAACTGATAGTATTTATATATACTGATGTTCTTATTATGATTTACACACAAATTTAAAAATAGATTAAAATATTACATCTTTATGTATTAAAATATACTTGAGTAAAATTAAGACACATTTATTTTTCTAAAAGTGTTTTCAGTTTTATTGCAAAAATGAAAGCTAGAAAATAATATCCTTGTAATTATCTATGTTTCTAATAATAATAATAATAATAATAATAATAATAATAAAATAATAATAAAAATAAGGAAAGATGATTAAGAATCAGAAGACATATGTAAACCCTAAAATTACCCTTTCTCTGGGTGTACAGCAATAGATCTTGGCTGATCCAGGCCTTGGGAAATAACTACATAGCGGAAAGAGCCATTGAGTCTTGCTACTTCAATTAAGTTGAAGCCATGATCTGTCCAATATATGTTACCTAGGAAAAATACAGAAGTATTTATAGCTACGAGAAAGAAATTATTTATTAGTTATGGATGAAATTAAATTTCTAAGCATTCAGATGTTTATCAAGAAATTGTTCATTTTCTATATTCTCTTAGTTTTGTCTAATACAAAATTTCAAAGAAACAAAAGAATAAAACTTACAATTCTAGTCTCATACTTTTCAGGCTTGAACAATACATTAATATGTTGAAAATAAGTTGAAGCTTCTTCTACCTTTTGCTGAGATCTAGTTTAACTTTCTACTAACTTCAGGCAAAGAAAAGCCTCTACGATGTTTGTTTACCTGCCCTGTGGAAATCTGTGGAGATTTGGGCAAAGTTAACACTATATAATATACTTCTACATTTTAAAAAAGCACTTATCCAAAGGCTCACAAGCATAAGAAAGAGCTATGAGCAACAGAGACTATTTATCCTCTTGGCTAGAAAGAATAAAAAATATTGCTCAAAATTAAAAGCAGAATTTTTGTGAAGCAGAAGGAGCTCCTAGAAAAATATGTGTGAAATGAAAATGTTAAAAAGCCACAGCTTTTACCAGCAATCCAGTCAACAGCTATTCCTTCCACTCTTCCCAAGCCATTGGTAATGATATCTTCTTTCCATGTCTGATCTCGCTTAGCACGGCTGATCTTATTGAAGCCCATGTCTGTCCAATAGATGGTATCATTTTCTGTGGATTAGACACAAAAATCAGCCCATATACTTTGAAAGATATATTTATATTAGGATCATGTAAAAATTAATATTTGGGAGTTGGCACTCCTGAACATAATGTAATATAATTAGTCTTTAGGATAATTTACTAATAAAAGTAGTTACTAAAGTAGTACAGTATTAATGAACGTGGGCTTTAGTCAAGTGAATTTTGAAGTATATTTTAGGATTTTTTTCCTTCATTATATTCTTGTTGTCCTATTCATCATAGCTTAATAAGCTATGTTGACAATGTCAATATCAAGCCATATTATGTTTTCTCCCATTCTCCTATACCTGTGTCTGTATTCTTTAAATATATAAATAATCTTAATAAAGATAATCTATTCAAGAAAGCCTCAGAGTACAGAGAAAATGGAAAAATACAGGAAGGCATTTCAACTGTATCAACAATATTGTAAGCTTAAGGTCATTTAAAAAAAATATAGTTCCTGCCAGGCATGGTGGTGGATGCCTTTAATCCCAGAACTCAGGAGGCAGAGGTAGGAGGATCATGGTGAGTTTAAGGCCACCCTGAGACTACATAGTGAATTCCAGGTCAGCCTGGGCTAGAATGAAACCCTACCTCGAAAAATCAATATATATGTATATATTGATATATTATATATATATATATATATATATATATATTGATATATATATATATATATTGATATATGATATGATATATATCAATACATATATACATATATATATATATATTTATATATATGTTGATATATATATATATATATGCTGAAAATATCTACTCATCTAATTATTCCTTCTGAGATACTAAATAGTTTCTCAAATGTCAACCACAAACACATTATTTTTCAAGCTTCCACTGTACAAATGCAATTCAGATTACTTGAAGGATTGTTCTATTGTATCACTGAGTCTTTAAATAAGTCTGCCTTTTGGATATTTGAATGAAAAATTTGCCTAAAGACCACAAATGAAGTATATTACATATGTATGCATATGGATAAAGGGTAGAAATTAGTTATAAAGGATTTTAAAATTATCTACCACAAAGGCATTTGAGACAAATCATAAAATACTAAATTTGCCACAACTAAGTTTTTAAATTGTGACTTATATGGCCATTTGAAGAACAAATCCTTTACCATCAATATAATTACATCTGGAAGAGTGAAAGACTATGGGAATAAAGAAAAGATAACTAGTATAATAAATCCATTTATCAATAGGTCTTGAGATTCCATCTCAAATTAAATATATGATACCTCCATTGACTTTTGTGATAGACGATTCAAAATGAGGGTTGTTCTTAATTACTATGGAATCAGATACATGGTAGTATGACGGGAAAATCACTATATATAAATATTTGCCACGAAAGCAGATATTTCTCTGATTTTTCTAGTCAGTTCACATGTTTTCTTTCATTACTGATACATGAATACAATCAGCGAAAGCAATAATTATTTTAAAAATATTAAGCATTGAAAATTGAGTACATTGTTTTTCCTCAAATACTAAACCAATATATCTGAATGCCAACCAAATTTCTCCACTACGTAGAGGAGACACCCTGATTAGAAAGAAAGAAGAAAGAAAGAAAGAAAGAAAGAAAGAAAGAAAGAGAGAAAGAAAGAAAGAGAGAGAGAAAGAAAGAAAGAAAGAGAGAAAATAACAAAGAAACAAAGAGATAGACATGGTTTTTCAGTATTTTCCACATCACTTCTTGCATTGGTTGTCTGATGTATGGCACTTTCAGCCTTGGTAATTTGATAATGCATTAGTATAATCACAGGGATAGAAAAGAAATTCGCAGTATTAACAGTTACATTCATACATTCATACACACATACATGCATGCATAAAGAGAATTCTTTGTAGCCATTTTCAACAATTATTATGTAGAGAGATTGGTAGACAGCTATAATTCATTTTATTTGAAATCAGAACTAAAGTCATACTAATATTTTCTTTACAATAAGAATAAATAAACTTCTTTTAGTTGAGAAGAAAATTCTTCTTTCCATTTTAAAAGCTGAAATTGTAGACAGAAAATGTAAATCTCTTAATGTCCTTTAATCCTTAAGTCAGTATTTTCTTGTGATTAATTGGACATACACGTATTGATCGCCTCTTGTAAACAAACTATATCCTATGTTACCACAGGGTATTTGGATACTAGAAATTTTAAAGTCTTATTTCCTGCATAAATATATATGTTATTCCAGAAACCAATGAACAATATATACATTTGAAAATACACAAAGTATGATACAACATATAAACATTATTTCTTTTCTTCTAGTGACAAGTCAGTAACCTACCAAGAAGACAATAGTAAAGATAGAAAGTGGGCTGGAGAGATGGCTTAGTAGTTAAGGCACTTGCCTGCAAAGCCAAAGGATCCAGTTTTGATTCTGCAGGATCCACATAAACCAAATGTACAAGATGGCTCATGTGTCTGAAGTTTGTTTGCAGCATCTGGGGGCCCTGGTATGTCCATTCTCTCTTTCTCCCCCCCCCCACTTTGTCTTTTCTTTTCACTCTCTCTCAAATAACTAAATTAAAATAAAATAATTTTAAAAAGAAAAGAGAAAAAGAAACCTAGTACTGTGTTCTTATGATCTTCATATCTTATATAAGAGACTTTATAAATTACATTTTGTTCTTATGATCTTCATATCATTCATAATAGAGAACCTATAAATTATTTTATCTCTTGACTACATTTTTATCAAATATAAGTATGAATATAAATATATATCAATATTTATATATTCACTAAGAAGCTAAAATTTTACCTCTGGGAATTTATGTAAATTTGATCTTCTAATATTGATTGTTTTCAATTATACATTAATGAAATGCAGTTTCAAAACATATTATCTTATAGTCCTATTTTAGTTGTTATAAAGATGTTTTGTTCACTATAATTTCAGCTTGTTTTATTTAGCTCTGTTCTCTAGAGAACAAATGGATAAATCATATGACTGTTTTGAGAATATTCTACTAAGCTATATTTGTTTTTAAAACTGCCAAATTTTACATTCATCATATTGAATGTTGATTTATTAAGTTTGGTCATAGATCCTGCTTTCTGACATTTAAAAACATCAGGGCTAGAGAATTGGCTTAGCAGTTAAGTGCTTGCTTGTGAAGCCTGAGGACCCCAATTCGAGGCTTGATTCTCCAGGATCCATGTTAGCCAGATGCACAAGGGAGAGCATCCATCTGGAGTTCATTTGTAGTGGCTGGAGGCCCTGGCACGCCCATTTGCTCTCTCTATCTGATTCTCTCTCTGTCTATGTCTCTCAAAGAAATAAATAAAAATAAACAAAAGAAATTAAGAAAGGAAAAATATCATGTTAGGTCTGGCATGGTGGCACATGCCTTTAATCCCAGCACTCAAGAGGCAGAGGTAGGAGGATGGCTGTGATTATGAGGCCAGTCTGAGACTACATAGTGGCTCAAGGTCAGCTTGGGCTAGATTGAGACACTACCTTAAAAAAAAATATCATGTTATCCAGCTAGCTCTGGGAACCTTGTCTCTGCCTACTGATAGCAGGGATTCAAGGTAGGCTACCATTAACACACACACATGTATGTGTGAGTGTGTGTTTGTGTGTGTGTGTGGTTTGATTCAGGTGTCCCCCATAAACTTAGTGGCAATTTGGTAATTGTAGACTCCTTGAAGTGATGCATTCTTGAGGGCAGGCTTCTGGGTGTTATAGCCAGTTTCCCTTTGCCAGTGTTTGGCACATTCTCCTACTGCTATTGTCCACCTGATGTTGGCCAGGAGGTGATGTCCACCCTCTGCTTATTCCATTTTTCCACCTTCCATCTTGGAGCTTCCCCTTGAGTCTGTAAGCCAAAATAAAACCTTTCCTCCCATAAGCTGCTTTTGGTTGGGTGTTCTCTGCCAGCAACACAAAGCTGACTGCAACAGTTATAATTGTTACCAAGAGTGGGATTGCACTGCTAGAAAGCTGATTATGTGGCTTTGGCCTTTTGGAAATGCTTTGCAGAAGGAACATGAATGAAGGTGAAACCTTGGCCTAAAAGATTCCTTATGCTGGAATTCCTTAAGTACAGATTGATGAACCATTCTAGTCAGAGTTGAAGGACCTGAATGCAGTAAGAGTTATGGACTGTGAGGTATGGCTTATGAAAGTGAGAAAGAACTTTGTCAGGACTGGGTTAGAAGTCGTTTATTTGAGAGACTTGATCTATTCTGCCTGCCTACATCCTGCAAACTTGCACAGAGGTGCATTGCACAGAAATGGACTTGTGTGAACAGAGGGGTGTGACAAAGGAAAAAAAAAAAAAGGAAATCTTCAGGCAAAACAACTGCCCATTCAGCTGCAAAAGTTTAAGAGGTTACAACCATTGTGATTGGGCCAATTTAGTGTCCTATTCTTCCAAGTCCTTTTTATTGTCCTCTGGAATAACAAATTGGTACTATGGAGCATAGCAAATGCATGAAAGAGAAGGTCATTGAATTTGTAACACAGTTTTGTATTTTGGAAATAACCATGGGCAGTGTGAAACATACAGTTTGGATTATCTGTGTGGAGGTCCAAGGGAACCATGAGGATGATCTGTGCATTGCAGTGGAGACCCAATGGAGATGCAGGGACTGTCAGATGGCTGCCTAGGAAAGTTGTCCATACCAGATGAAATTTTATAGGACTAAGTTGCCTAGATAGGATAGAGGAACTGGAACTCCACAGACTTGTTGCTGGTTAGAAGTATTGGACTTTGTGGCTTTGTCACTAGTTAGAGTTGTCAGATTGGTGCTACAGAGTTTTATGGTTGCCCTGCTTTTTAAAAAAAATCTTATTCACTGAATCTAAGGAAAATAGGTGAAAAAAGCAAGGGTGCTGTTTCCCTGATGAACCAGATACCAGCACAAAGGGGAAGGAGACCAACACAGAGAAAAATCAGCTCCTACCAAATCAGAGAGCCAGAGCCTCAGAGGCCCCCTACACCTCAGCACTGAAGCAGACCAAAAATGAACCCAACATAGCTCAGGGAAATTTTGCTGAAGAGGGGGCAGAAAGAATGTCAGAGTCACATGTTGGGTCATGATATGCAGAGACATTTATCATACCAATAACTGTGGGCTAACTCCACAATGCACGACCCATTTACATCAACAAGGAGGGTCCAATGGGAGGGGGTAGATCATAGATGAGCCTAAACAATGGTACCAAACTGCCTGTATTTGATGAAAAGAAAACTAACAAATTAAATTTTAAAAAATCTTATTCAATTTATTTGCTATGCCCAATGCCATCTTTTGCAGTGTGATTATTTTATGTCATTAAGGTTTTCTTTTCTTTTTGTAATTACATCTCAATTAAAATACCTTGGACTTGGCTGGAGAGGTGGTTTAGCAGTTAAGTGCTTGCCTGTGAAGCCTAAGGACTCCAGTTTGAGACTCAACTCCCCAGGACCCAAGTTAGCCAGATGCACAAGGGGGCACATGCATCTGGAGTTTGTGTGCAGTTGCTGGAGGCCCTGGCACACCCATTCTCTCTCTCTCTCTCTGTCTCTATCTGCCTCTTTCTCTGTCTGTCACTTTCAAATAAAAAAAATAAGCCAAAAATAAAAAGAAAAAAAGAAAAAAAAAAAGACCTTGGACTATGGGGATTTTTTTAATATTATTGGAATCGACAAAAACTATGGGGATGTTTTAAGTTGAAATGAAAATACTGCATTTTACATCATGTATGGTTATCAGTTTATGGGGGTGAGGGGTGGTATGTGGTGTCTGGATTCAGGTTTAGCTCATGAACTTATGTGTTCTGAATGCTAGGTCCCTAGCTGGTGGCCATTGGTAATTGGTGCTTCCTAGAGGTGATGTATTGTTAGGGGCAGACTTATGGGTATTATAGATGTTTTCCTCCTGCCAGTGTTTGGCACAATCTCCTGTTGTTGTTGCTCACCCAATCAGTGTTGGCCAGGAGGCGATGTTCAGCCTCTGCTCATTCCATTGGTTTTCCCTGCCATCATGGATCTTCCCCTTGAGTCTATAAGACAAAATATCCTTTTCCTCCCATAAAGTGCTCTGGGTTGGGTGTTTTCTGGCAGGAACATGAAGCTGACTGCAACAATGAGAGCTGGGGTTTCAATTTGTCATCATGCTGTCATGGCAAACACTTCACATCAACCCAATTCCCATAATAACATTTTCTTACAAGTATATATGGTACCTTGATCATATATTTTTCCTATATCCCCTTTCTCTTATTAGTCTCTTTTGTTTCCTTGGAAAGTTTCATATATAGATGCATATATATTATAATTTTATATACCTATATAAAATCCAGCAGGCATATTAGAGAAAATCTATGATATCTTAATTCAACTATTATGATTATATGCAACTACATTCATTTTTCTGAAAATGACATAATTTTTTCTTTATGGATGAAAGAATTCCCATTGTAAATGTGTATGTTTGTCACATTTTCTTTACTTATTCCTCTACTGCTCTACACTTAGGTTGGTCTATTGTAAGCTCTTGTAAATAGTGTTTCAAACAAACATTAATGTCCAAGTACCTTTGTGACATGTTGACTTGTAACATTGCTGAAAGGGTTTATTAGTTTTAAGAGTTTTTTGAAGGGCCTGAAAACTTTTCAGGGTCTCTTATGTATAGAAACATATGATCAATGAATAGGAATACTTGACTTATTCCTTTCCTATTTACATTCTTTTTATTCACTTCTCTTGAGTTATTGCTCTGAACCTTTCAGAACTATATTGAATAAGTATGAAGAAACTAAAAATTCTTAAATTGTCCTGATGTCAATGGAAATATTTTAAAGATTTTCCTATTTTATAATGTTAATAATAGGTTTGGATAAATAGCCTGTGTATTGTTAATATACATTCCTTATCTTCCCAGTGTGTTCGGACTTTTATTAAATGTTGTTAGATTTTGTTAAAAGTCTTTTCTACATCTATTAAAATGACCTTGGGTTTTCTGTTCTGGAGATGACTCATGTGATGTTGGGTACTGCCTGGCCCAGGCTGGAGCCTTCATGAGAAGGGCTTGAGCTGCCAGGCACAGCTAAGGACCCTCAAGCTACAGGAGACACTTCCTCTCCAAGTCCAGCACACCTGAACTTAGGCTTTGCCCATAGCCCTGTGACCTTTGGCCACTTGCCTAGGAAATTCCTTATCAGCCAACAGCCTTTACGGAGCCCATTCCCCTGAGACCCTCTTCCCATCACTAGATCACCTGACACTCCCCCCACCATTGCCTATGTGCTGGAACAAATGTCCCCATATTAGGCTCAGGGTAGCAACCTATAAACCCACCAGTTCCCTTAGGGTCCTCTTTGTGCTTTCAACTGCTTATAAATACACTTCCCTGACAATAACCAAGAGCTGTTCACTGAAACTGACTCCCTGCTGTTATTCTTTCTCTCCTCATGCCTGCACTATCTTGGTTTCCATGGTTGCCTTGGATGCCTTTGGGGGAACCACAGCCAGGACACAGAGGAGACAGGAACCCACAGCTGGCTCCTGAACAGGGACACTTTGAGACATGTTAAGGTAAGTTTGCACTCTCCCAGATGGGTGATTGTGATTTGCGGGACATCAGGCCTTTGCCTCCACAATTTTGAGGGCTTGCAGGTTTTTCTTTTTCCTCCTCTAGTTTCAGTTTATGCCATAGAGTGGAACCAGACACCACAAACTAGCAACTGATGTCTTTTGGCTGAGGCCACTCTTCAGTATTTACTGAAGACCAGCTGTTCTCTGCCTGGACCCCAACAGCTTGTTGGGTGTTGGCAAATCCCTCTATCTATTCCTCTCCAACACAAAAGGCCAGTAACACATCAACTTCTTAAAAGCCTGTAGGGCAGGTCACCAGTCCACTTTTTTTCTATCATGAATAATATTGTCTCCCTCCAAAAGGAATCACAGGTTCATAGATTATGGGCTCTTCTGAAAGCTGAGAGAACTAATCTCTCCCAGAGGTTGGCTGGCTCCTTTTTGGAAGTCTTCCAGTTCACCTCATGGATGATTTCTGGGTATCCATGGGACCCAGACACATGGACCCACATCACTTATCTGACTAGGAAACAAAAAGTTCTGGAAAAGAATTTCCCCTCTCTTTTTTATCTCCTTCCAAGTTTCTCCACTAGGGCAACAGTGGAACAGCAAGCTCTTTTTCCAGAAGCCCTCAACAATCCCAGGGGCCCACTCCCTTCTTTCCCCTTCGAGTAGCTGAACTCAGACTCTGGCTGGCGGGCTGGCAGTCGTCTATGCCATTACCTCCACCTGTACCAGACTGCATCCCGGGTGAGTGCTCAGGCGCAGGGCAGGGCTGAAGTAGGGTGGGGCTGATCTAAAGATGTATGGGAGCCCCTTGCAGCAGATGCAGCACCAACACCAAAAAACAGCAAGAAAGAAAAAAAGTCACATTTAACTAAGGCCTATGAGGAACTGAAATTTTATGTAAACAATGCCATACTTTGTTACAAGATATCATAAACATAATTACTGAGTTCATGTTCTAGGTTAACTTCAATTTACATAGAGTATTATTGAAAACAATACATTTCTCTCTGAGGTGGTGACTTATAATTTGTCAGGTATTTTTAAATAAATAACAATTATAATGTCCTGTTACTTAAAAGGAGAAGCAACTAACCTGACTTCTAGGCCAGCCTGCCTCAAGACAGAAACAAACTTTGCCTTAGTTACTCCTAATAAAATTATTTCCAAGTGTGTCAGAGGCATTGATATAAGATTGTCTTTAATCTAGATGACTTGCGTGTCAGTGAGTAACAGAATTAATCAATTTTGTGTAATTTTCCTTAATAGTCTTAATAAAAAGATTTTTTTCTCTCAAACAAATAAATAAGTAAACAAAAAAAAAATTATGAAGTCAGATGACTGGGTTGAAGGAACTGGGAGGGAATTTTTCAATGTTGGACACAGAATGCTCATGAAAAATGCTTTTGACTAGAGGGAGACCCTACCTCAGAAAACCAAAAATCAAAAAATGCTTTTTGAGTGGTACTTAGATCAAAATGTTAAAGTATGTGGATAAAGATGTGTGTAGGAAAGAATTTTCAGTCTAAACCTAAACACCATGACTAAAGTTACAGATTTTTCAACTGCTTACAAACTCATAAGGAACAAAAAAACCTAATTTTCAGGCTAAAATATGTTGAGAAAGCTTGCTTAACCTTTATCAAATGTAAGCGAAGGGTAATATTAGAATGTAGTTTGCTGTTTTGGCTCAACAAAGATCAGATTCTTCTCTACTGTATGTAAAGTAACTGTTTCATTTCTGGCATGTTAAGTCCAGGGCTTATAAAAAAAATAACTCTTTAGACAATATTCCCTACTTTAAGGCAGAGCCTCATGCTCAAACAATGGTCCTCATCTGAGAAACATTATATCAAGCCCTTGTTCTGTTACCTGTGTTCTCTGGGTACCTACCCAGGTATCTGAACTAATCAAAGATGTTTTCAAACACAGATGCTAAGAATTTATACTGTTTTACTTGTCCTCTTCTGAAAATTTCTAGGTTAAATTAATTAGCTTGTTTGTAAATTATTTAGTACTGTTTTCAAGACTGGTAACAGATTCTGCCTGTACTTATACCTGTTAGATATTTAAAGTGTAAGATGTGCCTGCTTTCTACACCTCAGATATATGGCTTGTGCTGCCACAGGACAACAAAATTTTAAAAGATTGGACAAAATGATTTTATAAGCTCTTGTGCCATTCTTTAATGAAATCTATTTCAGTAATGAAATGTGCTCTATATGTACATCGAGGTTGGTGTCACTTCCTTTCTAAGTGTGTTAATTACCTACATAGAAGCCAATGCCAATTGGAATCATTGGAGCAGAGAGGGCCAATATTTTGGCCTATGCTCCCAGGTCATGAGGCCACTGACGATGTGGGACACTTCTACGCTGGCCCCTTGGTGAGTCTCCTGTCTTCCTGAGCAGGGAGGATACAGAGACCCAAATAAAATTGGTGTACAGAATGAAACAGGAGATCATAGTTGAGGAGCAATCAGTCCTCCTTACTTCCCAAATAGGGGAAAACTACTTGGCCTGCATGGCCCTGACTCATCCTAACAGACAGAAAACACCAGTAAGTTATCGGGCTACTCCTGGGTCCCTAAAATCTCTTTGGAGAATGATTAGTGACCTTCAAAATTAATTCTTAATTAAATTTTTGCTAGCAGCATGGTCCTAAACACTCAGAGATTTAAAAAACGTTAAATATATAAATGGCCTATTAAGTAATACAACAAGAGCTTTCCAGTAGGGAAAACAAACCAGACCTTAAGACATCTTTTCTCCATAGTTCTAATTCTATAATAAAGAAAAACAATGGATGTCAAAGGGTTGTTTTCAAATTGAGAATATATAAATAAGTTCTGACACCAAAAAATATATTTGTACAGCCTTTAATGACTCCCAATGGCTCTCTATTATCAAGGTTAAATGTTGTGTATATGTTTCTGATAACTCTAGTAATATCTTATCTGTTTTACAAGCCATGTCGAATACTGCTGTGCCATCTGATGAACAGTTTTGGAAAAAAAATCTCAGCCAGCTCATGCTCAGATGGTCCAGAGACAGTCTGAGCCTGTGTACCTGGATTCCCTCAGCCACAAAAAGGACCATTTTGCTGTGTGCTCAGTTCTCATTAACTCTTTACTTTTATATTTTTCTCCTCAATGTTCTCTTCCAAAACTATCTTCTTGCATTCCAAGGTCCATTAGAATAGTCCCCCTCTCTGGGAGAGACTCTTACTGCCACAAGCCACAACTGCATGTCCCATTCAGCAGGAAATGGCCACTGATCTTATGCCTTTGTCCTTTGTCCTCTAACAGCAGTTATAGTGTCTTCTCATAAAAGGGAGAAATAAAAGGGGATAGAATTAGGGTGACTGGACGCCTGAAGGTAAAATGTGTAGGAAAGTTTTTCTTATCTCTTTCCCAGTTCCAAAGAAATGTTTTTCCATGTGTGTGCCCCATCCCTGGCTCTGCAAAGGATAAGGCTTGCTCTCTTTGATGCTGGTCAAGTTATGTCTCTCTGCCTGTCCAGCTCTAAACTGACCAGAGCTAAATGTCTCCTCAACATTTTCCATAAACAAGAACAGTTGTGTCAAGACACATGTTCTCCTTTGGTGCAAAGGAGTAACGACTCCATGCATAAATGTTACTACTTCCACTTATTATTCCCCAGTCTTTATTGTTTCCCAGGTGTATCTCTAAAAAAATACAAAAAATATACAAACTCTGCGTGCACCAATCAAAAGAAATTTTCATCCCTCTGCTGGTGGGCCTTGGTGTGATGCTGTCTCTGCTTGCCACTGGTGACCAACAGCCTCAAATCTCTCCAGAGACCATTGAACTTTCTCATGGGTGTGGGACTTCAAAACCATCTAGCCTTAGACTTCATTACTGCTGAACATGGGGAAAGCATGTTTGCAAATTTTATACATATACATATGTATACATATATATATATATGTGTATATATATATATATATATATATATATATATATATATATATATGTATATATATATATATACACACACACACACACATATATATATGCAAATTATATATATATATAATATTTGTTAATGAATCAAATGTTGTTAAGCTGCTTGACTGCTACAAGCTTGAGGACCCCAACACCTGGTTCTCTAAACCTTTAGTTACTTGGCTTTTCCTTAGCCACCTCCTTACTATAGGAACCCTACTGCTTGTAGCCCCCTGTCTCATCAAATTTCTCAGATAACAAATAACTAATATTGCTAAGGTTTCTACTAATCAGGACCTTATACACCACCTAACTCTCTCTGGACCTATGGTAACTTATAAAGAACTCAATCAGGATGACACGGCTCCATTATAAAAACAAACGGGGAGTTTGGGGGCATTGCCAGGCACCGGCTGGAACTTTCAGGAGAGAGACCTGAGCTGCCAGGCACAGCTAAGGATCCTGGACTACAGGAGGCCACTCCCTCTCCAAGACCAGCACACCTGAAATTAGACTTTGCCCCTAGCCCTGTGACCTCTGGCCTGTTGCCTAGGCAACTCCTTATCAGCCAGCAGCCTTCACACAGCCCATTCCCCTGATACCCTCTTCTCGCCACTAGATCATGTGACACTCATCCCCCCACACCATTGCCTATGCGCTGGAATGAATGTCCCCATATTAGGCATAGGCTAGCAACCTTTAAACCCACCAATCCTCTTAGGGTCCTCTTCCCACCTTCAACTGTTTATAAATCCATTTCTATGACAATAAGCCAAGAGCTGTTCACCGAAACTGACTCCTGGGTTTGATTGTTTTTCTCATCATATGTGCCCAATTTGGTCTCCAAGGTTTCCTGGGATGCATTCAGGGGAACCACAGCCAGGCCACAGAGGGCACAGGAACCCACAATGTGACACATTTCATTTGTTGATTTATGTGTGTTGAACCACACCTGCATCTCTGGAATAAAATCAATTTAACAATAGTAAATTACTTTTTGCCATTTTTCAAATCTGATTTTTTAATATTTATTGAGAAATTGTATATTTATATTCATCAGAGATATTGCTTCATAATTTTTATCTAGTTTTTCATTAGAGTGGTGCTATTTCATAAAAAGAATCTAGTAACAGCCTTTTATTTTCTATTTTCTGAAATAGTTTGAGAGACATTGGTGACAGCTAGTCTTTAAAAATATGATAAAATTGAGTAGTGAATACATACCTGGAACTGGACTATTTTAATTGGTAGACCTTTTCAAATATTGCTATAATTTCTTTGCTTTCTATAGATCTGTTAGATTGTATCTTATCTTGGTTGATTTTTAATGTCATATGCATCTAGAAACACATCAATTTCTTTTAAAGTTTTTACTTTTTTATCTTGAAAGAGAGCAGAGAAAAACATGCAAACAGAGAGACAGAGAGAGAAAGAGAGAGAGGATGGATGCACCAGGGCCTGTAACCACTGAAAATTAACTCAAGATGCATGCACCATCTTTTGCATTTGGCTTGTGGGACCTGGAGAATAAAACCTGGGTCCTTTGGCTTTGCAGGCAAGCACATTAATCACTAATACATATCTCCATTCCTTTTTTAGACTTTTTAATTCAGAGAAATATGCTTTGAATAAATGTCCTACTTTCTGAATTTCATGTGTATCTGTTATATTCTCTGTTTCCTATTAAATAACCAATTTTATAGAAAATCGGGTGAGTTAGTTGAAAGAATGTATTTTATGCAGTGCTTGAAAATAATTTTCCATGGATGTTTGTTAGGTCCATTTATCTATAATGTCTTAGGCAACACATGTTTTCCTTATTATTTTGTTTTGATGATATACCTTTTCATAATATTGGACTATAGAAGTCACCTATTATTAAATTGGTGTTAATCTGTGTCCTTACATCTAGCAATATTTGTTTCAACAAATTGCGTACATTTCTGTTCAATATCAATAAGTTTAATTTGGAAATTACTTCCCCATGGAATTTTTTGCTGATTGTTATAGAGTTACCATTTATATATATTCTGATTAATTTTAGATTGAAGTGTTTTACTCAGACATAAGAACAATGACACATGTGTGTTTCCTATGTTAACTTTTTCCCATCATATCACCCTTTCATAGTTACCTCTTGTTTTCACAATTAATGCCAAACCAGAAGTAGTTTATAAGAGAATGATATTTATTTTGTTTTGTTTATATCATTTTTATGAGATAGTGAGATCAAGAGTGAAAGAGAGAGAGGGAGAAGATTAGCATGCTAGGGCCTCCAGCCACTGCAACTGAATTCAAGATATGTGTGCCATCTTGTGCACATTTGCAACCTTGCACACTTGTGTAACATTGTACATCTGGCTTACATGGGACCTAGAGAATTGAACATGGGTCCTTAGACTTTGCATGCAAGCCCCTGAAATGCTAAACCATCTCTTTAGCACCAAGAAGTTTATTTTATTTCAGGTTTACAGATTCCAGTTGGAAGCTTAAATATGACATAAGAGGCTGGCTCACTTCATCATATATCCATAGCATAGACAAAAAAATAAACACTAGCAATCACAAAAATCACAAACAACCAGAGCTCTAGATGGCTCCCTATACTTGTAATAGGACTGAATTCAAGATCTACCTCAGGGATACACCTCTTCCAGCAAGGATCTGCCTCCTGGAGACTTAACTAGAAAACATAATCTTAATTAAAAATTCTTCAGGCTATGGAAGACATATAGTTGCTTTCAACCACCACATTCTTCTGTGGACCCCAAAGACTCATGGTCATCTCACAATGCAAATTGTACTCAGTACAACTTCAAAGATCCCCATCGTCTTTATGAACTTTAACATTATTCCAAAAGCCAAAGTTTCATCTGTGATTCAAAACTGGCTTTCGGGAGATTTCCAGTCAAGATAGCATCTGCCTAACCATGCCTCATCTCCCAGAGAAGGAAAGAACTTTAGGATTCATTGGGTATTTTAGGGATTTGCAGATTCTAGTAGAACTCCATTGGGAGGACATGGAGGAGATAAGTGAGAAATCTGCTGATTCCCAAGCTCTCAGGTATCCCACCAGTCCCTCAGTCCCCTCAAGCAGCTGTCCTAGCCACAGTCCCAGCACCAGAGTCCTCCTGCACGAACCATAGGCTAAATAGAACCAGACCAGCAGACTAGTATAGCTCCAGGTAGAAACACTGGCCCAGTCACTGCTGCTCCCCTCCTGTGTGTGGGCAGAGCTCCACACAGCAACACAGTCCCACTCATCCCCACCCCTGTGCACAGACCCAGACCAGCAGGTAGTGGTCGCCAGGTGACCTCCATGTGTGAACGCTGTCCCACTCACTGCCACCCCCACCCCTGTGCATGGAGCCAGGCCAGCATTCCCCCAGGGGACCCCCAAGCATAAACATCATCTCACTCACTGATGTCCCTACCAATTGTGCAGACCCAGGCCAGCAGGCTAGTGTTCCCTCCTCCCTAGGCTTTCCCACCCCAAGGGACTGGCATGCTCCCCTCCCCCACACATAACCTGATCATCAGCAGTCTGACATCCCCAGGCTGCCTGGTCACAGGACCCAGTAGTCCCATCAAAAAAATTGTTAACACAACATGAGGAAATAGTGGGATGTCCTTAAAACTCCCAACATTTGGATCATGGAATATCAGAAGGGGAAGAAATTCAGACCAAATCATGGAGAACTTATTCAACAAAATATTGAAGCAAATTTCCCACTTTCTCAAAAGAAAGTCCCATCAAGTTACAAGAAGCTAACAGAGCTCAAAACAGACTGGAGCAAAGGAGAAATTCTCTAAGACATATTGTCATTAAGATTCTAAACTGCAATACTGAAGAGAAAGTCTTAAAGGCAGCTAGGGCGAAACAATACATTACATGTAAAGGCAACCCAATCAGAATTACTTCAGACTTCTCAGTGGAAATCCTGAAAGCTGGAAGGCTGTGGAGTGGAACATTGAAAGCCTAAGAACCTATGTTTTCCAACCCAAACTACTCTACCCAGCAAAAGTATCCTCATTAATAGATGGTGAAATAAAAACTTCCCATGATAAAACTCAGCTTTACAAGTATAAGAATGCAAAGCCAAGTATGCAGAGAGAACTTCAGGGAATTATCCACACAGAAGAATAAAATAACCAACCTCAAGTGCCTACAAGAAGCATATCACTATAACCAAACTCAGAGGAGGAACAAAAAACTACCAAGTCCAAGAAAACACTAACCACATATACCACCACAATATGGAAGGGATTAATTCAAACCTCACTGTTATTACCCTAAATATGAATGACCTTAATTCACCCATCAAGAGAAATAAGCTAACAAGGTGGATCAGAAAATTAGACCCGTCAATCTGCTGTCATAAAGAAACCCATCGACAGACAACTTCTCAGTATGAAATGGTGGAAAATGATATTCCAAGCAAATGGAAATAAGAAACAAGCAGGCATAGCTATACTAATATTAGATAAAATAGATTTCAATTCAAAATTAATCAAAAAAGACAAAGAAGGTCACTTCTTAATTATCAAGGGAATGATCCAACAAGAGGATATCACAATCATCAATCTTTATACACCAAACACAGGTGTACCGCAATTCATAAAACAAAACCTATTTGAAAACAAAATAAAAATAGCCACCAACATCATCATAGTTGAAGACTTCCAAACTTCACTATCAGCAATAGATAGATCATCCAAACAGAAAATTAACAGGGAAGTAAGAATGCTCATCAAAACCATAGATTGATTAGACCTAACAGACATCTACAGAACATTTTACCCAAAATCCACAGACTATACATTCTTTTTGTTTGTTTGTTTTTTGGTTTTTGTTCTGTTTTTCAAGGTAGGGTCTCTCTCTGGTTCTGATTTAATTTATTTTTTCCATACAATATAAGGACAACTGCTTGCCAGGTGGCAGTATATAGTTCTAGACACATGCTTTGAGTTTCCTAAGAGTGTAATTCATATATGATCACTAGCTGACAAAAGGCTACCTCCTCATAGGTCTCATTACTTCCTACTACAGCTAGGACGAGAGGTCATTCTAACATTTCTTCTCCCTTTGCTGGTGTCGCCCAACTTTTGTCTCACTTCTTCCTTTTTTCCTGTTTTACATGTCTTCTTTCTGTTTTAAATGTCTAACTCTCTGTCTTAAGCATGGATCTGGTCACCTTTTTTACTGGGAAGACAGAGTTGTCCAGAATATATCAATACATATGGATTTTAAAGTTTCTGTTAATAAACCATCTACTAGGCTGGTAGACCTGTTTTAATATGTGACTTGGCATTTCTCTGTTATAGCTCTTAATATACGTTTTTGTTCTATTTAGTTTTCTTAAGTATGTTATATGAGGAGGTTTTTACTTATCTATTTAGTGTTTCAAAATTTTCTTTAACAGGATGGGCATCTCTTCCCTGATTTTGGCAACTTGTCTGATATAGTTTTATTATAAATATTTTCCAAGTCTTTAAGCATGAAATTCTCTTCTGTGCCTATGATCCATATTTCACCCTGTGCTGTAGATCTCATATGCTCTGTTAATATTGTCTTATATGTTCCAATTCTATAACTCTGTTTGCCTTCCTTGACATTCTGTGTTCCCCTACATCTATTGTTTGTAAGACATTTTAAGGAGGTTTTTATTTGACTAATTGAATTTTTTTCTTTTTATTATTTGTAGTGTCTATCTCTATTATATCTTGTACAAGGAAGAAAGTGTTTTCCCAGCATCTTACCTACTACCTCTACTGCTGTGACAGTTATTGCTGTGAAAGCTATCCCTTTTCGTTTCCTTCGTTCTTTAAAATGTTGGCTACTGAGAATATACTGCTAATTTTTTGAATCCATCTATCTTATGCATGGCTATGGTCATTCCTTGCCTCTGATTTTTTTTTTTTCCATAGGCCATGCTAATACTTCTAGCATGGATTCTATCCTTTCTGTTCTGTGTTTGAAACTTTCGTATTTCACTTTGTGATTTGAATAAAGCTATGCTTTCTTCACCCATGTCTTCTGATAACTATTATCCATCATTCTCTTTCCATTCCTTGGAGATTCTAAAAGGTCATGCTTGTGTACCATTCATTATTTTGTTTCTAAAATAGGTATTTCCCAAATTTATTAATTAAAAAACTGTACAAATTTTGTACACAACAGAAAATTTAAGTAATAAGCTCTCATGATAATGTCTCATATCACTACTCATTTATATTCAATAATCTATGTTAGATATAATGCTCAAAGAATTATTTAAGGACATCACTACACAATGACCACTAAAATTTTCCATTTTATTTAGCTGAATGTATACACCTAATTTGCTTGTTTTAATTCATTTTTTTAAATAATTCCACCATACCAATCCCAAAAGTTGGGTTAACTTATGAGAAATTCTGAAAAAGTAGGCTCCTTTTCTTTATAAATGTCACATTTGAGTTTACAAGATGTCTTATCTGTGGCTATTTATTAATGTCTGTTAATTTACTCTTTATTGTTCAATTAAATGTATTAGAATTTTGTTATTATTTATGGATCTTTGACCTTATTTTGTTATGTGTTGTGTTTGGTCTGTGGAGATGTCTCAATGAGTGGAATGCTTACTACACATGCATGGACTTGTGTTAGGTGCTCCATCACTCAAGTAAAGGCTGAGTGGGCATGGTGGTTTGTTTATAATCTCAGAGCTCAAGAAACAGAAACAGAGTATATCTCAGCAAACTTTCTAGGTATATTAGCTGAATATGTATGTTCTGGCTTCAAGGAAGACATATGAACTCAGTAAATAAGGTGAAGATCAATCCAGGAAGATACCTGTCATATACACCTCACACATACATGTATATCCATATACATGTAAACATAAATTCAAAAATATGAACTATATATACATGAACATACAAAAGAGGGGAGAAAACTATTTATGGCTATATTGAACCAAGATATCACTGTATTATCAAAACTCTATACAGAAAGTCTGCTCAATAATTTTCAATTATTGAGAGCAGAAAAAGTAAGACCCCCTCAGCATGCCATCCTCTTGACAGCAACTTTTACATGATGGTCACTTATTGCCTCCTACCTTCAGATAACCTTGTTGCAGACAAATTTCAACTTTGTAGTTATAAATACACATATGTCAATAATTTTATTGTCATTCATTAGCACTGACCTTAACAGACACACTCTGAAATATAATTGTTGCCACATTTCCAAAGCTGCCTTAAGGCCTGGTAATTTATTAATTCTTCTAGATGATCTAAGATAACAGCTTCCAATCTGTTTCTCATTTCAAGACTCTAACAGATAAGGTAGTTAATTCTAATGCCTGCCTTCATCTTATGCCCTTCTAAGAATCATCTTTTCTGAAATAGTTTTCCAAAAAGAAGATATTTCATGTCACTCCTGTCTTTATGATTTTTCAGTTCAATATTTTGTTTCTATTCTACATTGTTTCAACCATGATACCAGGTGCATCCTTTTTGCTTTATTTATTTTTTATTCTACCCAATTGATACACACAGAACCATGTATACAAACAAAGGTTATATAAAGTCAAATAGAACTTATGGAAGCAGAGGAAAGGAGGACTTATTAAAACAGGAAAAAATAGAGAAACTTTACTTTATCCCATAAGGGAATCTGGCTTCTCAGTTGCAGTATCATAGGCAGCCAAGACCTCTTATCATGCTCCTGGCTCCTTTCCACTTTTTGTCTCATTTCAACTTATCATCCCTTTCCCTTTCTGCCTACATTTTTTGTTCTATAATGAAACAATTACTAGTGATTTCCTCATCCTCAGAAAGTCTTCTGTTTTTGCATAAAGTACAGTAGTTCTCAGATGCTGCCCATTATAATTACATAGGCAGCTTACAAAATAGTAATGAAGCAGCCATACTTGTGGGACCTTACATATTTATTCTAAAGAACTCTGTAGGTTATCATGAGCTATCCTTTGAAAAGCACAGATAATAAAATCAGCCTTACTTAGCAGAGGGTCATATCTCTAGTTTCACTTTATTTTTCCATGTGTACACATTTTCTTCTATCATAATTTTTCACAATTTAGTTCTCTCTTTTTGATAAGCTATAAAATATAATTTTAAATTTTATTTATTTATTTATTTGAGAGCGACAGACACAGAGAGAAAGACAGATAGAGGGAGAGAGAGAATGGGTGCACCAGGGCTTCCAGCCTCTGCAAACGAACTCCAGACGCGTGCTCCCCCTTGTGCATCTGGCTAACGTGGGACCTGGGGAACCAAGCCTCAAACCGGGGTCCTTAGGGTTCACAGGCAAGCGCTTAACCACTAAGCCATCTCTCCAGCCCTAAAATACAATTTTAAAGAAGTGTACAGATTTTCAAAACATATAAAATAATTATTGGGCTGGAGAGATGGCTTACTGGTTAAGGCACTTGTCTGCAAAGCCAAAGAACTGAGGTTTAATTCCCCAGGACCCATGAAAGCCAGTTGCACAATAGGGAGCATGCATCTGGAGTTAGTTTGCAGTGGCTAAAGGCCCTGGCGTGCTCATTCACACACTCTCTCTTTTTCCCTCCTGTCTTCCTCTTCTTGAAAACAAACAAAACAACAACAACAACAACAACAAAACAAATAACATATTTTAAAATTATCTGCTATAGTCAAATGACTTCAAAGTTTGATACATACTTTTCTAGAATGGCCAGAATTGCCAAGATAATGTTAAAAATTCATTTTATTTATTTATTTTTTTGAGCTGAGTGTGGTGGCACAAGCCTTTAATCCCAGCACTTGGGAGGCAGAGGGAGGAGGATTGCTATGAGCTCAAGACCACCCTGAGACTATATAGTAAATTCCTGGTCAGCGTGTACCAGACTGAGACCCTTCCTTTGCATCCTTTTAAAAATTTTGTTTATTCCATCTGGGAGTTTTCTCAGTGGCTAAAGTGCTTGCCATTGAGATAAAAGTACCTGGATTTGAATCCTCAAAACACATGTAAAATACTGAATGTGATGGTATATGCCTGTATCTCAATGCAGGGTAGGCAGAAAGGGGAACTTCTAGAGCTCACTGACTAGCTGCTTTAGTTGAATTGGTGTGTTCTAGGTCAGTGAGAGATCTGTCTCAATGCATCAGTTAAGTAACAATACAGAATGACACTCACAAGTTGATTTCTGCCCTCCATAAACTCATACATACATATATGTGCAGCTGCACATACACATGCTTCTACACACACCTAAATGCACACACATACTCATATACACACATACATACACAATTAAAAAATACAAATCTTATTTATGCATATATTTTACTGTGTGAAATTATAATTACAAGACTTTAATCAAATGTATGCTTCCGGAGTACATAATTTATTAATAAAATGATGAGTAAACATAGTGCAGTAGAATGTGCTTGTTATGGTAGTAAATCGGGCACTTAAATCAATAGCTTACTGCTACTGATGCAACATCTACATTTAAAACACTTTCACAACACAACAGACAGAAAAGTATATTTGTGTTTAACTAATTTCTTTAGATGATTACTTGTGATCATGACAGATCAGAGTTCTCAGAATAACCTAAATTGAACCTTCCTGCCCTAAGTCTCAATGCCTTTTGATACGCATCACCCATCACCAATCACCTATCACTTGCACACTACTGAGCCTGATATGACAGCTAAGACCTCTGAAGCCCTATAACAGAGATAGTAATTGATAAGAAAATAGGGTCATTAAAGGTCATCAAAGAATATTTTGCAGAGCAAGCAAGGCTTTTGCTGATTTTTGAAGCCTGGGTAGGAACAGAAGTATAACAGATGCGCGTGCAAGTTCACTAATAAATAGCTCTGATAAAGAACCAATGTACTCAAAGCAGTAGTTTTTTCAGAACTGGCAGGGGAGACAGCATGATTATAGGATCAAAGCCCATTCACAATTCATCTCATACTTGGGTTAGGACATGAATGAAGTGGCTTTCTATTTTTTTTTTCTAATTTTTCAAAGCAATTTTTCAAGTATTTTAGTTTAATAAAGACCCAGGTTCTCAATATTCCTTATTACAAAGGATTCAATAATGGAGTGCTAACAAATTACATTTGTTTCTTTCATCCTGAGAAAGGCAAATCAATAGAAATGCTAATGGGCAATTATCTAGTAGGCAACAAATCACTAAGAACTCCATCATTGTGAGTAAATAAGATGATATCTGAAGACTTCAAAGGTTTAGCACCTTAATCACCTTAATGCACTTTGTTATGAGAGCTTACATAATGTGCATTTATTTTGAATTAGTATTTTATCAAATGAAAAATACAAGCATGTCTGGCTTTTGTGTCTTGCATGGGATTTGCATTTAACATACTTATGATAAAAGCAATGCCAGTGTCATTTCTTGGACTGTTTCCATCCAGGCTAAGGAAGTGTCTTTCCCATTTTCTTAAGCACTCATTGGTTTTCTCTTCAAAGTGCTGCACTGCACTGTGAAGTTTTTCACATGCATTAAGTCACTTTTCACAGTCCTTATGTGGCTATTTTGACTTTCAAATAGCATATGAGAACTCAAATATATTGTTACTCCCTCATCTTCTGCGAATTAGAAACAGACCAAAAGTCCTTCCAAGCTGTATAATTGGTTTAATGTATTCCATTTTAGCCTCCCAAAAGTAGCTGTCAATTTGAGAGAGCATATTGCATAGATAAATCTTTAGGGGACTGCTACCAGAATTTCTTCAGGAACTATTAACCACTGCAACAAAACACAAACATTCCTTTTTGAGGACTAGAAAAGAAAACATCTTATTCTTTAAATGTTTGATTGCTAGACTATGCCTCTAATCATTATACTACATATCATGTGCTTAACATTAAAATCAGCAGTTCTCTCAGCAAATATGTTTGGATTTTTCAAAGTTATTATACCCAGTAAAGAAAAAATATCTTTAAGAGGCTGAGAGAGAAACAAGCCATGACAACAAACTTACTTCATTCAAAAATTTTGATTTAAAAGTCTACAACTCAGCTCTATATTATGGACAAGTTACATAGCCTTTTGTGACTTTTCTCAATACATGCAATAGAAAGAAAAATGTGGTGATGACTAAGAAACACTATTTTGGCTAAAGTACTTCATACCAAACATATAACAAGTATGTTCTGTAAACTGTAAGACATAAAAATGCAAAGTGTAGGAGGGCATTGTGATGCATGCCTTTAATCCCAGCCCTTGGGAGGGAGAGGTAAAAGGATTGCTGTGAGTTTGAAGCTACCCTGATATTACATAATGAATTCCAGGTCAGCCTGGAATAGAGTGAGACATTACCCTGTAAAGAAAATAAAGGTATAAGTGGCAAAATTGAATATCTATACCAATAAATTTATTAAATTTATATTTCTTTTAAGTTTTAGTATAGCTTTAGTTTAAGTGGCTGTCACCTACTTGCATTTAAAATTGAATGTTTTGGCATTACAATTACAAAAAGAATGATTTAATCTCTCTTCCAAGGAAATAAGAGAGAATAATAATGCTTAAAGATACACAATTGGCCACTGCTATTTTTCTAATCATGATCCATGAACTTCATAAACTAAAAATTAACATTGATTACACTTGAGAACTCTTTTTGGTTGATTTTTTCAAGGCAAAGTCTCGTGCCAGCCCATGCTGACCTGAAACTCATTTTACAGTTCTAGGGTGATCTGAAACTCACAGTGATACTTCTGCCTCTGCCTTCCTTATTGCAAGGATTGACAGCATGAGCCACTATGCCTATATGAGAACTCATATACATATATATTGAGGTAGGGTCTCACACTCTGGTCCAGGCTGACCTGGAATTAACTATGTAGTGTCATGGTGGTCTCGAACTCACGGTGATCCTCCTACCCCTTCCTCCCAAGTGCTGGGATTAAAGGAGTGTGCACCACGCCTGGCAAGAACTCCTATTTTTAAATGGTAGATTTATCGCTAAATATTTCTATGCTTGTAAAAATGTTTGAAAGTTATTTGAAAATCCTCATGTTTATTAAAGTCTAGGAAAACAAAATCCTCAATCTGACTAGGATTCTACAAGATATAGTCATTAATAATGCAGCTAGGGGGGTAAGCCTGGACAGAAGTGGAAAACACATAACCTTAAAACTATAGATTCTGATCAGTAAATCCCAGTCTCAGAATTGATCCTCCCCTCCCACAGTGAGATGTTTGCAAAGGAGATGCATGAGGAACCCAAAACAATGTAGTTCGTTGACAAAAACATTTGATTACCTGCTAGAACTAAAAGGTAAGACCCTACTGATGAAGACTACATACACAGGCTATCACACAGGAAATAGAAATGCCACATTGAAAATGAAAGGGAAACTACCTTCCTCTTGGCTAGCCCTCATAGTGCTGGAGAGCCCTCTGGGAACCACTGGAGGACAATGGTCACCAACAGTATGAATAAGCATGGGAAGTTGCAGACCACAAAATCAACCAGCTGGACAAAAATTACACACTTGTGCCATAGTGTGACAGGGCCTTTGTGGGTAACCAACTGTTCTCTGATTGGACAGAAGGTTTTCTCCATGGGAGGGAACTCATATCTGGTACTAGAAACCAAATCAGAATCCCATGGTTAGGAAATTCAGACTTCAGAGAGAAGACCTCACTATTCTCTAGAGAACAAGAGTGGACTTGTATACCAAAAATCTCTCAAATAACTGCATATCCCCTTTGATCCAATGTGCTCTCATTCTTAGTTGAATAATATGTTTTATTTTACAAATGGCAGAGAAAATATAAGAGAGCCAAGATCAACTGATAAGACAAGAAGAGAGCTTACTGTCCACCATGAGACTTACTTTCTCTGTCACATCTGCCAAGGTCCAGACGAAATTGGAGAGGAAGAAATGACATGAATACTTCTCCTACTGGTAGCCTAACAAACAGCTACAGGGTGATGGCGACAGACACAGTGATCAAACAAAATCTATCAAAGCATTAATCCAGAGGCTATAGAGAACTAAATACTAAATTAGAATGCCAACAGGCCTGCCATAGCTCAGGGAGCATTGCAGAAGAGGGGTAGGAAACACTATAAGAGCCACAGAGTAGGTAGAAATACTCTGAGGTACTGTCCCTCTGTTATGAAATAGGGACTGACCGATATCTAAATAACCCCACAGTAAATACCATAACCGTAGTGGATATCCTCCCAGTGGATAAAAGTGAGGATGAGGGGATAAAAGAGTATATAACATTATATATATGTATACATACACACACACACACACACACACACACACACATATATATACACATACATATATATCTTATCTAATAGATATATCTTATATATACTATATATAATATCTAATATATATATTCAAGCCCCTCCCAAAAACTTTTATTTTCAAGGTCAAAAAATTTCTTAATAGCCATTCTTTTTGGTTCATATCTGCATTCTTAGCACTTTGGAGACGGGGCAGAAGACTTACTAGTTCAATGTCAAAATGAGCTGTATGGGAAAAATATATCAAAAATAAAACAAAAATAAAAATATTTATTAATACTGCTAATGCATAAATAACACATCTATCTTCAACAGTCATTATAACTGCCTATGCATAAGCTTGGTCTGATTTCAGCATGTAGAAGGCTGAACTAGAAGAGGACCACATACTTAAGGCCAGCCCAAACTATGTAATGAGAAATTATCACTATTAATAAAATAAAATAGCAAAATACAGTAGTATCCTCTTTATTTATGGAGGACACTCAGATAGATGTGAATATTATAGTATATTTATTAATTTGTAGCTTGAAGTTCAAAGCCATGGTCATATGCATGTTCATTAGCACTCTTGAACTAATCTATAGCTGCAGCCCAATATGATTATTTTCTCACATGATTTTCCATTATTAAACTGTATTATTAAGAAATAAGCCATAGAAGACTTTCTTCCAGATACTAGACTAAAAGATCTAGCCCTCTATAAAAGTATGATGGGATCATCTGTTAAGAAGTTCCCTGAAAAGTGTGGGTTGAAGCCTAACCTTACAATATTTGGCTCTGACCTATAACTTCCAGCAACAGAAATAAGCTGATTGAGATAATGATTAGAGAGACCTCTGAAGTTCCCAAAACAAGACAAATTTCTATCAAAGTACTTGAATACTAACCTGAGGTATATATGTATCAGGGAATTGAATCCAGGATATTAGGTTTTCAGACAAGTGCCTTAACTTCTAAGCTATATCTCCAGCCCTGCACTTCAATTTTTATAGCAGCACTATTCAGAACCTAGGTGTCTAACACACACACACATACACACAAGTTCTTTTTTTTAAATATAAGACTATGTGTGTTATAAAAATATACAATGTAACCAAGAAACTTCTTTCAATATTCCAATAAAATAAATAAATCTCTTTTGAGCATGTGCAATCATTTGTATTACATGTCATTTATACCAAATTGAAGTTGTTTCTTAGCCTGTATCATAAGTATTTAGAGGAAAGATACCATAATTTCTGTATAGGTAATTAATTAGAAGTCAAAGTGATGTTTAGGACACCATGTATACAAAATTTTAAGGATAAATATTCTAAACTGACTATATTCTTACCATGGACAAATTTTAAATTCAACTTGTCAGACAATGAGTCTATCAATCACAGCTGCCACAATACTGCTCATTTACTGTTCCCTCTCAGCTGATGGGAGGAACAGATGTCCCTGTTCAACCTGAACGAATGACCCAAGAGTTACCTCTGACTCTATCTGTGACATTAGTCACTGAACCACAATATATCATCTGTCTTTATGCCTTGCATATTTCAATGAATTTATTTTTACAAAACAAAATCTACCACACCCCTAATTTCCTTTAGGCCTTCTCTACCTCTATTGTGGAAGTTGGCAATAACCTCCTACATTGGTCTGTTTCTATAATTAGGCTATGCTCAAATTCATTCTCACAACTGATAGGATTAATTAGCTAAAAAGTCAAGTGTGATCTTTGATTTGTCATCTTCCTAACCCTAGGATGAAGACCAGGCCCTTCTGTTACTCATATACAGTGATCACTAATGAGCAATAATGGTATCCGTACTTTCCTGATGAGGAACACAGTTTGAACATTCATTCTCTATGACTATTGTTAGCCTAGTATGCATGCTAGAAATCAAATGTGCACAGAAACAATTTTCAAGTCTGTAGTAAAAAGTTCAGTATAAATGGTTGAAATGTTTACTTCCATATGTTTGCTTATCTTATTCTTTTCCAGTGATGACGAAGAATGACTGCTTAGATCATATGAACTTTTCTCTCACGTAGCCCATGTCTCATATTCAGTTTTAATGGCACTACCCTGTTTGAAGTGATCCTCTAACGCCACCATACCAACATGCCATTATGCATGTTGCCTTTTCTCATGTCATTTATTCTTTACTTCCTTACATAGAAAAGTACTAGCAGTAGTAGCAGCAGCAGTACCAGCAGTATTTTTAAGACAGTCTCATTCTGTAGCATAGGCTGTCCTAGAGCTTAAACCTGTCATGATTCTTCTACCTCAGCCTAAATATTGTTATTCCTTCATCCATGTAGCTTACATAAAAATCTTCACTTCTATTTTATTTTTCATAACACATAATTAGCCAGCTCATGTTTGTGCATTGGCTATTCTAGTAGATTGGGATTAATTTTCATTCTTCTTGGAGTTATAATACCTACATTTAGTACAGTTGAATAAATGTGTCAAATAAAATATAGTAAAGGTATATAATAATTATTTGAATAGTATTAGCCAGAGTAATTAAGAGTCAGTTAATTAATTTTATGGGGCAATAAACAGTTTTGAAAGATAGCAATACTTTACTTGGTTATTGAATTGCTAAAAAACAAGTAAGAATTCGTGGATCTACACACATCTTCTCCTATAATAGATATTGAAATAGGGTGGCAGCCTATGACTATGGTATCATTTATAATTGATTTATCATATCTACATTAAATGATAAATATGTTACTATATAAAATTTATGCTCAAAGTTAAAGCAAATTATCCAATTCTGAGTATAAAGAATTACAAAAATGATGGATCACCATATACAAAATGATCTTGTATTTGTTCAATACTCCTTAGAATAGATCAAAGAGATTATAGGATGTTGAAATATATAAGACCAGTTGGTCATGAATTGAAACTTCTTAAAGACATATGGAAGAGTCATGAATCTTTTCCCTATTTCTATTGCTACCTTATAGCTGAAAATTTCCATAGTATACGCTTTAAAAATTATTTCCCAGAATGAGAAATTCTTCTTTATAGAGATCATTACTAATAAAATTCATGAGCATTAATGACAATAAGCATATTAAATTTCTTATCTAAGTTTTAATAGTATTTACTTGGAAGGCACACAGGATCCTACCCACAGAGGAAACCAAAAATCTCTAACAATTTCAATATATATCTTTCCAAAACTATGCAGAATCAGAGGCAAATCTTAAATAAAAGAAAATATTCATATGAGTTAGGATTTGGAAGTTATGCAACTTAAACATATTGTCCTTCTTAGTAGATTCAGCAACAGGGTATCTATAAATATCAGGAGTATTGAAGCAGCTGAAAGGATGATTTACACCTCAAAAGACCAGCCCCATGCTGACAAGAGATCAACAATTATATTACATAAGAAAATTAACTAGAATGAAGTAGCAAAATATTTTAAAGATTATATTGGTTGACATTATTAGGTAAATGAGGTGAAGTAAAATTTAGAGTTGAGGTGTTTTTGAAAACCCAAAAGATTTAAAACAACTAAGACATTTCAGGAGATTAAAAACAAGATCCTTTAAGGAAGAGAATATGAAGGAAATATTTTATAAAGTTTATGACAGACATGAAGAGAGATAGATCAAGGACAAAGCTTGTTTCTGAAGTAGCTAACCTGAAATATTTTCAATTATCAAAGTAGAGGCATTGCAATTCTGTCTGGGTGTCTGCATGTATGTGTATCCTTTCCTCCTACTTTATGACCTTGAGCTGCAAGTCTCTTATATCTTAAAAGGAAAACAGAAACAGACCATCAGATAATTTGAGAGGAATCTATACAAGGAAACCCTAGTGCTTTAAAAATTCAGGTCAGCAGCTGAGCAGAACTGTCCTCTTCTTAGTACTTTAATGAGTAATTCATTCTATAACAAACATTTTACTTAACAAAGTGCAAGAAACAGAATGATACAATTTAAATCTTAAAATATATCCTTATTTTATTCCTGTTTATTTCTCCAAAGAACCTTGACTTACAATTGGATAAAAGATGATGATTAGGCCATATATCCAAGTAATGAGAATTATGTTCACAAATGTTATGCATAAGAGAGTCTATGCTATCTCTAACAGCCAAAAAAAAAAAGAAAAGAAAAAAAAGAAAAAGAAAGAAAGAAAGGAAAGAAATGAAAAGCATAAATGAAAGCTGGAGAAACAGACTCTTGAAGTCAGATACTGAAAGTCATATAAGAGCAAAATAGGAAGATAACAAATACCATAAAAGTTAAAGAAAACCAAAGAAAAACACACATACATATAGGTATACACACATGCACATTGTATAAATATATGTATATACACAGTATGCATGTGTGTGTACATGCATGTGTGTGTGTGTGTGATATTTCACTTGTGTGAAGTTTTAGAACAGGCAAATTTAGCCAATGGAAATAGCAATCTTATAAGTAACTGTTTCTGAGTACAGGTATTAAATAGGTGAAACCAAAAGAGCATGACCTGATTGGGGCTACTATATGTCTTTTTACTAGTCAAATCTGCATGAAAACCATACTTGATATTTGGGGAGTCTTCTGTAGGTAATTATACATCAACACACAAAAAAACTTTTAGTTTGAAAATATGCTTTAGAAAGTTCACATCATAATTTTCAGAGAAAATTTTGATTTTATTCTTAAATACAACACAAGGTAATTAGAAGCATAGGACTATATTTACCTAATTTCAAGGGAACTTCAGCTTAGAGGACTCAAAGGATGATAAGCCACATACATTCTTCAGCACCAAGGCAATGGCCCAATAAGCAGAAGCTAGCTCATTTTGAGCAATTGCTCCATGAAAGATAAATTTGCATTCAATATAAAGATGCAAATATAAATCACACTTAAATCCTACTCTCCAAGAAAGTGAAATCTAGAAAAGGAATGAGGAAATGTGCAGGAATTAGATATCATTCTCAAGAAAATACCCACAGGTTATAATTAGAGTCCTGAGAGGTGAAACTTTACATCCCATGAGGTTTGGAAGAAACAAAACGATATTCATGCTGTTCATTGGAAAATAGAGAAACTGGTAGTGAAAAGACAGTGATCCAGTTTGAGAAACAAACACATTTGTGTAAAATAGTTACTTTATGTGATAACAATTAACCTTAGCACTAATAATTTAGATGGCATTGATGATAGTGGTTGTGATAATCTCAAGTGTCAATGTGATTGGATTAGGAATAATCTAAGTGGAACACCCCATGGGCAGATTTGTGAGGGCATTTCTAAGAAGGTTTTTCTGCAGGAGGGTCCTTATAAATAGGAGTTGTGGAAGGAAAAATGGAGAGAAGGGGTTGGTAGGAATTTAAACCAAAATTATGGATATATAAATAATCCATATGAAAATCTATTACTTTGTAAACCAATTTAGAGTATACAATTTAAATCTAAATTTAAAATAGTGTTTGAAGGCTGGAGTAATGGCTTAGTTGTTAAGGTGCTTCCTACAAAGCCTAAGGGCCCAGGTTTTGTTGCCCAGGATCCATGTAAGCCAGATGTACAATGTGGCACATGAATCTGGAGATTCCTTGTAGTGGCTGGAGGCTCTGCTACCCCCATTCCCTCTCTCTCTTAAATCTGCCATTTTATCTCTCCCTCTTTCAAATAAATTAAAAAAAAAAAGAAAAAAAGGAATAATTAAAAATACTGTTTGAACAAATTCTCCTCCTTCTCATGCTTCCTGCAACCCCCACCACATGATTTCCTTATGACAAGCAGCAGAGGAGAATATAGAAATGTTTATTGGCAAAATGAATGAGAATAAGTGACTATTGTGTGCTGTACCTTAAACAGAACACCTAGATGACTTACTTCAAAGCTCTGAGAACCTCTTGGAAGAAGAATGTAAAGAATATGAGAGAAGAATGGGAAGGAGGGCTGTGAATTGCTGTCTTCTGGATACAACATGGCCATTACACTCATGAGTTCACAGCAGCTGTAGTTTCCTGCACACAACTGAGTCTGTCAATATTTCATTATGGATGGAGGAAGAATTCAGAAAGTATCACACCTCCCACTGTATGTAATGGAAAAAGAGGAATCATGTTCATTAGTGGTGTAGCCACAGGTAAGTTGCCCATTCCACTATAAATGGAGTCCACCCTGATCATGTAATCAATCCTAATTTTACTCAGGGGATTCAAAAAAGAAAAGTCATGAAAGTAAGATGGAGATGAAATCATAGTTCTCAAGTTACCAAAACAAACCCTCATCATGTAATTAAATGACTTACAACATGTTTGAAGTCTCAGTGGAAGAATACCCCCAGTTAAAGTGTGGTCATTGACTGGAAAAGAATGAGATTCTGTAATGTGGAATGGAAAATGTGTGGAGGATCCTGCTGAAACTGAAGACTTTGAACTCTGAGATTCTAGTAGGTATTTTTTTTTTCTTCAGGAAGTAATCTCTCAACCCTCAGTAACAGCTTTACTCCAGCCACACTCAGTGCAGTATAGCCACCTCACCTTTGTCTGGGAGAATTAATCCTTCCATGTCAATGGAACCAGAAATGACCCCTCCTGAAGGAAATGCCTAGCATCACAATGCTTATGCCCTTCATTGCTGACCCACCTTCATCTATAGACCTGTAAATAGACTTAAGACAAAGAAAGCCCCTAAGGGGGAGGTACAAAGTGTGATTCAAGTGAAGGTGCACAACACCTGTAAAGAACTTCATGACTTCACTAACTCATACAAGCAGAAGTCTAGGAAATAAGTGTAAAAGACTTGCAGGGTGTGAGACAAGAAAGGGAAGGAATCAGACCAGCCTGAATTTACTGATGAGGGCCTAGTGAGCAGTGACACTGAGTTCAGTAACACAGTTTGCACCTATTAAAAAAAGAAGGTGCCAAGGCTTTATTTGATTGGTTGGTTAAAAAATAGTTCAAACTATGCCCTACTGTGAACACAACTAGGATAATCAATTATCCCAATTTTCCAAGACTTTTCCTGGTTAGGCAGTAAAGGTCTAATAGCTTAGAAAACCTCTTGGGTAGCAATTTAAGATTCTAAGACTTCAATATTTGGGTCGTATAAGAGACAAAAACTCCTGGCTCTCCAGCAGTTTGGTCAAAATCCTCTTGTATCTGCTCCATAGTCTAGGAAGTTTCTAGCTCACCTGCTTTCTTTTCCTCACTTTTTGTATAGATCGCTGTTAGCCTCAGTGACAATGCTGTTCATTTTCTCCTACAACAGCTTTCTTAGTAAACCTTTAATGTGATCCTATCTTGGCTTTGCATCTCAAAAAGCAAATTAACACATATGGTAGCATGAGTATATTCAGAAAATGGATATTTAATGGTGCTCTGGGTTTTCTCCCTGTCATTCAAAGAAAGCCTGGTCCACGATTGTTATGGGGCAATGACAGGCCCAAACACATGATATTCAGACGTTAATGATCACAAAGGCATGGAGAACTTATTTAACAACATAATTGAAGAAAACTTCCCCCGTCTCTTAAAAGAAAGGCCCATCAAGATACAAGAAGCAAACAGAACTCCAAACAGACTGGAACCAAAGGAGAAACTCTCCAAGACACATTATCATTAAGACTCTAAACATTGACACCAAAGAGAAAATCCTAAAAGCAGCTAGGGAAAAACAGCGCACCATTTTCAAAGGAAACCCCATCAGAATTATTTCACACTTCTCAATGGAAAGCCTGAAAGCTAGAAGGGCCTGGAATGAAACCCACAAAGTCTAAGAACCTATGGCTTCCACCCCAAACTACTCTACCAGGCAAAAATATCCCTCATAATACATGGTGAAAGAAAAATTTTCCATGACAAAACTCAGCTTTACAATTATATGAACGCAACACCAAACCTACAGAGAGTATATCAGGAAATTCTCCACAGAGAAGAAACAAATAACTAAACACAAATGCCTACAAGAAGCAGATCACAACAACCAAACCAAGAGTAGGCACAAAAACTTCAAAGCCCATGAAAAAACCAAGACACATCTACCACCACAACATGGCAAGGGTCAAATCAAATCTCTCAGTCATTACCCTAAATATTAATGGCATTAATTCACCCATCAAGAGACACAAGCTAACAGGATGGATCAAAAAATTATACCCTTCAATCTTCTGCATTCGAGAAACCCACCATACCATTAAAGACAGACACCTTCTCAGGGTGAAAGGGTGGAAAACAATATTCCAAGAAAATGGAATAAGAAACAAGCAGGTGTAGCTATATTAATATTGGATAAAATAGACTTCAAACCAAAAATAATCAAAAAAGACAAAGAAGGCTACTTCCTACTTATCAAGGGAATGATCCATAAAAAGGATATTACAATCAAAAATCTGTATGCACAAAACACAGGGGAACCACAGTTCATTAAAAACAAAACAAACAAAAAAAACCTACCTGACAATAAAACAGAAATAACCACCAACACCATCAAAGCTAGGGACTTCAATGCACCATTATCAGTAATAGATAGATAGATCATCCAAACAGAAACTCAACAGGGAAGTAAGAGAGCTCAACAAAACCACAGATCACTTAGACCTAGGGACATCTACAGAACTTTCCATCCCAAATCCACAGACTACACGTTCTTCTCAGAGGACATGGAACATTCTCCAAAATAGACCTTATACTGGGTCACAAAGACTGCCTCCACATATTTAGGAAAATTGACATAATTCCCTGCATGATATCATATCACAATGCTATATTGCTAGAAATCAACAACAAAAGACCCCCAAGAATCCCAACAGCACCTGGAAACTGAACAGCACACTTTTAAACAATAAATCGATAGTGGATGAAATAAAAAAGGAAATTGCAAAATTCCTAGAATTGAATGAAGATGAGAACACATCATACCAAAACTATGAGACACAGTGAAGGCAGTCCTCAGGGGAATATTCATAGCACTGAGTGCTTTCATAAAAAAGACAGAAAGATCCCAAATCAACAACCTAACCATCCACCTAAAGACACTGGAAAAACAAGAAAAATCCAACCCAAAGAACTCCAGAAGGAAAGAAATAATTAAAATCAAAGCAGACATTAATGAATTGGAAACCAAGGAAACAATTAAGACAATTGTCAAAACAAAAGCTGGTTCTTTGAAAAAGTAAACAAGATTGACAAACCGCTGGCCAATTTCATCAAGCAAAATAAGGAGAAGCTTCAAATTAACAAAATTCAAAACAAAAAAGGAGAGATCACAACAGACATAAGTGAAATTGGGAGAATCATCAGGACTTATTTCAAAAATCTCTACTCCACAAAACTGGATAATGTGGAGGAGATGGATAAATTCCTGGACTCATACCATCTATCAAAGCTAAACTCAAAGCAAAATAATCACCTCAATGAACCCATCACACTCGTAGAGACTTAAAAAGTAATAGAAAACCTCCCCAAAAAGAAGAGTCCAGGACCAGATGGCTTCTCAGCTGAATTCTATCCAACCTTCATGGAAGAACTCAAACCAATCTTCCTAAAACTGTGCCACACAATTGAGGAACAGGGAAGCTACCCAACTCCTTTTATGAAGCTAGTATCACCCTAATCCCAAAACCAGGCAGAGATGCCACAAGAAAAGAAAACTATAGGCCTATTTCCGTAATGAACTTAGATGCAAAGATCCTGAACAAAATACTCGCAAACTGAATCCAACAACACATCAAAAGCATTATCCACCTTGACCAAGTGGGATTCATCCCAGGAACACAAGGGTGGTTAAACATATGGAAATCTGTCAATGTAATACCCCACATAAACAAGCTTAAAAATAAAAAAAAAAAAAAACATGATTATTTCAATAGATGCAGAAAAAGCCTTTGACAAGATACAACATCACTTCATGATCAGAACATTGAAGAGAATTGGCATAGTTGGTACATAACTTAACATAATAAAGGCAATATACAAAGATCCAAAGGCCCAAATGATACTTAATGGAGAGAGACTGGAGTAATTCCCATTAAGATCAGGAGCAAGACAGGGATGTCTTCTCTCACCTCTGCTTTTCAATATAGTTCTGGAAGTCCTAGCTCAAGCAATAAGACAGGAGAAGGAAATAAAAGGGATACAATTTGGAAAGGAAGAAGTTAAGTTAGCTCTATTTGCTGATGGCATGATTGTATATGTAAGAGACCTGAGAGACTCCATCCCAAAACTCCTGAAATTGATTAACTCCTATAGCAAAGTAGCAGGATACAAAATCAATGCACAAAAATCGGTAGCATTTCTGTATGCAAATGACAAAATGCAGAAAAAGAAATAAGGGACATAGTCCCATTTTCAATAGCAACAACAACAATAAAAATACTTGGAATAACATTAACCAAGGAAGTGAAAAATGTATACAATGAAAACATAAAAACACTCAAAGAAGAAATTGAAGAGGACTTGAGAAAATGGAAAGACCTCCCAATGTCCTGGATAGGCAGAATTAACAATTTGAAGAACCACTTTGGAAAGCAATATGGAGACTCCTGAAAAAGATGACTATTGAGATACCAACAGACCCAGTTATTCCCTTACTGGGCATCTACCCTAAATCCTTCAAACCACAGGCCAGAGAATTTGTTCAACCATGTTTGTAGCAGCACAATTAATAATAGCTAAGAGCTGGAATCAATCCAGATGTCCATCACTAGAAGAATGGATAAGTAAGATGTGGTATATCTACACAGTGGAATTCTATATGGCAGTAAGAAAAAATGACACAAAGAAATTTGAGGAAAAATGGTTGAGCCTGCAACAGATCATTCTCAGTGAACTTACCCAAACACAGAAAAAAAAAAAAAAAAATTGCCACATAGTCTCACTCATCTATAGCACCTATCCTTAATATACCCAAGATACCTTACATACCCAGCAAGCATCTCATGGACTAGACACTAAGATGGAGGGGGAGGGAAAGGAGGGAATCAAAGCGGTGGGAAACACTAATCTGAACCTAAATGGCAATGGTACCATAAAATTCTACTTCCTAAAAGGTAGACCAAATGGCTGAACCTTCACCAGGCCTTTACAGGAAACACATGAACCATAAGACACTGGAGAGGGTAGGATCAAGTCTAACTTAAATCTTCTACATCTTCCCTCCCTCCCTCCCTCTCTCTCTCTCTCTCTCTCTCTCTTTCTCTCCTATCTAACACTTGTATATTGCTTATCTTTTTCCTCATTCTCTTAGTGGGCACTGACCTGTAACTCCCAGTACCAGCATGGGGCTATCATCCACAATGAGCTTTCGATCAGAGGAACCTACAAGGTTTCCTAAAAGAATGACAGATTTCTGTCAGAGTACTTGATGACCCACCAAAGGTCGGTGGTAAGACCCTATTGCTGAAGACTCCATATGCAGCTGACAGGTAAAATGGAATAGCATGGCTGGAGGCCAGGAGAGAGTCAGTCCCCAGACAGTCAGTGTGTCTAGTGCCAGAAGGTGCTACATGGGCGATTGGGGGAAATGACCAATATCTGTCCAAGCAGCTCATGGTCTAACCTACTTAGCAACAAATAACCTGTTGTGATGCCCACACAAATGCAGTAGTGGCACACAGCCATAGTGGGGAACCAACTGCTCTTGATTTGGCTAACTGATCCCCTCAGTGGTTCAGGACCCATAGCTGGAACTGGGAAACAAGTCAGAACCATATCCAAATATAAGCTCTCTCTCCAATATCAAGATACCATCAATCATGGGGCTACAAGAGGGCCTACACCTATTAAACTCTCTATTTAAAAAGTAAAGGTGGGCTGAAGAGTTGGCTTAGTGGTTAAGCGCTTGCCTGTGAAGCCTAAGGACCCCGGTTCAAGGCTTGATTCTCCAGGTCCCACGTTAGCCAGATGCACAAGGGGTGCATGCATCTGGATTTCGTTTGCAGTGGCTGGAGGCCCTGGTGCGCCCATTCTCTCTCTCTCTATCTCTATCTGCCTCTTTCTTTCTCTATCACTCTCAAATAAATAAATAGAAAATGAACAGAAAAAAAAAAATAAATAAAAATAAAAAAGTAAGGGTTATCTCATTTGTCCTGGTCCTAACTCACTCTCCGTTGCAGACTCTGCTTCTCTTTTTCAGATAGATGCAGATTATAAGGAGAGAGCTACCCCATCATACCTCAAAAGGACCCTTACTGAAACTAAGGAAAATTGGCAAAACAAGCAAGGGCTCTTTTCCTGATGAACCAGATACCAGCACAGGGGGAAGGAGACCAACACTGAGAAAAATTAACTCCTACCAAATCAGAGAGCCAGAGCCTCAGAGGCCCCCAACACCTCATCACTGAAGCAGACCAAAAATGAACCCAACATAGCTCAGGGAAATTTTGCAGAACAGGGGGTGGAAAGAATGTCAGACCCACATGTTGGGTCATTATGCAGAGACATTTATTGTATCAATAACTGTGGGCTAACTCCACAATGTACTACCCATATACATCAACAAGGAGGGGCTATTTGGGAGGGGGTAGGTCGATGAGCCTAATAATGGTACCAAACTGCCTGTATTTGCTGAATAGAAAACTAATTTAAAAAATGATCACAATAATGTGATGTGGAAAAAATATCTTGTTGAGGGGCAAACATCCTACCAGGCTCAAAGACAAAGGAATTTTTAAAAAATGGAGAATATTATGGCTACCAAAGAACCAGAATCAGCTAAGTATTGCTAAGTGATAATTAACAGCTATGTTATCAAACAGTTAAGACTAACTGTGACAACAAGCCCTTATGAACTACAAAGAGGTCCTCATCCCTGCAGTGTACAACAAGGACAGCCAAGAATCAAACAGAAATCTTCCATTCTGCAGCTCCAGAGATGTCTACATGCTTAGCTGAGAGAGTAGGTGGAATGCTAAAACCAGAGACCTGGTTCCAAGAAGACTTGGAAACCTGAATGATGAGTGGAGTATATCTCAAAGAATGTTTGATAGGGGGTTGGCTCCTGACTTGAATTATAATTTGCAGAAATGACTCACTTGTCCCTAGCAAAACCTACAACTTTTTTTCCTGAAAAATATTATAAAAATACCTCTGATGTTTCTGAGGGTTTGTGGACAGATGTACTAATCTTCCTTCTCTAGTTTCCCCACAGGAAAAGAGTCACAAGATTCATGAGATACTGTTGGGCAGGTGAGTAGCATCTGCATTTAAAATCCATTCACACGTGGTACATATGATCAATGCCATCATCTCACTCACACCAAGTACTCTCCTTCTATACTCCTTGTGGAAGGTCTTGTCATAGTCCAGTTGAAATGTCCAGGCAAAGCCATTCCTACAATATGGGTAACTCCATCAGATGGCATATTTTGATTCAAAAATTTTCCCATCAGTCTTGATAAATCCTTCCTAGAATTGCACCATCATGTAAGAGCTCCCATTTCTCCTCCACAGAGTATAGCCTATGTCTCCTTTAAACTTGTTATTTTTCATTCTTCCTTTCTTATTTCTTTTTATTTTGAAAATAGAGAGAGAAAGAGAATGAGGGAGGGAGAGGAAGTGAAAGAGAGTGAAAGGCATGCCAAGGCCTAGTATCACTTCAAAACCACTTCAGGCATGCACTACTTTGTGCATCTATCAGTGTGTACTGGGGAATCAAACTCAGGCTGTTAGGCTTAGCAAGTAAGTGCCTTCAACCACTGAGCCATCTCCCCAGCCTCTATTTCCTTTTCACTCATTTTATCTAGTCAACCTGATGCATGCCTACAATGTGCACATTTGGAAATATAGAGGAGGAAATGTATAAAAGCACATACTTAATAGTCTATATCAAAGACTACCAAGTTGTCACAGAATAAATGTTTTATTGGCCTACACCATAACTTTTTATAGTAGCACTTCATTTTCATGGAAAACATAGACAAACTGGCAATGGAGGACCACTAAAAATAGAAGAGATAGCATTTCAGGTTACAACATTGAATAGTCAAGTAGCATGTATCACTCACTGTATGTAATAGGCAGTATCACCCCCACAGTTGCCACAAGGGTTCTTGCTCTCCAAAAATACTTCAAATATGCACATGATAATTCTTTATCTCCCCTAGTAATTTTAATTACTTTACATTGATAAACTAAGATATAAAGATACATTTTGAGAATGAGACTAAAGGATAAGTTGGAGATTTAAAGTGACCTATACTACAGAGTTACCCTAGGATGGGTAAAGAAGGAAGATTATAGGCTTTATACAGATTTTGAAATTAGCCACGCAGGGATGTATGAAGAGCAAGGAGCAGTAAGGTTTAAAGTTGAATGTTGAATGTGGATTTGCAAAAAGGCAGAAAAATATCAGAGTTGGCATAATAAAACAACTGTAGATGGAAGCAGATCCCCTAAAGCTGAGTAAAAAGAATTTGTGGAGAAACTTAGTGATTATATGTAGAAAATGTAATTTACAGTTATATCAATCACTTACTCCCTCAATGAAAGGATATTGAATTGAATTATAAATTCTAACTTAAACACATAATTAGTGCTATATACAAATTTCTAATAGTTATCAAATCTTCTCTCCAATAGAAAGTTTTTGTGGCTATTTGTGTTTGCTTGATTATATATTTGGATCTTGCTTCAGTTTGCTAGAATTACTAGAAAAACATAGATAGGGTAGAATAATCAACACACATCCATTCTCATAGTTCTGGAGGCAAGAAAACTTGGGATGTCAACAGGGCCCTTGTCATTACAAGTATTCATTCTTTCATTAGCTTGTAGATAATGATCTTGTCCCTTTGCCCTCAGATGGTCTTTCTTCTAGTCTGTTGCCTCTTCTTACAAGAGTTATTGCATTAGTATCCTTCCATATAATCACATTTTACTAGCTTTATATTTTCAAAGGTCCTTGAATTCTGTCTCTACATGCATTCACATTCTGTATTTATGGGTTCAAGCTTTAACATTTGTATTGAAATGAGGCACAATTACACCACTAACAACAATTCATGGACCTCTGATTTGCTTTTAATTTTTACATGAATAAATGAGGTCAAAGTGTCTTTAAGTTACTGAAGAAACATTCAAAGCAGAAAGTTGTATGCACATTATAAATAGTATTATATTTAAAGACCATTCCTCTAGATGTGAAAATGACTGTTCTATCTACAAACTTATTTGGAGAAACACCATATGAGTTTCAAATTTCAAGCTAATGTAGCCATGTAAGAAAGGATCTAGTAAAATATATCCCATCTAACACAACAAAAATGTTCAACCAATTCATAACATATAATAACTGCATGACAATTAAGTAGAAATTATAAAAAGAAGTAAGATCAAGTCTGACTGAAGATGATAGAAAACTGTGAACTGTCCATTTTAGGATGTTTCTTTCATGTCTTAGGCATCACAGTGGTATGTGTTGACCATCATAGTTATCCTGTGTATAATTTTAAGATCTTCATGGTTCCTTGCAATCCACTGAATTGATCAATTCAAAAAATGATCTACTTCATTCTATATGCAACATTCAAATATACAAAGAAAAAAAAATTACAAGAAAAGTTTTCCAAGCAAAAGAACAAAGGAAAGGCTTCCTTGATTGTGCTGTATATGTGAAAAATTGGTTTAAAAGCCAAAGGGCAAGGTGAATGAGAAAACGTAGTGCTTAAGGGAATGCTTTATTGGTATGGCAAGACTACTGCTTCCTGTGCTCTAGGGAGCATTCATCTTTCTATCATCCATTCTGTGTTCATTATAAGAGACAATTTTTCTAATTTAAAAATATAATTTTAGTATTTTGATGAAACATTGTCTTTTTTAAAAAATACATTGCTTAATAAATCCTACCAAGAAGTAACTAAAATACATGTTCAGTTATTTCTAATGTGCTGACATTCAATTAAATAGGTAATAAAGGAAACTAATTATATTAATGTTCTATCATGATTATAATGCTAGAAATACATTAAGTGGAGCCAAGTACATAATTCTGTACATTTTGTACCTGTTATTAATGATTTCTCTCATTGGCAATATTAGAATAATGCTGTTATAATATTTTGGCTTTAAAGTATTAAAGGGAAGGCTTTTTGATATTTGTTTTTGTTTTTGCATCAAGGTCACACGCTAGCCCAGGCTTATTTCAAACTCAGCCTGTAGCCTATGCTGCCCTCCAACTCCCAGGAATCCTCTTACCCCTATCTTCTAAGGGCTGGGAATGTTAGTCACCATGCCAAGTACAAAAGGTCTTCGTTATGACCCTACTTCACATAAATTTTCAATAACTATTAAGTGAAATACCCCACATTTACTAATAATAGATATGCCATATAAAATGCTATAAAAGTTTTGTTAGATTTCAAGAACGCTGACCATCCCCCAATGGCAGTGCTTGAGACCAAGCCATCTCTCTCCATGCTTGCCTACTATTTATTATAGAAATTGACTAAGACTTACTGTTTCATCTGTGGTCCTGGTTTGAGATGATATTTCAAATCCCGTGTCCTCAAAAGAGTTCAATAGGAGTTCCAGATAACAGATAACAAAAATTTGAGTCACAGATGCTCAGTCCCCTCATGCTCATCCATCTCATCCAAAGCTCTTCCATTACAGAACAGTTTGTCTCTTCACTCCCTGAAAACCCTCCAGCCTCCTTCCTCTCCTCACAACTACCTCTCTTTCCTTCCTGGGGCTTCTGATGCCTTCCCCCACCTTTATTTTCCCTTTGCTTCAGATCCTGCCATTCTCTCCTGGCAATAAATAAATATATCAAATCCAAGGTATATCTTAGTCCTCTTCTTGAACCTGAACCTTACAAATTATCAACCACTGACAAAGGGAATTTGGTTAATATAATGCATCTAAAGTAATTCATAGTGAGCCAAATACCATTTTTATTTATTCCACCATGAATATTTTTATTATTACTTTGAACTGAGTATAATAAATCCTAAAGCTTAAACAATATTTTCATCAATTATCTAATGTTTATACTTTGATACATTAATGAACAAATTCTAAATTCCTAACTTTTGTATGAATTCAGATTTTATTGATGCTTCATTGTACTAAATTTAATTTTCAGTGGTGTCTCACTACTTGGATTAATGAATGGAAGCTAATTTTTTTTTTTTTTCTGCCATTGATGGAACTTCCTTTTGGCTCTGTAAGTAGAAATAAACACTTCTTCCCATAAACTGCATCTGGTATGGGTGTTAATCCCAGCAATGTGAAACTGAGTACAACCCAAAGGTAGGACAGAAGAGGGTGCCTCTATGTTTATAACAGGTACTCTAGACAATGTGAAGTGCATTTCAGGTCATACTTTATGAAAAACTGCACTGAATTGAATTAAGCTCTTTAGGCCAAATGTTAGCTGATTATTTACTTTTTACAACAGCTTTGAAAGTCTTATTTTACTTTAAAAATACCAGGTGCAAACAAAGGTTTCTTTCTTTTTGTTTGTTGTTTTCTTTTTTTGTTTCCTAGAATCCAGATTGCCTTATTTACTACTCTGAATATATTTTTATAAAGGAGATAGTAAGCTTTCTTAAACATTTATGGTACTAATCTATAGAGAAACAAAAGAAGTTGTCATCCTAAGATTTAAAACTCCACTGATTATTTTCTTTTGAAACATAAACCAATTGGAAAGGACAGAGGCAAACAATACCTGAAGGACAAAAGGTATTGCTTCTATATACCTATTTTTTCCACATGGGTATTTCAGAACCTTTTACCACTGCAAACAAACAATAAACACACATGCTACTTTGTGCATCCAGCTCTATATGGTCACTGAGGAATTGAACCTGGGTCATCAGGCTTTGCAAGTAAGCACCTTTAACCCTTTAAATGAGGAGCCATCTCCCTAGACCAAACACCTACTATTTGTAAACCATTAACTGAATCTCCACATTTCATATGTCCTGTTTTAAATGTGCAATTTGACTGCTGGAGATACAGCTCAGTTGTAGACACTTGCCTATAGGTACCAATGCGTTGGTTTTGATTTCCAGCACTGCAATTGTGAAACAAAAGTCAAAAATATAATTTTGTGATTAGGATAAGATATTAGTACCACAGACTTTGAACTCCATGCTTTAAAAATCCAAATTAATGCCAGACATGCCATCACAAAGCCTTCAAAATATGAATCTTGAAGGCCTTTGATTGATGCTGATTTCACCTTTGTTTAGAGAACCTTATTTTCTTTATACAGATTGTTGCATACCTTGCAGACCACAAGACACATCAAATTGAGAACACAAAGAGAAAACCCAAAATGTGTTGCTGAATGAGTCATCTCTACCACATACACCAGGGTTCACATGACATTGCAGCGTTAGTACCAAAGATGCTGATGGTTCCAATGCTAGTGTTTATGGAGAAGGCAGTAGACACTAAGGAGACTCAGAACTCACCAAAGTAGAAAATAAGCAGATGTTGAGAGCTCATCACTAAAGGTGATTTCTACCACACCCTTCGAGACTCAGGGAAGTTTGAGGAAGAGGCATAGAAATAATATAAGAACTACAAGGTACATAGACATTGTTTGGGTCATTGCCCTCCAGGTCACTGTTCTCTAGATAGGAACTGATTGGCAGTCTCAGGGAATTGAGGGTCAAGCAGAACTAGGATGAGCCAATGTGCTCACCCTAGCACCAGAAACTCTGCAAAACTGTCTGATCCACAGCACCCCCTACTATTCACAGTCTACTGTGCTACCTGGGTGGGCAGACCCACTGAGATGACCCTCAAGTTCAACCTCCAAACTTACCAATCAGCTCTTCCCCTTACACACCTGTAAGGGCTGTGGCCTTCCAGCCTTTCCTTCTCTCTGGACAGGACCCTCAGTGTGTGTGTGAGTCCCTCTCTCAATCTCTCTCCGCCCCCCCTCCCGGTGGTTCTTACACTGTGAGCCTGTATACACACAATTTGGGGCTCTACTCCACCCAGCCTGGTTGGGTGGGGGTGGGATAGCACTGTATTATGTCTTGATGTAAACTTTTTCACTTGCCTCTGTTTGAAAGTTTGAGGTAACTTCTCACTTTAATTACATGTATGATCTTTCTTGATCTCCAAATCTACCCTGTGGGTGCTCTTACCAACTCTAGACTTGCTACCTGTGTACTTACTCTACATGTAGGGTAGCCATGAGTGTAATCCTCTTCATTACTCATTTCTTCTTTGAATTTCTTAGTTTCTGTCTTTGATATCTGCCCTCTTATTATTATTATTATTTTTTCATTCAGCTTTACTGTTTGTCCTCTTAACATGGCAGATGTCATGAGGGTTCCTCATATATTTCCTGGAAGGATTTATGAATCACTGACCTTAATGGAGAATTCTTTGGGACAAAAAAAAACAAAAAAAAACAAAAAAAAAAACACCATAAATTTGAAGATGGCCAGACTCTGGAGGTTATCAGGCCACTTAAGTAGGATCCCTATTCCACTCTCAATGAATGATCAGTTAAAAAAAGGAAAGGAAAGGCTCTATCTCCCCATTATTAATTCCCAAAGAAAAGTAAACAGCAGATAGAGACAACCTAAAGTTTGTTTAACTCTCCTCCCACTCCCCACAGTTCAGACTAACTCCTTAAAATCCCCAGTGCCTGTTGGGCCTTGACGGCCCCGACATGAGGCCTAGCGGAACTTCCTGAGCCTAGCTAAAGTTTGGCGACCTGTCTCTGGCCAGCTAGGACTCAGCAGGGCGCCAAATTGCCTCTGGCCTGCTACTTCTTCAAAAAAATGTTAGAGTTCCCATGCATGCTTAGAACCAATCATTTCAAAAGCCACGATATGGGCTGGAGAGATGGCTTAGCGGTTAAGCACTTGCCTGTGAAGCCTAAGAACCCCGGTTCGAGGCTCGGTTCCCCAGATCCCACGTTAGCCAGATGCACAAGGGGGCGCACGCGTCTGGAGTTCGTTTGCAGAGGCTGGAGGCCCTGGCGCGCACATTCTCTCTCTCTCCCTCTATCTGTCTTTCTCTCTGTCTCTGTCGCTCTCAAATAAATAAATAAAAATTAAAAAAAAAAAAGCCACGATATGCTATTGGCCCTTACACCTCACCCTTTCCTGAGATCCCTGCCTTCATTCTCAACACTATATAAACACCTGCCTGTTACAGTAAAGTGAGATCCTGCTTCGACAAGTCTCCCGGCTCAGTGTGGTTTTTCTTCACTGTCTAGAAGAGGGTCTGGGTGGTCAACACTCACCATCGCACTCAGCCCCAGGAAGAAGAGACTGGTGGGATGGCTCTCCTACAGCCCTACCTGCTGGTGACCCTGGCAAGTGCCCACTCAAGGGGGCCACCGTCCTCATTTCCTCTTGGAAGGCTACCCCTAGGGATATTATTATTATATGTCTATTACTGTGTGCTGTTGAGGTCAGCTCTTCCCTCTTTCTTACATTCCTCATGTTGCCTTGGTCAGTACTGAATTCTAACACTCACTACACAAGCACCTAGATTCTGCCTTGCCACATATTTACACCTTTCTTCTAATTTCTCTCTGAAAGCCTCAGTTTCTCTCAGGTTCATGTGCTTGCAGCTTTATTCCAATTTTTTCCTAGACACCCTGAATTTTTCTTTCTCCTTAATACTTTCCCTCTTTGGGACAGCACTTGGTGTCTACCATGTGTGTTTTCTAAGCCTCTCTACACATACATCTAAATTCTACTTTCATGTGCTTACAACTCTCTTCCAGTCATTTTCGAAGGATTTCTTTGAAATAAACCTCATAAATTATACAATGTTTCCACATCAGCATATGCTTCCTACTTTGCATATGTTAAGCCTCCCTTCCTTGACTCCAATCTCCCTAAATAAACCCCCACAATTTGTGATTTTCCCTTAAATAAATTTAATAATTCATGATTTATCCTTCTTGAATTTGCTGTTATTAATTCTTTATTACACATAGGACAGAACCCAAACATAGGTTTCATAAATTCTGTGCGAACCTTCCTGAACACCAAAATTTTGTATCAGTAGGTATTCTAACAATGAAACATTTTAAGTGGGTAGCTGTACCCAAATAATCTCTTTGGATCCAGGTTACAATCCTTTAAATGAGAATAGGGCTTAGTCCATGGAGCTTTTGCTGGTTACACAGCATCTGGCTAAGTTTCTAGTCTTGATGAACATATGATTTGTGAAGAAGTTGACATATAATAAAATATGAAGAGATCATCTTGGAAATAATGAGGTTCCCCCCTTCTGATCAAAGAAATGGGGAGGAGGAGGAAGAACAGCTCCTTCGTGCTCCTGCAGTTCTCCATAAAAGAGCTCCTATTATTCCTTCATGGTTGTAATATTGAGCAAGGCAGCCATAAATGAAGAGCATTGCCTTTCTCAAAAGAAATAAAACTAAAACAAGGAATGTTAAACTCTTAGTTAAAAATGGAAAACATAAGGTAACTTTCCAACTCCCCTTATCTTATATTGAATCAAACTATAGTTTAGCTCAGGAGTTACAGCGGAACAATTTTTTCCCCTAATTATTTTATTTTTCTAGTCACCTAGACTGAAATCATTAAAACCAATTTACCTTGAATCATAGATGAGGAATTCCAATGCTTGAAACGCTAATAATAGTCTGGAAATAATGCAAGTTATGTCTCACAAGGTTAACTTGTGATTAATTTTGTGTTTTATTGTGATTATTCTGAATGTGCAAATGTACACAAGAGGGCCATGATATTTTCCTGAATTTAAGCACTTCATTTTATACCAATTGCATGTGGGGACAGGTTGTGAATTCCAGATTATTTGTTAAAGCCATTTAGTCTGGTAAGCATCCAGCAAACTGAATACAACAAAATGAAAGGAAGCATTTGGACCATTGCTTTCAAGGAAGAAAAGCTATGCTCATTAGCAAAAGGGAAATCTTGATAAGAAGGAAAAAGGAAAAGAAGGTCTCCACTAGTTCTTTTCCAATGGCCTCATGAGAAGTTAAACAACACCTAAGAAAACATAACGAAACCAAGAAAGTACTAAATTCATAATAAAACTTAGCATTTTCTTGGAACCATGTGTCTTTGGACAAGTTTCAGGGGCTTCTCTGCTAGTTTCTATGGCTGTGTAACAAACTATTCTGAGTCAGTGGCTAACAATGAGGTGGATCTTCAATATAAACAATGTTCTGAAGGTGCTGACTTCCTACTTGAGAATTTCTGTTCAGCTGGAAGTCATCTGACATGGGAGGAACACTGGGAAACCCAGGCCTGTGAATACTTTACTGCTGCCCCATTTGGGGAAAGCCCAAAGAGTTAGAAGAGGAGTTCTTAGGGCTCTTGAAGTAATTGTTTCTAGATAGCCACATTAGGATGGGGCCAATTTGTCGCTGCTATATAGGTATTTTACATGTCACCTTATGGCTTCTAACACATGTACAGAGAGAGAGAAAGAGAGAGAGAGAAAGAGAGAACCACATGAAAACTAGTCATATGGCAAGCCACAGTCACAGACCTGCCCCCATTGCAGTGGAGGGAATGTAGCCCTTTCCAACTTTTCATGGGAAATGCAATGGTATGTGATAAGAAAAGATTATGGTATTGGAGTTGTTGGTGCAATCATTTTTGTAGACATAATATAAGACTCTCCTGTACCTTATATAAAGAATAATCAGCTGTATAATATCTTTCATAAAAGAAAGTCCTGTTAGACGTTGCTTATGTGAAGCACAATGACTTCACAGTGACTCAGGAAAGCTAGTACTGTGATTAAATACTTGCATGGAGGAGTGAATGAGTATCTTTGAATGCATGTATAATTGTTAAATCAGCAAATGAAACATTTTTGAGTTTCAAAGAATATATGTGATCACACGTACATATTTTGAAGGTAGCAATTTCCAGGAAATGGGTTTGGTTGATTATTCCATGCTATTTAAGATTTCTGTTTAAAACTATAATTATACCACCTATTTATATTTTAACCATGAAATGTGGTAGCAAGCACTATTAACATAGTACTACAGGTAGGGATTTTTAAAGTCATATATATGTGTATTACATTATAAATCTATGCTAGGAAAAGTAAGTACTTCTTTGTGGGTCTATCCTTGATCTTAATAATTTATTTCATATGCATCTAATAGGATTCAGAAATTAGTGTTACAAGTGCTATATATTTGGGAGGATATTTTGAGGTAGGGTCTTGTTCTAACCCAGCCTGACCTGGAATTCACTATGTAGTCTCAGGTGGCTTCAAACTCACAACAATTTTCCTACCTCTGCAACCCAAGTGCTGGAATTAAAGGCATGCACCACTACACCCAGCTAACCATATGGTCTTGATGACAAACATGAACCTACCTCGAATTCTAGCAGACTATATGGACCAGATAGAGAAGATTGAAACTGGACATGGAGAACCAGCTGAAACCAAATGAAGGTAGTCTTACACACACGCACACATACACACACACACACACACACACACACACACACACACATATACATATATAAACAGTCCATTTGGATTCAAATGTTAAATTTGTTTTATCATATACAGAATTATCCCAATATTATTGCTAATAAGTATCCCCAAAGTACATTTATAAACAAAATGGATTATAGCCATCTTCAGTAAATAAATAGTTTTCACATACAGGAGTTAAATATGCAAAGCATGCATGCAAGCTGGTCCTTGTTTCTACTAATAAAGTCATTTATGCTTTACAATTACAAAGCTAAAATCTAAAAGGTTACAATATGCAAGGTCATATCTCTTAACCATCTTAATATTGCAACATAGTGACTACCATTACATGGGGATGCCTTTGAATCTTGCACTTTATTCTCACTGTATCATTTCACAAATAAAGAAATGACATAATCATGAGAGGAATTTCTGACACCACAAGTATCTCACAATGACAACTGCAAATATACAAGGGCCTCTTTTTAATCAGAGTGAACTTTAGTAGTTCTCAGGTATCCCAGTATGCTTCCTTTGGATGAGTCTATCCTCCCAAGAAAGTACTGAATTTGAGACTGAATTTTAAGCTATAGCATTTGCCTCCATCATTACTTCTAACATGCATGTTACCTTAAAGTAGAATCACCATAATTTATATGAAAATGTAATAAAATGACATTAATGAACTTTAATTTTTAATGTTGAATAAATTAATGTTTAAATATGTTTCCAGTGGTGGTGACAGTAACATCTAGTGGTTCTCAACATTTTAATTATGGTTGCTAGGATATTAGTAGGAACAGTTTTACTTTAAATTCCACACATAAGTATATGCATTCTGTGCTTGATATTGATCTGATGTCATTATAAAAATAATGTACAAAGGAATCCATTCCCTAAATCTGTAAGTTCAAATGATGTAAAAAAAAAAACTGAGCCATGATCTCATGGTCTCCTCTTTTCTCTAAATTAATTATTATATGTATGTAAAAGTAATTTAAATTCTTCTTTGAGAGAATAGCATGTCCTTAATATAATTAAATTTTGATTTTGTAAGTTGATCAAGGATAATTATTCTCTAGCTAGAGAAAGGAATTTAAACATGCTTCTTTCCACCTGTTCTTGAAAATCTATTTTTTTTCTGTATGAAACCTTTCTAGATTTAAAGTCGTATCCATCATAGGTATAGTGGGAAAGTCATTACTAAGTAAAATAGAATTAAATAATGCTTCCATAGAAGGTATGCACTTAGAAGATTAGCAGGGCTGGAATTGTACTACAAAGAGCATCGATTAGTTTGCATGGACAAGGTTTCTGTAGCCACTGGGCAGAGCACCACTGAATCTAATTGTCAGAAGTTAACATATTAAAATGCCATGTTTTATAGAGGTTGATATTTCTGTCTATATTAAATATTTGCTCATTATATTATGTTAGAAGAACAAATTTTAGGGCAGGAGAGATTATTCAGTGGCTAAAGGCACTTGCTTGCAAAGCCTGAAAACATGAGTATCCATGCAAAGCCAAATGCAAGAAGTAGCAGTTGCATCTGGAGTTTGTTTGTTGTAGTAGAAGGTCCTGGTGCCTTACTCCCTCTTTCTGCCTCTTTCTCACTGTCTCTCACTCTTAAATAATAAAAAGAAACAAAACTAGAATTAAAAAAAAAAAAGAATAAACTTTAGGTCTGGGGTGATGGATCAGTGTACAAAGCTTGTTCTGCACAAGGTAGTGCTTGGCTTTGTCTCCCAAGAATCCACGTGAAGTCAGTAGAACATCTGCAATCACAGCATACTATGACAAGATGGAAGGCAGAAACAAGAGAAATTCCTGGAAGCTCTCAGAGTAGAACAGTCAAGTTGTCTTCTGACCTCTACAGAAGCACACCCATTGTGACACACACACACACACACACACACACACACACACACACACACCATAAAAGCATACATATTAGTTCTTAGAGAATGACTCTATAGCATTTCTCAAAGAAATTGACATTATGGAAGTGGTGTAGGAAAGTTCTGTGCAATTATGCTACACAATTAAGACTGGCTGTAAGTGATTAATATGAGGCTTTCAGAAAGAGGCAGTTTGATGAACTGTTAAGTTAACTTACTTAGTAGAGAAAAACATGGAAAGAAAGAGTAAAGGAAAGCTTTCCTGGAGCTAACAGAAGTTTTGTTTACTTGTTTATTTTGGTTTTTAAATTTTGGGCTTTTGGTTTTTTATTATTTTTTAAGTAGTCTCTCTCTCTCTCTCTCTCTCTCTCTCTCTCTCTTTCAACAAATTTTCACAAAACCTGTCCCAGTCAGAATTTAATTGGGTCAGAATCCCAAAATGAATGCCAGAAGATACGGTTGAAAACAGAGCAGTCAGCTTTTTGTGTATATGCTACCAAATAAGAAAGTTACAGACAAGGATTAACAATTACAAACTGTTCTCTCAGCACTATGGAGGAGAATAATGAATAATTAACGAAATGAAATCCCTACAAGTCACAAAGAGTAGAACATTATACAGACATCAATCAAGAAGTTAAAAAAGAAATCACAAGGGGAGTTAGAAAATGTTTTAGATGAATGAAAATGAAGACTTTGAGCCAACTTTATGGACTGAAGCTCAAGCTGTCTATATTAGGTAGAAAGAAAGGTTCCCATAGTTAAAACTCCCAAGTTGCAAACTGAAAAAGATTAGTAAACCAACTTCTAAGGAATACAAGGAATGAATGATTAAAAAAAAAAATACAGTAGAAAGTTTAAAGACACACAAAAGAGAACAATAGAGAATATTTAAAATATCCAAGTTATTTCACTGAAGAGATAAACAAAGCAAACTGATCTTCATATTGACCAAGATAAAAAAAAAAAAAAAAGGAGGTCTGGAGAGACACAAAGCCCCATACCCACATAAAGCCAGATTTATAAAGTGATGCATGCATCTGGAGCACATTAGTAGTAGCAAGATGGCCTCTCTCTCCTTCTGTCTTCCTTTCTGTGCTTGCTAATAAATAAATAAAAGTTAAAAATAGATTTGAAAAAGGAAAACCCAAATTAATAATACCAAGAAATAAAGAGAGCAATATCACTATTTTCCTTAAAGAAATAATAAAAAACAAAAACAATTTATAAGGGAGTACGGTGAATAGCTGTGCCAAAATTCACATCACTTAGTTGTGATGGAAAGACTTTTCAAAATATATGTTGTCAAATATGACTCAAAAATAATAGAAACAAAGCAGACAACTACTTTAACAAGTATAAAGTAATTTTAATACGTGTCAAAAATCTAATCTCAAAGAAAAACCCAGATAGTGACTTGCCAGACTTTTCATTGTTATGACAGAATATTTCACAGAAATAGCATAATAAAGAAAGGATTTCATTACTTTTTTGCATATTGCCCCAAGGTTCATTTCACTACAGCAGTGAGGGGTGGTAGAATTGAGCTGCAGCTCACATCATACTAGCCAGGAAGGAGACTGTCTGTGTGTGCTGGCATTCGTTTTTCCTATTTATATAATGTGATGTCCAACCTATAAGATGGTGCCATCCACATTCAGGGCAGCTCTTCCTGCTTCATAAATTCTTTCCAGAACTTCTCTCACCAACACACCTTACAGTATTTTCCCAGTCCTCTAAAACTTCTGTATCCAATCAAACTGATAATCAAGATTAACCATCTAAGCTACAGTACTAAAATTCTACCAAATACTTTACAAAAAAACCCATAACATTCTTTCAAAAATGTAAAGATGAGAGAACATGTGTTAATGGGTCATATAAGTCCAGTTTTGTTACCCTATAACAAAACTGAAGCTATTACAAGTAAAGCATTAGTCAATATCTGTCATTAATATAAACACAAAACCATTCCACAAAACATACAAAAAGAAAGAAAAGAGAAAACTCTTGATGACAGTAATACTCAACACTTTGAGAATAAAGGGATGTTCCTCAGATGTATAAAGACATTCACAAACTAAAATCATTAAAATCACAATCACTGGAAATTTTCAGCTTAAGGTCAGAAGAGAAAAATGTACTTAGCCTTGTACCATAATGGATAAGGATTCATTTTCCTACCAGTTAAAAAACAGACAAGATATGTCCCCCTGGTGCAACAGGGTCATGAATGTCATGGGAGTAATTAACCACTTTCTGTTTGGATTTGATGCCTACTGCACAGGAGCAAATTCATGGCTGGTACTGAAAACCCAGCCAAAAGCCTATGGCTAGGGATATGACCATGAGGGGGAGATACTACTGTCGTTATGCTAAATGGGCAGCGTGTTGAACTGCCTTCTAAATGTCTATATTTGTTCCCATAGATTAGTACTATAAGAAGCATCCATCATTCATCATAGTGATTTCTTACAACATAGGCAGTGGTTAATGTGAGATGCATAGCTGGAAAAATTGCATGGAATGAATAACAATGATCTATTTAGTCTCAAAGAGCACATTTAAACCAATCCCTCCAAGGCTTGCAGAAGAGGGCACAGAAAGAATATAAGAGCTGGAAGCTGCTAGAGGGAGTCATGTTCATCTGTGTGGCCACTAGCCTGCTGCCTGATCTCTAATAAATAATCTTTCATCCATGATCATGCAAGCAACCCTAATTTAATTTAATCCATTAAAAAATGAAAGTACAATGGGAAGCAATGAGGAAGAAAAGGGGTGTTAATAGGAGAAATGGAGGGACCAGGTAGGCTAATTTGGAGGGAATGATGTAAAAATACATCATATGTATCATATGTGAAAATGTCAAGAAAAATGAATAAGAGTGCTGCTTCCAAGGTGAGCCTGACAACCTGGGCCAGAGTAATGGAGACACACACTGAGAATATTCAAAGTACAACAAAAGAGAAAAGTGAGGGGGTGGGAGACAAAAACCTGGACCCAAGTAGAAGTGATACCATAAAATCCTATATACCAAAAGACAGAATAAAATATTGAATCTTAATCAGGTGCTTAGAGGGAATACCTTAATCAAAGGGTCCTAGAAAGGGTTTGATGAAGACTAACCTTAATGTTCTATTTTATTTATTTTTTTCCTCTCTACTCTCTTTCTCTTTTATATTACCTATCTTTTTCTTCCTTCTTTTCCCTGGGTACTGGCCTATAACTCCCAGTACCAGGAAGCAGTTAACATCCACAATGAGCTGTTGACAAGAAAGTCCTACAAAGTCTCCCAAAAGAAGACAGATTTCTGTCAGAGCACTCAGTTACCTACCAAAGGTTAATGGTAAGACCCTACTGCCAAAGACACCATATGTGTACAGAACATGGAGAGACCTGGCTGAATCTGGAAGAGAGTCGATCTCCAAAAAAGTTAGCTTGTCTCGTGACAGAAGGTGTTACATGAGCAACTGGGGGAGAATTACCAACATTTCTCCAAGCAGCTCATAGTCTAAGCTGCTAAGGAGCAAACAACCTGATGTGATGCTCACCTAAGTGCAATAGTGGCACACAGTCATGGTTTGCAACCACCTGCTCATGAATTGGCTAATGGATCTTCTCAGTGGAATGGAACCCATAGTTGGAACTGGAAAACAAGTCAGAAACATATCCAAAAATCAAGTCCATTCTCCAATGTCAAGCTCCCTCCAATTTTGGTCTATGAGAGGGTCTACACCTGTTAAATTCTCTCCAAAATAATAATGTTTAACCCATTTATCCAGTGTTTACTTCACCCTCCATTGGAGAATTTGCTTCTCTTTCTCAGATGGATACAAACTTGAGGAGAAATTCATCCCATTGTACCTCACCAAGGCCCCAGCTGAAACCATAAAGTAATTCAGGAAATGAACAAGAGCACTGCTTTCTTGGTGAACCTGGTACCAGCACAAGGGTGAAGGAGATAGACAAAGAGAATGAGAGAATGCTCAATTCCTACCAAACCAGATATCCAGAGACACAATGGTTCCCAAGACCTCATCACTGAAGTAGACCTAAAATGAACCCAACATGGCTCAGAGAAATTGTCAGAAGAGGGGTCAGAAATATTGTTAGAGCCACAAGTTAGGACATTATGCACAGAGACATTGCCTCTTCCCCATAACTGATTGATACCCCCACAAACCATGCCCCACAATCCCCAATGAGGAGTGTCCAATGGGAGGGGAGGACAGGGAGGAGATGAACAATGGTACCTACATGGCTGTTTACACTCTAAGTACATACATAACTAATAAAGAAAAACTATTAAAAATAGAGAAATCCAGAAGCATCTGAGAGTTCAACACCAATGTAGACTTAAAGTACACCTATCAATGCTCAGTGAATTTTGTGAGAGGTTGGGAAAAATGTAAGGGCAACAGGGTGATAATGACTATCCAGAGGCATTCCCCCACCCTCCCCACCACCTCTACAATGACTGACTGCTGTTCTCACACAATTCATAACCCACAACTCCATGGTTAATACCAGTAATCCCACTAGGGAAGGCTGTTGCAGTCAGATTTGCATTGCTCCAAGAAAACACCCAACCAAGATCAACTTGTGGGGAAAGGATTTATTTTGGTTTATAGACTTGAGGGGAAGCTTCATGATGGCAGGAAAAAATGATGACATGAACAAAAATAAAGGTGGATATCACCTCCTGGTCAACATCAGATGGACAACAGCAACAAGATAGAAAATTACTGGCAAGAGGAAGCTGGCTATAATACCCATAAGCCCACTACCAACCATATACTGCCTCCAGGAGGTTTTAATTTCCAAATGGCCATCAGATAGGAATCTGGCATTCATAACACCTAATTTTGTGGGGAAAAACTGAATCAAGCCACCACAAGAGCCCTCAGTAGAGTGGAGACAGTGGGAAGGGAAATAATGTAACAACATATAATCTGTTCATAAAAAGCTTATACTTAATAAAAAAAGAAAATATCAATAATGAAAAAGAAATAAAAATAAACAAAAAAGGTAAGGATGTCTGCTCTAGACACTTCTACTCAATATTATATTGAAAGTTTTAGCCAGTATAATTAAGTATCAAAGAAAGAAGAGGAGAAGAAAAGGAAAAAAAAAAAGTAGAAGAGTAGAAGGAACATGAGGAGAGTAAGGGTTGTGTTCATTGGAAATGAAGTAAAGTTTTTCAGTTATTTTTCACATAATCAAAAGTCACAAGGAATAATAAAAACAACAAGTAATAATAAAAACTTGTTTAAATAACAAAATAATGAATGTTGTTACCAAAAGACCACTATATAAAATTTTATACCTATTTCTTTAAAATTAAGTCCAAAAATTAACCTAAGTTTCATTAACAGAATATACAAATTACAATAGCTTTCACAAAAGAATTATAAAACTTATATCCTGAAAACCATATATCATTATTTCAAAGTTAAATAGAACTTAAATAAGTAGAAATAAAGATTCCAAATACTAATATGTTGGAAGTTTTTTTAAGATTTTTTAAGATCACTATACTCCTTTTCTTTTCTTCCGTAAAACCACCACAATCCCAACCAAAATCTCTGCAGGTTTTCTTGTCAAAATGACAAACCACTCCTAGAATTACTGCAGCAATGCAGGGGTCATGAAGAGCCAAAGCAATCTTGCAAAGGAAGGACAAAGTTAGAGGACTCAACTTCCAAATTGAAACTGACTGTAAGGCTGACAGTCATTAGAAACTCATAAGGACAGATTTGTAATCAAGGGCACAGAATTGAGAGCACAGCAACAGACACTCAGGTTTATGGTCAATTGATTTTCACTAAGTTGTCAAGACAATTCAGTAGTGGAAAGAATTATTCTTTTCAAAAACTGATGCTGTAGTAATTAGATATCACAGGCAAATTCACATGGATATGTACATACATTAAAAATTAACTAAAAATACATTGCTGACCTTTAAAGTTAAAACCATAATGATTAAGGAGGAATATGGCATACATTTTATATTTATTTATTTATTTATGAAAGAGAAAGGCAGAGAGAGAGAGAGAGAGAGAGAGAGAGAGAGAGAGAGAGAGAGAGAGAGAGAGGCACACCAGGATCTCTAGCCATTGCAAATGAACTCCAGACACATGCAACACCTTGTGCCTCAGGCTTACATCAGTACTGCAAATTCAAACTTAGGTCCTCTGGATTCACAGGCAAGTGCCTTAACCACTAAGCCATCTCTCCAGTCCTGGCATTACATTTCAGTGTCCTTATATTAGGCAACTATTGTTTAGCTATGTCATTAAAAGTACAATAAATAAACAAAACAACAAAAATAAGATGTAAGATGGACTTCAAAGTTTAAAATCCTTGGCATTCAAAATTCACCAATGAAAAGTCATAAGACAACAAGCTGTGGAAGTACATATCTGTAATCCTATAAATCTAGAGATTTAGGCAGAAGAATTACAAACTGGAGGCTAGCCTAGGTGCTGCAAAGAGCTCCCCACCCCCCCCCCAAAAAAAAAAAAACACAGTGAAAGTAAACAAAGCTTTTCAGGATTAATTCTCTAGTCCCCATGCAAAACCATCAGCAGAAAGTGGTGAATGCATCACTGGTTCATTTGCAGCAGCAAGAAGCTCCAGTATATATGTGTACATGTAAAACACACACACACACACACACACGCGAGTGTGAATGCGCATACACAAAGAAAAAAAATAACACCAGATTCTAATCCTTAAAAAAGTGAAAACTACAGCTAACATAAATTTCTTTTCCGATTATGTATCTCATTTAAAAAAAAAAAAAGTCTTGGGCTGGAGAGATGGCTTAGAGTTTAAGACATTTGCCTGCAAAGCCAAAGGACTCAGGTTTGATTCCCCTGAACCCATGTAAACCAGAAGCACAAGGGGCACATGTGTCTGGAGTTCGTTTGTAGTGGCTAGAAGCCCTGGTGTGCCTATTCTATCTCAATCTGTCTCTTCTCTCTCTTCTTGCGAATAACATTTTTAAAAATTATTAAAATGTTTTACCTAAAACAGATTAAAAATCAAAAGTCCAATAAAATTAGAATAAAGGTTTCTATACTAGCCTTATCTCCATACAGACAAACTGCTAATAAGCACATGGAAAGACACTCATCAGGTAAAACCACAGGGAGAAGCCACTTCATACCTACTAGAATCTTTGGAATCCAAAGTTTAATATGGGACTGGATAAAAGCTCAGTGGTTCATCAAGTATTCTGATGACTCACCAAAGGCCAGTGGTAAGACCCTATTGCTGAAGACTCCATATGCAGCTGACACGTAAAATGGGATGGCATGGCTGGAAGCCATGAGAGAGTCAGTCCCCAGACAGTCAGCATGTCTAGTGCCAGAAGGTGCTAAATGGACGACTGGGGGAAATGACCAATATCTGTCCAAGCAACTCATGGTCTAACCTAATTAGCAACAAATAAGCTGGTGTGATGCCCACTCAAGTGCAATAGTGGCACACAGCCATAGTGGGGAACCAGCTGCTCTTGATTTGGCTAACTGATCCCCTCAGTTGTATGAGACCCATAGCTGGAGCTGGGAAACAAGTCAGAACCATACCCAAACATAAGCCCACTCTCTGATATCAAGCTACTATCAATCATGGGTTACAAGAGGGCCTACACCTATTAAACTCTCTGTGTCTGTCGCTCTCAAATAAATTAAAAAAAAAATTAAAAAAAAAAAAAAAAAGCTTTGTTGAAGATGGTACTATGCACTGTCAGCTACAACTCCTGCTCTCTACCCAGGAGATGACCAATTATAATTTTCATTTATGACAGCTTCCTATGTGTAATATGGAGTACACACTTGTCCTTAGTTTGTGTTCCATGCCATAGGTGTACTAAAGCAGAGTATCTTGCCCCTCTTGCCTTCCCCCTCTGTTTTCTGCACTGCACACTTTCAGTCATCAAATATCTTCAAGACTTGTCCTTTCAAAAATATTTCTTATTGCTGCTATTGTTAGTATTTTCTAAGTTGCTCAGCTTGCATAGGTTCTTATATAGATATAGCTGACTAACAGATTATATATATATGATAGTGTATCTCTAATTGTCAACATGACAGTAGAATAGCAATGGAAACAAATCTCTTTGGAAGTCTGCTTGGGATTTTCTAGATCAGATTAATTGAGGTGAAAGAACGACCCTAACTGAGAATAATCTCTTTGGAAGTCTGCTTGGGATTTTCTAGATCAGATTAATTGAGGTGAAAGAACGACCCTAACTGAGAATGGTTATATTTTATGGGCTGGGAGTACTGGACTGTGTAAATGGATATAGCTAGCTGACAACCAGCATTCATCACTTTTTCTCTCTATCCACCCCTTTCACTGATGTGGCAATGTAGCACTGACTTCCTGTTCCTTACTTGTGCTCCTCATCATGATGTGCTACCCATCAAAACTGGAAACCAGGGGCTGGAGAGATAGCTTAGCGGTTAAGCGCTTGTCTATGAAGCCTAAGGGCCCAGGATCCAGGCTCCATTCCCCAGGACCCACTTTAACCAAATGTACAAGGAGACACGTGTCTGGAGTTTGTTTGCAGTGGCTGAAGACCCCAGTGCGCCTATTATCTCTCTTTCTCTTTCCGTCCCTCTCCCTCTTTATCTCGGACTCTCTCTCAATTAATAAAAATAAACAAAAACAATTCTTAAAAAAAACCCCAAAAACATAACTGGAAACCAGAAGTAAACCCTTTCCTTTGTTAAGCTGGTATAGTCAGTTAAATTGTCCCAACATCAAGAAAGTAATTTGTAACTTGTACATGGTATAAGTGATTTTTTTTCTCTCCTTCTCCTTCTATGATGGTAATAATAGTGACCTCTAGCTCTTCCTAGTGAGAAATGCGTTGTTTTCCTCTTCTGTCTCTGATAAAGACAGTACTAAACTCTACTCCTCCCCTCAAGCTCTCATCATAGTATTGCCTGCCAGCCACTCCTGACCAGGGAGCTGATACTGACTGTTTCATACTGGATATGCTTTTGTTACTTATTTTTGATTTATTTTTGTATTAGTGGGAATCGAACCTGTATTTTTCCATAGACTGGACAACTACACTACCTAACACTATAGCTCCAGCCCTCAATTTATTTTCTCTCTTTGTTCTCTGTGAATATTGGGAACAAAAATCCAAGAACTTCTGAAGGCAGTTTTACATCGAAACCTCACAAAGCAACCAACTATCCCATATATCAATATTTTCTCCTCAAACCCAGCAAATATATCACTTTTCTGAAAAGACATTTTGAAAAAAAAATAAAGGACATAAGTTTTTAAACTATTCTATACTATCTTTAAAAAAAATTCTTACAAATACCCTTCTTTCTAATATCTGGTATGTGGGTCTGTCCAAATGTAAGATTTTTGTTTTTATTTCAGAAAATATCTTATTCTCCAAGTAAAAGAATTCAATTAATTGGATTTTTTTCTTCCCCCTTTTAAGTCTCAGAAGGATCCACTTATTAGTTATTCCCCTTAGAGAAAAATAAGGCAAGATGATAAAAGGGAATTAAAGATCCATTGCTTATGGCCAGTCTAAAAGTCAATTAAATAACTTCCTTTATTCTCTATTAACTAGAACATTTTCTACTTGATTAAAAACTAATAGCCAACAGTCTCAGAAGCTGAATCATAGCTTTTTTTTAAGCAATAGGGTGTCAAAAAGACAAATGGACATAGATGTCCTTGGCTTTCTTAAATTGGGTGGGGGAAAGAATCACTTTTCAAGGTTATAGTGACACTGATGATACTGAAAGCACCAATGTAGCTCAGTTACAGGAGGCTGTCACATTATCATCTGACCAGTCACATATTCACAGCAGGCCTTCTAGGATTATGGAGAATTCAGTTGACAAGTATAAGACAATATATAAAAGTAAATAAACAGAAGATTGACCTTTCCCCTAAAATTCTTTCTTTGCTTATCTCTAGCAATGCTTTGGTTGAATTTGTGGCAGTGTGTTGAGACACTGATTTATTCAAATATTAAAATTTGGAGTGCTGAAAGTAGGTTAATGTTTAGTATTCATTCCTATGTAAGATAATAGTACTCATCCCCACATACGATATCTATGTCACCCCCTTGAAGTACCCAGAAACATTGGAGAAAGAAGAGGAAGCAAGAATGTAGGAGCCAGAGGAACGGGAGCAGTGTTGTAGGACATTATTTTCTGAATATCACATTCTATTTTCATGGGGACCACATAGTAGCTTTGGTTATCTTCCCAAAGTGTGCACAAGATTAGGCCTATCAATATTTCATCATGAATTGAGGAACTGCTTGTGAAGACCTACCCCTCCCTGACAAGGTATAGCAATTGATGGTGGTTAAGTAGGGGAGAGACAATTTCTGCTGTGGCATAACCACTGGTAAACTGTCCATACCTGGTCAAATAATTCCTACTTACTTAAACCCTTACCCATGTTTATTCAAGCAACCCTAATTAAATTCACTGGTTCACACATACACACAAAGGCACCAAAGTAGAAGGGGAGGTTCATTGGAAAGAGAAAGCAAGACAGCAGAATGGGAGGGAGACAAGGAATGGTAATGAGGAAAAGAAGAGGGGAAAGAAGACTTCGGGGAATCAAATGTGAGTGCAGCTCCAATAAAGAGAAACTTGAGCAACTAAAAGGAACAACAACAACAAAAAAAAAAAAGACAGGGACTTGGAACAAGAGTGGAGCTTCGGCATATGAGTTAATCAAAAGTTGGTTTACGGATGTTGTTTGTATTATGAGCAATGCTGAATTCCTAGGAACTTTCACATACCTTAAAAACAAATTCTATCATAAATACAGAACACTATGTAGGTCCTCAGTAAATGATGAAAGCTTTCAGCACAGGAAGTGGTCACTATGCATTTTCTGAGGTTTTTTAGTTTAATTAACAAATTAAAAAATGCAGGTACCTAATAGATGATTGGTTTTTAATGATTGAAGTTTAGAAATTATAAAAAAATGCATCTGTAGGTTATATTTTAAACTTATTTTTATTTTCATTTATTTATATGAGAGAGAGAGAGAGAGAATGAATGAATGTGTGTAACAAGGCACTGCAAACAAATTCCAGACACATTTTCCACTTCTGCATCTGGCTTTATGTGGGTACTTGGGAATAAAACCTGTGTATTTAGGTTTCACAGGCAAATGCCTTAATGGCTAAACCATCTCTCTAGCCATGTGGAATATTTTTAACAACTTAATTTATTGAATGAAAGAACCCCCCCCCCCATAGGCTCATGTCTTTTAAATACTTGGTCCTCAACTGATGGCGATCAGGGAGGTGGAGCCTTGTAGGAGGTATTGTGTCACTGAGGGTAGACCTTGAAGTTTATTATTTTAGCCATACTGGATGTTAGCTAGCTCATTCAAATTAATTCCTTCTGCTGCTGTGGCAACATATAATGCTGAATTTACAGTTCTGCCTTGCTTGCTTCACCATGGTAAAGCTTCCTCTCAAACTGTGAGCTGAAATATATTTTCCTACCATAAACTGCTTCTGGTCATGTGTTTTTCCCCAGCAATGAGAAGGTAATTGCTACACCTAAACTACTATGTTGTTCATGACATTGGCTTCCAGGTACTAGTAATGCTCTCAATTGCTTGTTACAAACTTTGTATCTTCAGTGGGTTGCTAGATTTGCATCTCTAAATGTCTACAAACTGTTAATGATTTAAGAATATATTCCTGAAGCAAGTTTGAAACAACACAGTGTTGTTTGGTTCACTGTTACAGGAACAAGAAATTGAACCAGCTTGAAAAGTTTACTTTGTAGCACAGGAAACAGTTTCATAAAATTGAAAAAAAAAGTCCCTAAGCAACAATATTATATTTCCTAAGCTACTATTGTTACTGACATGAAAAGAATTCCTTCTATGATTTTTTTATAGCTTCAACTGGTGACAAAGTGGTTCATATTAAAAAAAAAAAAAACAAAAAAAAAAACCCCTGTAAATTACTGCTTGTTATAAGCTTTAGAACAAGAGGGAAGGAGTGGGAGGAAGAAATCCCCTTGAGAAGAATTTGCCCCAATTATTAGATTACATAACTCCACATATAAATCACAGTAGTTTATGATATTCAAATAACACAATTTTTTGAAACATAATGTATACATCAAGTAATACATCAGTAGTCTCTAAAAAATTCTGCATTTGTTGAGCAGAAGATATGGCAATGGTTAAGCATTTTCCTACAGAAACTGAATGACTAGAGTTCAGTTTCCCAGTAGTCACAAAAAGCCAGGTGCACAAAGTAGCACATGCATCTGGAGTTTGTTTGCAGTGGATAGAGGCCCTGGCATGCCCATACTCTCTGCATGTCCCCCCTATTCATTCATTCATTCTTTCTTTCTTCCTTCCTTCCTTCCTTCCTTCCTTCCTTCCTTCCTTCCTTCCTTCCTTCCTTCCTTCCTTCCTTTCTTTCTTTCTTTCTTTCTTTCTTTCTTTCTTTCTTTCTTTCTATCTCACTTTTCTAGCAAGTAACTAAAAATAGTTTTTAAAGGGATTGTGTATGACTATAAATGCAAGGTGGCATATGCCCATAACTACTGCAGATGTATGTCATCAAATGTTTCTGGTAAAAACACTTCGGGCTATTTTTTATGTAAATGTTTTGGACTACTAATAATAGTAAGCAGGTAACATTTTCAGTTTAAATGTGGGAATATTTTGTTACATATGCTCCTTTAGTGTTTGATTTTGAATAGATTCCCATAGTACTTCTACATCAACAGTAAACTTGCTCAAAAACTACTGAGACTTCCATTAAAGAAAGCCCCTCCCATCAACAACTCATGGCAATTACATTGTAATTTATTAACATGTTGTACAGTCTATGGGCTGCATAGTATCTCTTCCTATCCAAGACACCCAATGGACACGTGAAACCATGAAGAGTATTTAACCTTACCTGTAAGCATTACAATAGCATACAACCTATCTTACAAGGGAGAATACTCATTAAGTGATTATAGTAGGAAAGTCTCAGATGGGATGATGTAGAACATGTGGATTTATTCGTGCTATTCAGCCATTGTGTCATTTAAATATGAGAAATGTTATTTATGGAATTTTCTATGTGATATTTCCACACTATGGTTGACCATAGATAATTTAGCCACAAAATGTGAAGCCACCGATAGGGAAGCATTTTATTTTGTGCCATATCCCTTCTGTGTTTTCCTGTGTTTCCATTGTTTTAATTATTCACTATATGACTGTGCATAAGAAAGGTGGTATAAATATTTCATATAATGAGTTGCAGAAAATAACATCCAAATAAGGTCCTAATTCCTTATTTATCTTTATCCTTCTTAGCACACCAACTATGATATTCTACATCTAAAAGATAATAATCAATGTGTATTGCATTGACTTAGATGACACAAATTTGAACAAAAGATACAAACTATAAAAAAGCTTGGAAAATTTTCAGTTAAATCATTCTATGAATAGAATGTTCTTTATTCAAGTAACAACTTATTGTTTGCTTATTACAATAAAGTCATAAATAACCCCAGAGGGAAGGGGGACTGAAGAGAGCTTTCTACTTACTTAAGATCACATAGCTGAATGTACAAAGGATTTTGTTTTGAAGGCTTTTCTCCTGACTAAAATGTATCTGTTAAAGCATCAAATGCAGTATTCATCCATCAGGAGGAACACCACCCAGCAGGCAAGGATTTTCAAAGCTCATTTTTTCCCCCCAATGGGATGGGACTTTTCCATTGAAAGGACAAAAAATGCTTTGAACATTTTAAATCTAGCCACAGGGTCCTCTTTCTTCCATGGCTCATATCCTGAATTGCTTCATCTGGTTGGGAAAATTCTTCCACTGAAGAAAGCTTTAATTTTATAGAATTAAATCCAACAAAGAATTAGATCTTTTAATGCTTACAAAACATCCAGGTATTAATCACAATGTCCCTGCAAATTATGGTAATAAAAATGTGAATATGCTGTGATGATAATAATACTTAAGAAACAGGTCCTCTTCCATGCTATCTCAGTGGGAGCTGTTTGGGTAGAATTAAGGACAGACATGCCTTTACTTAAAAAGCTACACACACACACACACACACACACACACACTATCACATCATGTATATTTTGTATATGTATATATATTTATTAGCAGTGGCTCTATGTCATTAAATATCCTTGAAATGTCAGCTTAGAGAAATGAAATCAGGCATACAGGCAGAGCTAACTAGTCCTGTGCTTGCTCACTGAGTGCCCTGGCTGCCCATAGATGTGAGCAAATGGAACACAGTTACTGTCAGTAGTTATTGGGTTCCTGGGGTGTCAGTAATGGAAGAATAAATAGATTATTTGAAGAGGGAACTAATATAGGTGAAGAACCTATAATTAAGTGAAACATGACAGTCATTTTGTCTTCTGAACTCAGTAAAGCTGGCTTGCTAGCCTATTCAAATCGGTGAGCTATGAGTTCAGTGAGAAACAACGTCTGGAAAAGTAAGGTGAAGAGCAATTGAGAAAGGCACTTGACATTGACATCTGACCTCTATCTGCATATACACACACGTGCATACACACATAAATTTGCATACACATATAAATTTGCACACACACACATAAAACACACACATACAATTTGCTTTTATGTGAAGCCAAATATTATGTAAAATATAATTTAATAAAAGGCACCTCAGAATCCATAATGGATTACTTTATAGCCAAAAATTTTGTTAGTATATGAGTAAATGTATCAGTGCTGGGAAGGAAAGTAAGTTTATTATAAGACCATATGCTGATTAGTAATTTTTTTTCATAGTATAAGAACACTTTGTTTTAATTATAAAACAAGGAAATTATCATGGTTTATTGTCTATAATTATGGAATCTATCAATTAAAAAATTAAAAGGGGGGACTGGAGAGAGAGATCAGCAGTTACTGCATTTGCCTGCAAAGCCTAAAGACCTGAGTTTGATTCCCGAGTACTCATATAAAACCAGATGCACAAGAAATGTGTCTCAAGTTTTTATGCAATGGCTAGATTCCCTGGCATGTCCATTCTCTCTCTTTCCTACTTTTTCTTGCTCTCTAAGTTTAAGATAACATTATGAGATAACACACACTTCATATTTATTTCAATAAATTCAACAGTTCTATAATTAATTCCAAATCATTAGTTTAAATCAGGCTCAAGAAAATGTTAGTATCTGATTTGCCTTATTTCCTTTTAACTTTTTATTTAATTAATATTTTTACTTGCAAAAAAAAATGGCTGAAAGTATGGGTACATCAGGGCCTCCTCCTTACAATCTCCAGACTTATGGACCACCTTGTGCATCTGGTTTTATGTGAGTAGTGGGGAATCAGAGCTAGGATGACAGGCTTTGAAAGCACATGCCATTAAGTGCTGAGAAATATCCCCAGCCCTAATTTTCCTTCTTTCATTCATTGCTAAAATATAAGAAGTTAAGGTAACTGGCTTCAAAATGATGTATTAAGCATTTTTGTAGTAAATATATTTTTATCTTAAATGGCTTATCATTTATAATTTTTACATTATTTATATTTCATTTGGCATTGTACTAAAATGTTAAACACATTTTAAAAATTATGCTCAATATGAGGGCTGGAGAGAGATGGCTTAGTGGTTAAGCACATGCCTGTGAAGCCTAAGGACACTGGTTCAAGGCTCGATTCCCCAGGACCCACATTAGCCAGATGCACAAGGGGGTGCACACATCTGGAGTTAGTTTGCAGTGGCTGGAAGCCCTGGCACCTCTACTCTCCTCTCTTTTTTCTCTTTCTTGTCTGTCACTCTCAAGTAAATAAAAATTAACAAAAAATATTAAAAAATATGTTCAATATGATATGTTATCTATTAGGATGCTTTCTTTTATATATGTTTGTATTTACAAGCAGCTAGAAATAAAAGTAAAACAACCCAGTAGCTATTATGGTATATCCATACACTTGGAATTCATACACTAAATTTATGAAAATTTTATTTTATTCTTTTACAAACAAAAAATAATTAGGACTATTTGTGAATGACTTGAACATGCATTTTTAATTTCCTTTCTTATTGTTTATCATGAGTATCAAGGTACAGACAGAAAGTAATATTCCTGTTATGTTAATAAATCAGGAGAACATTATGAATAAATTGCGAATGAAAAGTGACTAACCTGCATGGAAGTCTATCCCCACAGCAAATGAAGCTCCTGATATGGGCATCAAAGCATCTGTTTTGTCACTTGGTTCAAGAGGTATTCCTCGGATTCCTTCATGAACAGAGTACATAAGAAAAGATTCTATACCTAAATTGGAGAAACAAAGCTCACAATGAATATCTAACATAAAAGTATTTCATTAGTGTGATTTTTCAGCAATGTAAACATATTAATGCATTTCTCAACTATTTCAAGATTGCTATCTTGATTGTATACTATCCTACTTAAGTAGTAGAAAAGTAGAAGATTTAAGGAACTGAAGCATGAATGTGCATATGGAACTTCTGTATAGCTTCAGGGAAGGTGACTAGACAGTATCCTGGGGCCAGACCAGGTGAACTTGTAAGTCTGCATTGGTGGCGACGCCACAGGTATGGGAAGACTACTGAGTAAGCAATGAGGGATAGCATTTCTAGGCAAAGGCCAGGCTTCACAATCAAGGAGAATAGTCTCTTCTCTGAGGTACTGTATGCGGACTGGAGAGATGCTTCAGCACTTTAAAGATGCTTTCTGGAAAAATCTGGCATCCTGGATTTGATTCCCCATTACCCACATAAAGCCAATGCACAAAGTAGTGCATGCATCTGGAGTTCATTTGCAGTGCCAGGAGGCCCTTGCATGTCTTCCCCACATACTCACACACACTTTCAGTCTCACATAAATAATAAAAATAAAGTAATATTTAAAAAAAAACTAGTAAAAATCCTTTTAACAATAAAGTAGACTGGCATTTCTATAGGGATAAGAGGGATCCAAACTCAGGTCCTTATGTGTTCACTGCTAACACTTTACCCCTGGACCCTGTCCCTTGCGCTTATTGGAGCATTCTTTAAGGAAAAAAAAAGATGAGCTCTCATCACTGGCTATACAAGATCTAGAATCAAACTTTTTTGTACAGAAGTAGACTATAAAATGAGAAATGGAAGGGACCATCTCCTTATTTCTTTCCCAGAAGTACTTCTTTCCTTCAAAATTGAGGACTCAATTCTCTCTGATGTGTCTAAAAGGTAATTGAAAGAAAATACATACAACTTAATTCAAACTGCAATACTCCCAGCTAATCAACAACTATTTTGTACTATAGCTTTCACTTCTTCAAGTCAAATATAGAAGTCATTGGATTTTTACTACATTAGTTTAAAATGCGGTACATATGTACAACAGGATCTTACTTGGCAATAAAGAAAATCAAAATGTTAAATTTGCGGGAAAATGTATAGATCTGGAAAGAAAAGTGAGGTGAACCAAACCCAGAAAGGCCCAAATGGCATATTCTCTATTATATGCAGATCCTAGATTGTTATTTTTATATTCATATATGTAAAATGGGGCAAAGGTGGATAAAATTAAAAATGTACAGAGGAAACTAAGAGGGGGAAATGATGAGGAAGGGATTCCGGGAAATGCAGAAAGATATACATGACACACAAGCAGAAATGGGGAGGCAACCAAGGGGATAGGATGATAGGAAAGATGGGGGAGAAGAACCAATTGCATTAACTGTGTTTGAAAATGCTATACTGATACCTAAAACTGTAAGCTAATTTAAATTAAAAAAGGAAGTCTTACCAAAAAGAACAGTGATATTTCAAATAAGTCCAGTATTCTAAATGATGACATACATACAACTAAGTAACCTTAATAACAAGATTATATTGTTATCTTAATTTAAACTACATTTAGTAGCTTAATATCTGCATGATACATGATGAAGGGTCCAGTGAATGTAGCAGACTAAGGATTTCTCTGAACATGTACCTCTGCATGACATGCGGTTCTTCTGGAGGTAATAGCCCACGGTGCACATGCAAGTCCTTGCAGTGTCTGATGTGGGTAAACAGAGCTGAGAGCATCCACCATTATTTAGCTGGCAAGAATTGCTGCCTGCACAGAAGTAAAACAAAATAAATTTTGTAAAGAAAAAGTGAGTTTTCTTAATATCACTGTGAAGAAATACTGATGCTGTTAATTTTTGTTGTTGTTGTTGTTATGTTTTTTCAAGGTAGGGTCTCACTCTAGCCCAGTTGAACAGGAATTCACTATGTGGTCTCAGGATGACCTCAAACTCACTCATCCTCCTACCTGTACCTCCTGGAGTGCTGGGATTAAAGGCCTGTACCACCACACCTGGTTTATCCTTTTTTGGGGGGGATGCTATTAATTTTTTTTTTGTTCATTTTTTATTTATTTATTTGAGAGCGACAGACACAGAGAGAAAGACAGATAGAGGGAGAGAGAGAGAATGGGCGCGCCAGGGCTTCCAGCCACTGCAAACGAACTCCAGACGCATGCGCCCCCTTGTGCAACTGGCTAACGTGGGACCTGGGGAACCGAGCCTCGAACCGGGGTCCTTAGGCTTCACAGGCAAGCGCTTAACCGCTAAGCCATCTCTCCAGCCCGCTATTAATTTTTAAATGCAACTGTTTCACACTGGCTATAACGATATCATAGTCTCTCAAAAAATTCTAAAAAGCCAGGCATGGTGGCACAGGCCTTTAATCCCAGCATGTGGGAAGCAGAGGTAGGAGGATTGCCAAGAGTTCAAGGCTACTCTGAGACTACATAGTGAATTACAGGTCAGCCTGAGCTAGAGTGAGACCCTACCTTGGAAAACCAAAATTAAAAAAAAAAAATCAAAAAGATTATCATTGAATTTTGTTCTTCAAAACAAGTAAACAGAGAAATAAAGTCATATGGAAAAGGAGAAAAAATTGGTTTGTTTGAATATGTCCATTGGCTTTTTTTTTGTTTGTTTGTTTGTAGGGTTTCATTTTTTGGGGGTCTTATTAGGTAGATTCAGCTGGTTTTTTTAACTTAATATATAGGCTAGGATAACCTAAAACTTACCTTACTGCCTCAACCTCTGAAGGCTAGAATTATAAGCAGGTACCATCATATACATTGGACAGAAGTCTATGAAATATTTTAATATCAGAAACAAGGAAATGTTTAATTTTGCCTCTTAAATATGGTTTTGCCTTTACAGTCATATCCAAATATATCATTTACATAACTCTTAAATTATATTACTAACTCAAATATTATACCATTAAAAGAAAGAAGTATATATGCAAAAACACATTTATTTTATAAAGGAAGAAATAAATTTCCTTATTCCAAGGAACATAGATCTCCTAAAATACATTTAATATATACCCATAAGACTTATCTAATTAATTGAAACATTGCTCCTTATTTCTGTATAGTAGCAATGACAAATATTTGTCAGGTAATACAGGTAGGCCTTCTATAAAGATATTTCTTTGAATTTAATAGGCCTAATGTGCTAATTAAGCCTGGTAAAATGGATTTACAGTCTTATACAGCATGTTTGTCATTCATTAACTAACCCACTTTTATTACTGTAGGACATGTGATGCCATTAACAGGATGTTTATTCTCTGATACAATCTGCAGTATATCCATGGTGAATTACAAAGCCCAATAGAAGACATATATCACTAGAGCTCCATGGAACAGTCCAAATACCAATGTCATTTATTACTTCTCTTCTCCTAAATTCAGGTGGGTCTAATGGTATTTAATTGTTCAATAGAACCTGTCACTAGCTTTGTCATTTTTGAGGTACATCATTATACTTTGAAATTCAATTTGAAAGATTTTTTTTTTGTCTGTTTGTTTATCAGGAGATCTAGCACATCCTCTGCTCATTTTCGATAGCCACACCTTATCTAATGCTGACTCTAACTTAAGTAACTTGAACTTTTTAATGATTGCATTTGGGCTGGAGAGATGATTTAGCAGTTGAGGTGCTTGTCTGCAAAGCCTAAGGACCCAGCTTTGCCAGATACACATGGTGGCACACACATTTGGAGTTTGCGCCCATTCTCTCTCTCTCTGTGTCTCAAATAAATAAATAAAAATCTCTTTAAAATGTGATTGCATTTATCTTTTATGTAAACTGTTGAAGATTAATTAATTCATTCTCCTTTATCGTAAGATGACTTATTAAGATACTATCTCATATCTCCGAAGTTTTTCACAAGAACAAAATTGCATTTGTACATATGCAATAATTCTAAACTGACCATACACCTATTTTATTTGATAGAAAGTATGTGGATATATATTTACATAATTCAAATCTATAGAGATTTGCACTGGTTGCAGAGTCACTTTAACTACCATTAAGAACTGAAAGCCTGGGAGGAGACTGAAATGTGACGTTTAAATATAAAGCTTGAGAGAATGCCACATGGAGAGGAGAAATAAGAGAAATGAAGTAAGAAAAATGATAGGTTGTATGGGCATGAAGACACATGCCTTTAATCCCAGCACTCGGGAGGCAGAGGAAGGAGGATCACTGTTAATTCAAGGCCACCTTGAGTCCACATAGTGAATTCCAGGTTTAGAGTGATACCCTACCTCAAAAAATAAAAAAATAAAAATAAGAGAATATGAGATGATACATCCTTGATGATACTAAAAAGCATAGGAAAAAAGTAGAAAAATCAATTTTTGTAATGATTAATTTTTACTACAATTATAATATTATGTTTATTTACTGATAATAAATGCATACAAGTTAAAAAATGTGCATGCAAATGTGTATTTAACAAATAATCTCAGTGAGATTGAGGGAAAATAATAAATGATAATAAATGTAATTATTATAATAATTAGCTTCCTATATAATAAATTATCATAGTGACTTATTAAAGTAATAGTTTATGCACTACTACTCTGGATTAATATCTTACAGTGATATTGATGTCCAAATCTCATACACCAAATAACAGGAGGAGATATAAAGTCCATCTGACTAACAAGAAATCTCAACTCGCCAATGATCTGTGCCAAAAATGATAAATAAGACAGCTAATTATACTTTGAAATCCAAGGAGGAATTAATCTTAGCACTTAAAACACTTCTAAATTGCTCACATTTCATGTTCATGAAACTTATAAGCTACCAAGAGTAATTCTGTTAAGAGATTGTCTTTCAAAAAGATGCTTTTATCAGCTTCTACTAGTTAAACTAGTACTTTACTTCTTCTTAAATTCAGTGGTATCATGCCACAGATTTCAAAGTGCTAGAGGTTCTTCTCAGTTGGATGGTACTTTTACAGTGTATAGGACACCCAGCTCCACGTCAAGATTCATTCTTTCAAACAAAAACTACCTAGATAAGAAGAGCACAGTCAAGATAAACTACTAAATATGTCCTCATAGGATAAAGAGATGGCTTAGTGGTTAAGGCACTTGCCTGCAAAGCCAAAGGACCCAGATTTGATTCTCCAGGAACCTCATAATTCAGAGACACAAGGTAATGCATGTATCAGGAGTTTTCTACAGCAGATAGAGGCCGTGGTACCCTCATTCTCTCTCTCTCTCTCTCTCTCTCTCTCTTTCTCTCTCTCTCTCTCTCTCTCTCTTTCTCTCTGATTCTTTCTCTCTTCCTATCTCTGCCTCTCTCTCAAATAAATAAATAAAAATTTAAATCTTTCCAACTTCCCTTGAATTATGCCTAGAAAAATTGATACCTTAATGTGTAATTTCAAAGCATATGCTTATTTAGATTTTGAAAAAAGTAAGTCAATTTTTTTTGTTTGAATTCATTCTCTCTTACCCTTCCTCTACCTATTTTCTTCTTCCTCTTTTTCCCTGTGTGCTGTTTTCTATAATTAAGTTCATGAGAAACCTTGTAAATATAGTTTGTTTATACTACATGCTGATATTTATAGTCATGTTTTGAATTTTTATATTTAACCAATATATTATATAGGAAATCCATAAAAATTCTTCTGCATTCAATTTACTGACTACCAGTACTTTATTATTAATTATATAATGTAGTCCACATGACTTACTTATATGTTTCTTGTGCTGGGAATCAAGCACAAAGCTTCATATCTTCTAGGTAAACAGCATTGAGCTATACTTCCAACCTAAATTCTTCATTTAATACAGAAAATACTTTCTGCTGAAATGTTCAGAAAATACTTCTTTGTTATTATAGGCAATAATTTATATGCTACACAGAACTACAAAAACATCACCTCACCTAAATACAAAAAAAGTAAAACTACAAAAAACCTTCTAAACAATAAGAAGGCTGATGAAATGAAGAGATAGTTCTCAAAAAATGAACTATACTTGGTTAATTAACATGTGGAAACATCCTTAGATCTCTAGGGAATGTACACTAAAACTACATTGAAATTTCTTGGTATAATGGCAGATTAGAAGCCTTCTAAAACAAGTGAGAAAAGCAGTTGAAATGTATACATTTATTTCTATAGATAGTGTTCTTATCAGCTTTCATCAGAGAAGCTTCTTTTAGCAGTGGGAGGCAGATATAGCAGAGATTCACAACTGGTCAAGCATGCTAAGAGTGCTGCATTCTGAGCCCTTGATGGGATATCTAGATCACCACATCCATGGCTCATGTAACATTGCAGAAGAGCTGTAACAAGAATGTAAGAGTGGGGGAAGGACTGGTAAGTGGAATACTACCTTTTAGGCATGGCATGAATTCTCAGCAGTTGTGGTTACCTAACAAGACCTATACCAAGGTTTCAAATGTTTGCAATTAAGCTTTCTGCTTAGTTCACAGCTGTTACAGCCTTTGGGAGATGAAGCCTTGCAGGAGGAGTTGTCTTGCTGGGGGTGGACCTTTGGGTTGATTAGCCCAGCCCACTGGATCTTTAGTGCTAGCTCACTTAGGCTCCTTTATTTCTCTGCTCATTTTGTATGAAGGCATGAGCCTGTTGATGATGCAATTTACCCTCAAAACCATAATCCTGAAATAAAATATTTCTCCCCATAAGCTACTTTTTGTGTGATGACTTGACCCCTCCTCTCTTTCCATCCATCCCTCACCACCCTCCCCCCTCTCTCCTTCCTCCCTGCAGACATGACATGTGACATAGACTTTGTACTCCAACTTGCCATGCCTTCCCCATCATGATGCATTCTTTTGGGAACTGTAAGCTGAATTCAACTCTTTTTCTTCCATAAGCTATTTCTTGTCAGGTATTGTGCCCCATAAATGAGAAAATAATTGACAAACAACTCTAAATAAAACTAAACCCAATGTGTCAAAAGAAAGGAGAAAGAAAACATGAGAGTAGAAGAGGGAGAAGTGGAAGTAGTTGGGCAGAAGTAGATCAGCAGAAGTGGAAGAGACCTAAGTATGAGTATTGGGGTTAACTGAATATTGGCTCATGATCTACTAGAATGAAAAGTCTTTATATTCAACTCATAGCTATGTAAAGTACATATATTCCAAAAAAGAATGTTAAGTGCCTAGGAAGGAACGTAGATATGTATATAAGAGTTCTGGAAGTGGGGTATCTTATTAATAATAACATGGATCTGTAATCATGTAGGAGCCTCCAATCTTTTTTTTTTTAATTTTTTCACAAAAAAATAGATTTCCTTTGTCTCTAGCTAGTGAGTAAGGATTCTAGAGAAAATTCAGAGTACAGGATAAGCAAGAACCCGTCTGTTCACTCTGTTTCTTCTTGTTCACACAGGCGTATAGTACAATTAATGTCACCAGTAAATCCTGCCTGTTTCATGGCTCCCACTTATCTTCTGAGTCTGTTGATTTCCTGGTCTTCCCTCTACTCTCCTCTGCCCGCCTCTTCTTCAGATGATTTTTTTTTTTTTTTTTTTTTTTTGTGTCCTAATCTTTTCTTGAATATTCTTCTTAGAGGAAATGAATATGAATGTAAAGCTTTGCCTAGCAGAGAACAAAATCCTGAAATAGAATGCAGAGCAAGGATTTTTCAGGAGGAGGGCTTGCTAGGTCTGTGGATCATGCAGGAGAAACATAGACAGGACAAGTAGGTGTGAGCTGTGTGAGCTCCTCGATGGCAGTCCAACTGCCAGTTGGACAAAGTAACAAATTCACCTATGTAAACCATCTGTTAAGTTTTCTCCTTATTTTTCACTGCACACAATTTGGACAAACAAAAACAAACTGCAAAATGTTGACAGCCAAGCAATGTCATCTTACAGACTTGAAATGCTAATGTCAATACAGTCTCTTTGAAGAACTATAGTCTTTCCAGCTTCTGAGCCTATTGACATATACATTTTAAAGGGATATTTTTTTCTTATTTCTACATGAGAACTAAAAGGGAATCCCTAGAGAAAATTGGCTAAGGTTTTGAAAGCTCATTATATACTTAATGCTATACATATTTCTTTTGCAGAATCAAGCAGGCTTTTGTCTTCATTTTTATTAGAAACTAGAATACATTCTATTGTTTAACCGAGGAAACAGTATGAAAACAGAACACTGTAAGTCATAGCATGGCATAGGTTTATTTCATTGATACTTGCCTTGCTGTGCATCTTTATCGTACACCTTCATGTGAACAACCCCAGACGTCTTGTTGCGTAGGATGGTGGGGTTTCTTCCATCCCTTTTGCTACAGGTTCCCAGCTGAGCTAAGTTTTGGTCTGCCCACCAGAGTTTCTTATCTAGAAAGAAGAAGTGTTTTTTTTTTTTCTTTTTTTCTTTTTAATTCTCAAAAGAGTAATCTAATCTTATTAACAAATATGAAAGCTAATAAAATACAATACTTACTGATTGCTTTTGTTATATTTCAGATGGTTTGTAAAGAAAACACTGAAATCACTTTTACTTTTGAAAATGTAAAATGAAATCTAATTAATGAAAGTTTTTACAAATAACCAAAAGAAAATTTAGAAAGAATATTATCAACATAAAAATTGAAGAATTAAATGACTTGGAAAGTAACAGAAAAGTAAGTACAATTTTACTATATTAAATTAAGACCTGGGCATGACAACTCATGTCTGTAATTCCATTACTTGAGATGTTAAGGCAGGAGGAATGTTGTGACCTCAAATCCCACTGGAGCAGCATAATAAGTTCCAAACCAGTCTTGTGTACAGAGTAATCTTGTCTTCCGACCACAAAAAAAGGTTTAGGAATAATGTAAATGATTCTAATTTAATTTTTCATACTAAGAAATTAGTACATGGTATCTACCTGACCAATATGCACCACCCAGACAGTTTGTTAAACAGTAGGGCTTAGACAGCTATGGTGACCTGAGATCAAAGATGAGGGTAAGCATGGGGGATACTACTATTGATAACATTGTCTTTGGTAGTATGTTGTTATTATGTACATATCACTTCTGAAGTAAAAGTTATAAAAATATTAAGTTAAAATAAAAATGGTTAGAACAACTGAAAAAAAAAATTAAAAAGTATAGGGTTCAGAGCCAACTGGGCTGACTTCATTGATTCAAGAAAAAGAACAAAGTGGAATTTTTGCCTTAAAATTTTCTGAAATAAAAATATGTCACAAATCTATCTCCTATTACAAAGGATCATTCACTCAGAGACAGGTGATTGAATGAAGTAGAAAGCAAAAACAAAAGTGAAAATCTAAGAAGCTTTGCCTAAGAACGCCCCTAGCTGAATGTATCACCTGTGAATGAGAACTCCCTCCTGGCTCACCCTGTAGGATCCAGAGTTCTTAATAAGAAACAGCCTGATATTAAACTAATGAGAACCAATGAGACAAGAGGACTTTCCAGGTAAATATCTGCAAATTCTCATGTGTTAACCAGCTAAAACCATAACCCAGGACACCACCCCTTCATATCCAAATATTTTAACAAGTCTCTATGGAAAGGCAATAGAAGTTTTGTTTCTGGCCAGGCACACTTGTAGTCTTTATACTCAGAAGCTGAGATAGGAAGGTCTTATGCAGAAGGCCTAAGCCACTTAGTGAGACCTACAGACAAATGTTTCTTATTGCTCCAGGAGACCAGGACACATACTAGAGGTTTCTTTCCTTCCTAGAGCACTAGAAGGTAGTCAATTGTAGCAAATACTGTTTACATGACAGCCATATTTTTTTCTTTCACTATGGACTCATTTTAACCTACAACCCCAATGGCACACAGAGCCCTCTCTATGACTGCCTGAGCTGAGATTACCAGGGATACCTAAAGTCAGACAGAGTAGTGCAGGGTTAGTAAAGGAAAGGGAGAAGGGACTGAATACCCAGAAACACAGCATGGAGACTATAACCAATAGCATCAGGATTTAGACAACAGGCATCTGACCAGTAACCAGAATAAATCTGAGACCAGAAGCATCATGGAAAAACTTTGATAAGTTATTTTAGTTGTCTAAATTCATACCCTTAATCATCCCTAAAGCTAGGTTAGACAACTTCAAAAGCTCTCAATTATATTCTACTTCAAATTACAAATTCTCTAATATTTTTAAATCACAACATAAATGAAATTTATTTTATTTACTGATTGTTTTTTTAAAAATCCCTATTCTCATTATCACATAAACTTCATTTACTTATGTATTGATTTAGTTAATCTTGGGTGTCACTATGGTATGGGTATGTCACCCATGGCTCAATCTGCTGAAATTCAGCTCCATAAAGATGAAGTTTAAACAGATATGGTGTTCAGAAGTGAGGCTTTGGAGAGGCAATTAGAATTATATGAGGTGATTATGAGGTCCCATGATTGAATCCTCATGGGAGAAAGAGAAAGAAGAGAGCCTCATATGCTGCCCAGCAGTATCATGAGATCTTGTCAGCAATAAGGCCATCAGGTAGAGCTTCTCAACTTTGAACTTCTAAAACCTGAGCCAGTATAACCTTAATTTTATTAAAACTTACCTTGTCCATATTATTGTGTTATCAGGAACACTTAATGGAATAATATGGGCATATACTAATTGTAAAGTAATATCTTAAGAGGTTAGAAAATAACAGAAAACTAAGAAAATAAGTTGACTGCTGTTATAGACCCTATGTTCTAAATAAAAATATTTGAAATATGTTAACAGAGAGAAAAAAATAAATGCAAACAGTTATTACTGATGTGAAGAAATTAGACTGGTTTCAATTATTTCTTTCCACCTAGATGTACATGTCACTAAAGCATACTTCAGCAATATCTTTGATCTGCTGCTTCTTGGTGCTGCTGCCTCACTCCCACGGAAGCCAGACTTTGTATTTCCTTGTTGCCTTCCCTCTGCTACACTTGTGCCATTATTGCCTCTTTATCCAAAGAACAACGCTCCTGGGATTAAGACCCTGTCTCATACTTTCCAATATTCTGCAGTGCTCCATACTCTTTTGAACTAAATATGATGTCCATATTCCCCAAATATCTTTGGAACTAAAGGGAAAGATATCACTACAAAAATATTCACTAACTCATAACTTAGGAAACATTTAAGTAAAGCCATCCCTCCCATCATCTGTGGATATTAACTATTTTCAGTAAAACTGGGTCCCTACTGCTTGCTGTTAGTTTTGTGCCTGCTTTTTTTTTTTTTTTTTTTTTTTCCTGGTTGCTTTGTTGTCTTTGTCTCTGCTTCGATGAATGGAGGCAGCATCTACCATGGATGGAACCTCTCCTTGGATCTGTACCCTTAAAACAAATTCCTAAAGAATGTTTGGTTTGGATGTTCATCGCAGCAATGTGAAGCTAACTACAATCCACACCCTCAATGTGAGTGTTGCTGTGCCATCATCAAAGACCAGAATGGAATAAAGGGGAAAAGAGAAGAGTCCATTAGAGTGTGCATTTTTACTCTTTACTCTTTGTTTTCTGAGCATCTTGTAAGTATCTCCTTCCCCACCATAATGGACTATTGTTGTAAGCAATTATATGATTGGGACTATGATATGACATTCAGAATTTTACACATATCTTACTACTCTAGTGTGGAGCTAAGATTAAGAACTATTGCTTGGGCTGGAAAGATAGCTTAGTAGTTAAGGCATGTGCCTGCAAAGCCAAAGGACCCAGGTTCATTCCCCAGGACCCATGGAAGCTAGGTACACAAGGTGGTACATTTGTCTGGAATTCATTTGCAGTAGGTGAAGGCTCTGGCATGCCCATTCTCTTTCTATACACCCTTCACCAAATAAATAAAATAAAAAATGAACCATTGCTTAACTGCTAAATCATGAGACCTTAGACAGTCCCTATTGCACTTTTGTGAAGAAGTGGCAATCCAGGTCTATATCTCCATTATGCAAAAATAAAAGGTTTCCCATTTGGAGAAAATTATTTAGCCCAATGCTTTAAAGAAAGAAATAGCCAGGGGATTACTTCTCTCTATGAATATATAGTGTATGTGTTTTAAATGATAGACATACAATTTATAATCTTTACAAAAATGAGGAAATATCCAAGAGGCAACTAATGAATATAGTTAATTAAAGAATAGCTCCTATATGATAATTTGCAGTATCTAGATGAAATAACTTTATAAAGACAGAGGGTTCTTTACTTCACAACTGCAGAAACTGTGAGTTAAAATAACACTGATCTAGCTCCTTGGCAAAGCTAAGCCTAAAGCTACATCACGTCATGACAGAGAACAACAGCAGGGCATACCGTATGAACAAGAATACTTGGCTGAGAAGATGGCTCAGCAGATGACAATTTTTGCTACACAAGTATGAAAGCCTCTAATTTACCTTGAGCTTGGTTCCCTACCACTCATGTAATTTGCTGAGTGTGACCACACATTCCTGTAACCAATACATGTGAGAAAAGGGCATATGCATCTGCACATACATGTGTATATACCACACATATGCCACATTACATGTCCCGTATACATGCAAAATAAAGAAAGGAAGAGAAAGAGAGAGAGAAAGAAGACTGCCTATAGCTCAAGACAGAAAAATGAGATTAAATGGGTGGAATTCGTTTCACTTATCATTATTATTGTTTATTTTAGCAATACTATTGCTATAACTCAAACTTCCCAGAAGAATTCTTTTTTGAGGACAATGTTCCCAATGACTCAAAAACTTCTCATGAATCCCACTTAGAAGTTTTGTAACACTTCCCAATACTGACACCATAGGGACCAAGCCCCCAACATAGGGACACTTGGGAGACATCCAAACCACTTCTCAACCATAGAAGATACAGCAGGATCAAGAGTCCAAATCAAATAGCTTAGAAAAGAAAAATACTTAGAGCAAATAAAAACAGCATAAAAGATATAAACTAAAAAATAAAAAAAAATATCCTTAGAGATATAAAATAAATTACATGCTAGAAGCATCACTAGGAGGATATAAAGAGGAAAACTGAAGGCCTTTAGAGATAAAAGATATTATAGTATAAATACAGTTTGTGATAGAAAACACAGAGGGTAAGAAATCCTTAAAGAAATCAAAAGAAAGAAAGTGACAAAAGAAACAGAATAGATCAAACTTCACTGTCTATATTTTATGTTTGGAAAAAGATAATTAGGAAAATAACATTATATTACACAACTGCAGGATGCCAGTTTTTAAATTGAAAACCACATTTTTTTTCAAAATGAAGGTTGAAGAAAGCAATTCTAAAATTTTTCAGAGATTAAAAGTAGTTACTGACTAAAAATTATAATAATAAGGCTGGAGAGATGGCTCAGCTTTTAAGGTGCTTGCCTGCAAATCCTAAGGACCTGAGTTCTATTCTCCAGCACCCATGTGATGCCATATGTACAAGATGGTGAATGTGTCTGGAGTTCATTTGCAGAGGCAAGAGACCCTGGCATACCTATTTTCCCTCTTTATATTTGCTTCTTTCTCTATCTCACTCAAATAAAGAAATAAAATATGTTTAAAATTACAATAACAAAATAACATGTTCTTCTCAACTGCTAGTTTACAACTTAAAAGTCAACTATGACTTGGAGGATCTGAGAAAAAATGAAGAACTAGGAGTCAGAGAATTCCAGGAAAACCCTATTAAAGACAGGACTTTAGAGAGATTAAAATTTCCAATCTCCAAACAAGGAAAAATTATCTATAACCCTTTAAGTTATCTACATATGTATTCACATGTATCCATATAAGAAAAAAATACCAAAAGTAAGAGTCCAGACTTGAGTTTCTAGCCAATGCCTGGGAACTTGGGGAGTGGGAACTCTCTATTTTATGCATAATTGTCTACTTCCTCTTAGCTGCATGCTTTAAGGGTCAAATAGTTATTTTTTTTAAATATAGACATTCAGTTCCACATTACCAAAATAAAAATCCCTTTTATTTTTCCCACTTATGTTTTTTTTTTTTTTCAGTAACCTCTTCACAGTGAAATGTTCCTACTAGTTAACAGATTTAGATATTAGTTTACTTTTCTTTCTTTCACAACCTCCACTGCCTCTCCTCACACTAATATAAACTGAGCATCCCCACTTCATATTTCATATTTATTAGCTCTTTAATCTTTTACTTCCTCACTTTCCCTACATAATATGCTGAGCTCAAGGCCTCATCATAGTTTATTCTCCAGGATGCCATTGCTCAGGAAACAATGAAGTGATGTCTGAAACTACAAATCTAAGTGTGTCATTCAGTCTCCAGTGAATTCCTCCTGCCAAATCCCTTGGCATGGCAAAGTGGCAAACCATGTGTAATTTACAAGAGTAAGATATGTTACTGTCCCCTGTGCTTCATGTTACAGGAACACTGAGTTAAAATCAACTCCCTATTTTCCAGGGGTCGATAAACCATGATAAGACAAAAGATATATAATACTCAAAATACACCTTATCTTCAAGAAAAGTAAATAACATTTTGTGTGAACTACAGAAATTTCTATATATGTTAATGAATCTATTATTTGTAATTACATAGCAACCATTTTATCTATTGCCACTAAGGACTACCTTTCCACCTGGACAGTCAGAGGTTAACATTTCTGCCCACTGCTGTCACTCAGTCTGTTAACTGGTCTTCTGCATGGGAGCCTTTCTCTGCAATTTGTCTGAAGCCCAAAGCAAAAATATGTTCCTGGTGGTATTAAATGCACTAGAGGTTTATTTTCATATCAATAGCCTAAGACTTTTTAACTGAGTAATTTGGAGGACAATGAACATAGAGAGCATTGCAGAACAAGGACCAGAATTTCAAGCAACGCTTATGACTATGAAGTGACAGAAATGGTGCTGAACCCTTCTGATTCAGAGCTGTACTGAAAGATCTAACTCATAGAGAGCTAAGGGACATTCTGGGGTTACACACAGAAAAACATGACAATGGTAGTCAACTTACTTTTCAATTTGATGGCTCAACTGTGTTGCTAGCAAACCAGTATTTGTACAATAATGATGAAGAGAATGGCAGTGAGAGTGAAAAGTTGAATGCCAAAAACAATTGACTTATTTATTGTATATTTAGAAATAGAATTCAGGTTTGTTCAGTTAAAATAAATAGATCCTGCTTGCTGCTATGAGGAAAGCTAGAAGCAAGAGCATATTTAACTCCTGACTTCCATGTCAATGCACTAACATATAATATGGGTATTTTTGAGTGGTGTCCTGAGACACAAGTATTCTTATTTTGGCTCTTGGGTGGGCAATAACTTGGGAGTTAAGATGCAAGAAAACTCAGTGGTCCCTCAAAACTTCTACTGAGTCACAGGCCTCCAGAGTCTTCTCATGAATTTGACAAATGAAATCCACAGAAGAAAAGATTAGAGCTCAGAAAAATTTTATAAGATTGTAGGTAGAACTTAAGAGAAAAATGGAGAAGAGAGCTCTTGCCCAAAGAGGCAAGATAGGATTTGAGAAGCCCAAATTTCTTTTATCATTACTATGATGTCTTTATCAAGAATTCTAAGATGTAGCAAACAGCTTCAGGTTCACTGAATGAACTTCCAGACCAAGCACAGTTATTCAGAAAGGAATTTATTTTAGTTTACAGATCCAGGGGAAGTTCCATAATGGCAGAAGAAGCTGACCTGGTTTCACAGGAACAGAAGAGAGAGAGGAGCACAAGCCCAAAGCCAAAAGCCACATAGCACAGCACACTCTTCAGGAACTCTAGCTAGCATACTTTGCATATCTTTAGATTGAAATCTCAAAGCCACCACCACACCGTAAGATCTTCCCAGTGATGCGGCCTCCAGCCAGGTCGCTGCAGATGCAACCTTCAAACTAATAAAAAACTGAATATACCGGAGGCCATCTATTCAAACTACCACATAAGAGCTTCTTTCATGTGAGCCCTTGGTTACATTCTAGGCCCCTGACACGAGGTGTCTGGGGTTAGATTTCTGGAGAAGAGCTTGTCCTTGGGCCTACAGGGGAAAAAAGTAGGCCATGTCAGAAGAAAATATGTGTTTTTGTTTTTATAAGTCTTAAAATATCTCCAGAGGATGTGAGTAAATGCTTCCATTCTTATCTCTTCCTTTCCTCAGAGAGCATTTATAATTTGAAAAATAATAGATTCCAAGCATTGGATATAGTTGTCTGTGTCCCACAAGGCTTTGTGTACTAAAGTCCTTTCCCAATTGTGAAATATTAAAAGTGTAGATACTTAGTTTCACCTGGTTGATTAGAGGAGGGGATTGGGAAGCAAAGTTTGGAGTAGATAAGTCCATTACAGTGAGGCCCCATGATTGACTATTGGTGTCTTCAGAAGAATGGGGAGAAGCAGCGTATATGTACACACATATGTTTAATTTTTCCCATGTGATGCCTGTCACTCTTTTGTAACTCTACTCCTTTTCTCATTGTGCCTCAATGTACTTAGAAGCCTTATGTACACTGCTACATCCACCTTCAAAAAGTGGGTTCAGGAGCCAGGCGTAGTGGTGCATGCCTTTAATCTCAGCACCCGGGAGGCAGATGTAGGAGAATTGCCGAGAGTTCAAGGCCACTCTTAGTCTACAGAGTGAATTCCTGGTCAGCCTGAGCTAGAGTGAGACCTCAAAAAAAAAAAAAAAAAAAAAAAAAAGGTGGGTTCAGATTTCTAGAATTGGTTCAAATAATACCAACTTTTGGAAGTTTTGCTAGTACCCAGGAGGGAGGGTGACTTGCCTGATCCTTTGTGTAGTTTTGTAGCACAGGTTGAATTCTATGAAAACATTCACAGCTTTAACAGTATCATTTGCTATGTCTATCTTCTTATTTAGAAGATAAGAGGATGTATAGGAAATATGGTGTATTACAACTTTCCTGCATGCATACATCAACTCTAGAACCTGAGTGGCTGCTTCAGTATTGATTAGAGTCATAACATCAGATGAGAAGGCAGCTTAGTGACCCACAAACTTAGCTTGCTGCCTGTATTTGATAATCACCCTCTGGGAGATCTGGAGCATCTATGTCCACTGTTAGTTGTAGTATCTTCATCCATGACACTCATATACATGAATCATGTACCAAATAATGTAGATGTCATGGACAATAGTTGGTATGTATACTGAAGGAACAAATGAATGAGCCAACCAAAAATCTGAAATCACTCCTAACTATATTGATTTTATTGCATAAACAATTCAGAAAATACTTCCACACACTATTCAATACAAATGTGTAGAATTAGTTTTGCAAAAATGCTCTTTATATGATTTTACACAATTTCACCAGTTGCTACAGATTGTATGTGTTTCCTGGAGTGCTCATTGCTGAGAGTTATTGATCTATTATGCATTGGATTAAACTTCTAGGCCTTTCTGTATAAACTTGTCAGTGAAAGTGATCAGAGCATGTCATCACACAATGCCATTTTGGGATTAGAACTAGAAGTTCCTGATTAGAAATTATTCTACCCTGATTTTCCAACTTTATGGTAAAGCAAAAGTGTTCCATATTCAGCAGAAATAGCATGTAAAACTTTGCATATAAAACTTTTCCCAGGGCTGTGACAGGAAGTAAGGAACTCATCCTGATGTGGTGTTGTGGGAAGTGAGCTATTGCTTTTAGTCACTCACATGACCATGAAAGGAAACACCCACAGCATATTGTGTTGATAAAGTTTTCTGTTCAGTTAGTTAGATGTATATGGTGGTTTGAATCAGCTGGTCCCCATAAACTTATGTGTTTTGGATTATTGATCCATACATGGTGGCAACTTGGAAGGTACAACCTTGCTTTAGGTGTGTTGTTGAGTGGGCTTTTAGGTGTTACAGCCAGCTCATCCTTGAGAGAGTGTACCTCACTTTGGCTGTTCTCTTCCACTTCCTGTGACAAAATACTATGACTAGTCACTGCTCCTTCCATACCTTGTCTGACATCTAGAACCTTCCACTCAAAACTGTAAGCCATTTGTTCAGGTATTTTTACCCTATGATGAGATGGTAACAATAACAAAAATTTGGTACCAGAAGAGTGGGTCATTACTGCTATACTTTTGACTAGGTGGTTTTTAGCCTTTTGGAACTGATTTGCTAGAGTATCACGAAAGGATTTTGAAACCTTGGACTAAAACACAACTTCCAGCACTGTAAGAAGGCTTAGTTGGACTGACTTCCAGCCAAGATGGCAACCGCCTATCTGCACTGCAAATACCAGGGAAAGAAAGGCAAGAAATCAAGGGTTACTAAGGTCTTCTTGTCAGTGGGAGGGCACAGCGGGGGAAAAACAGAGAATCACGGATCCCCTCTCAGGTGGGTAGTCTACACCACGCATACAGGTGCCATGCCCCATGCCCCAAGCAGCTGTGCTCCGATCACACACCCGCCAGCCCACGGCACTGTGCTCCCATCGCACACCTGTGAGGACCTCTGCCACTGTGTTCCGATCGTACACCCGCAGGGAACTCCACTGTTGTGCCCTGATCAGGCAGCCGCCAGACCCACCACTGCTGTGTGCTAATTACGCGCCTGCCGTCCAGCCTCTGCTGTGCTCTGATCCCATGCCCACTGCAGCTGCCTATGCACTACAATTGCACGTGCAGCAGGACCAGACCCACAACAAGGGCCACACAAGCCCAGACTGAGTCACAAGTGCCAGCTCAGTTGCTGTCCCCTACCTGTCTGTCGCCACTCATCCCCCACTCCCCTGTGGCGGGAGAGCGCAGTCTGTTCAGGTCCCAGTGTTCTCAGCCAAAGTTTGGGCAGCTTCAGGGATTGCGACCTCAGCCCCCCTCTAAGCTCAAAGGCAGGTAGCTTTGTTGCATTACTGGGTGAGAACTCAGGAAACTTTGGTGCTCCTGTCAGGCAGGAGATAGGCAGCTTTGGCAAGTGAGAGCCAAAACCCAGGCTGCTTGGAAACTGCCCCAGGCTGCCTTGGATTCTCACTGAGCTAGAGCCCAGGCTGGTCCACCCACCCACCTGTCCATACACTGTCATGGGTAGACAACAGTGCAAAAGAAACAACATGAAAAATAAAATGCAAGAAAATCCAGATAGATCACCCAGTCCAACAAGGATTACATCCACCAAAACATAGAAGAGTTGTTAGGATCAGAACATCAAGTGGAAGCTATGAGCAATGAAACCCTGAAAAACCTACTGTGAGAATTTGCAGGAAAGCAACAAAGAACCAATAATCATGTGGATGCTACCATCACTAAGCTAGAACAATATGATAAAACATTGGAAGAAATTCAAAGAGAGTTAATAGGGTTGAGGGAGAGGGAAAAAAAAGACCTTAAAAATCAGCTGGCCACACTAAATGAAAACATAAAGAAATGCAATGATGAATTCCAAGAATCATCAAGAATATCAGAAAATGAGATGAAAAGGGAGCTAGACAGAGCAATGGAAGTGATACATAGAAAAGCAGAAGAAAATGCAAACTTAATTGAACAAGTCCAAAACTCTCTAGAGGCTCTCAAGAATAGAGTCAGTAAAGTGGAAGATAGAAACTCTGATCTGGAAGACAGGATGGAAGAAACAATTCGAGAGCTCAAAAAATTCAATAAGTTCAAAAGTTCCTGTGAACAGAACATGAGGCAATTGTGGGATACACTTAAACGTCCTAATATCAGAATCATTGCAATACCAGAAGGAGAAGAACTTCAGAGCAAAGGCATGGAGAACTTATTTAACAACATAATTGAAGAAAAATTCCCCAGTCTCTTAAAAGAAAGGCCCATCAAGATACAAGAAGTGAACAGAACTCCAAACAGACTGGACCAAAGGAGAAACTACCAAGACATATTATCATTAATACTCTAAACATTGACACCAAAGAAAAAATCCTAAAAGCAGCTAGGGAAAAACAGTGCACCACTTTCAAAGGAAACCCCATCAGAATTACTTCAGACTTCTCAATGGAAACCCTGGAAGCTACAAGGGCCTGGACTGAAACTCTCCAAACTCTAAGAACCTATGGCTTCCAACCCAAACTACTGTACCTAGCAAAAGTCTCACTCATAATAGATGGTGAAAGAAAAACTTTCCATGACAAAACTCAGCTTTACAATAATATGAACACAAACCAAACCCACAGAAAGTATTCCAGGAAACTCTCCACAGAGAAGAAACAAATAACCAAACATAAATGCCTACAAGAAGCAGATCACAATCACCAAACCCAGTGTAGACACAAAAAAATTCAAATTCCATGAAAACACCTTCACACATCTACAACCACAACATGGCAGGGATCAAATCCAATCTCACAGTAATGACTAAATATTAATGGCCTTAATTCACCCAGCAAGAGACACAAGCTAACAGGGTGGATCAAAAAATTAGACCCCTCAATCTGCTGCCTTCAAGAAACTTACCTTACCACTAAAGACAGAAACCTCCTCAGGATGAAAGGGTGCAAAACATATTCCAAGAAAATGGGAATAAGTAACAAGCAGGTTTAGCTATATTAATATCAGAAAAAAAACAGACTTCAAACCAAAAATAATCAAAAAAGACAAAGAAGACTACTTCCTACTTATCAAGGGAACAATCCATCAAGAGGATATTACAATCATAAATCTGTATGCACCAAACGCAGGGGCACCACAGTTCATAAAACAAAACCTACTTGACATTAAAACAGAAAAAACCACCAACACCATCATAGCTGGGGACGTCAACACAGTGTTATCAGTAATAAGACAGATCATCCAAAGCAAAACTATACAGGAAGTAAGAAAGTGCAACAAACCATAGAACACTTAGACCTAATGGATATCTACAGAACTTTCCATCCCAAATCTATAGACTACACATTCTTCTCACCAGCCCATGGAACATTCTCTAAAATAGATCATATACTGGGTCACAAAGACTGCCTCCACATATTTAGGAAAATTGACATAATTCCCTGCATGATATCAGATTACAATGCTATATTGCTAGAAATCAACAACAAAAGACCAACCAAGAATCCCAACAGCACCTGGAAACTGAAGAAACAGCACACTCTTAAACAATAAATGGATAGTGGATGAAAAAAAAACAATGAAATTGCAAAATCCTGGAATTGAATGACAATGAGAACACATCATACCAAAAATTATGTGCCACAATGAAGGCAGTCCTCAGGGGAAAATTCATAGCACTCAATGCCTTCATAAAAAAAAAAAAAAAAAAAAAAAAAAAAAAAAAAAAAAAAAAACCAGGAAGATCTCAAAACAACAACCTAACCATCCACCTTAAGGCACTGGAAAAAAAACAAGAAAAATCCAACCCAAAGAACTCCAGAAGGAAAGAAATAATTAAAATCAGAGCAGACATTAATGAATTGGAAAGCAAGGAAACAATTAAGGCAATTGACAAAACAAAGAGCTGGTTCATTGAAAAAATAAACAAGATTGACAAACCTCTGGCCAATTTGATCAAGCAAAAGAAGGAGAGGCTCCAAATTAACAAAATTCAAAATGAAAAAGGAGAGATCACAACAAATATAAGTGAAATTGGGAGAATCATCAGGACTTATTTCAAAAACCTGTACTCCAAAAAACTGGAAAATGTGGAGAAGATGGATGAATTCCTGGACGCATACCATCTACCAAAGCTAAACTCAGAGCAGATTAATCATCTCAATGAACCCATCACACTCATGGAGATTGAAAAAAGTAATAAAAAACCTCCCCAAAAAGAAGAGTCCAGGACCAGATGGATTCTCAGCCAAGTTTTATCAAACCTTCAGGGAAGAATTCAAACCAATCTTCCTCATTGTGCCACACAATTGAAGAACAGGGAAAGCTACCCAACTTGTCTATGAAGCTAGAATCACCCTAATCCCAAACCAGGCAGAGATGCCACAAGAAAAGAAAACTACTGGCCTATTTCCCTAATGAACATAGATGCAAAAATCCTGAACAAAATATTCACAAACCAAAACCAACAACACATCAAAAGGATTATCCATCTTGACCAAGTGGGATTTATCCCAGGAACACAAGGGTGGTTCAACATATGAAAATATGTCAAAGTAATACACCACATAAACAAGCTTAGACATAAAAACCATATGATCATTTTGATAGATGCAGAAAAGGCCTTTGACAAGATGCAACATCACTTCATGATCAAAACACTGGAGAAAATCAGCATGGCCAGTTCACATCGTAACATAATAAAGGCAATATACAAAGCTCCAAAGGCCCAAATAATACTTAATGGAGAGAGAGTGGAGCAATTCCCATTAAGATCAGGAATAAGACAGGATTGTCCTCTCTCACCTGTGCTTTTCAATATAGTTCTGGAAGTCCTAGCTCAAGCAATAAGATAGGAGAAGGAAATTAAAGGGATACAATTTGGAAAGGAAGAAGTTAAGTTAGCTCTATTTGCTGATGACAAGATTGTATATGTAGGAGAACATAGATACTCCATCCCAAAACTCCTGAAAGTGATTAACTACTATAGCAAAGTAGCAGGATACAAAATCAATGCACAAAAATCGGTAGCATTTCTGTATGCCAATGACAAAGATGCAGAAAAAGAAATAAGGGACATAGTCCCATTTTCAATAGCAACAAAAAAAATAAAATACCTTGGAATAACGTTAACCAAGGAAGTGAAAGATCTATACAATGGAAACATAAAATCACTCGAAGAAATTGAGGAGAACTTGAGAAGATGGAAAGACCTCCAATGCTCCTGGATAGGCAGAATTAACATTGTGAAGATGACTACCTACCAAAGGCAATATATAGATTTAACATAATTCCAATTAAAATCCCTACAGTGTTTTTCACAATATAGGCTCAAAAAAAGACATCTTCAACAAATGGTGCTGGACAAACTGGATAACCACATGCAGGAAACTAAAACTTGATCCACACATTTCACCATGCACTACACTCAAATCCAAATGGATCAAAGACCTCAACATAACACCAGAAACTCGAATACTACTGGAAGAAAATTTAGGAAGTACTTTCCATGATATAGGAATGGAAAAAAGTTCCTGAACAAAACCCCAGTGGCTCAGGATCTTAAACAGTCACTCAACCAATGGGATCATATAAAGCCTCTGCAATGCCTTGTTCTCCCTTGCTAGCATGAAACTTCCCCTCCCCTCACGATTTTTAATTCTTAAAAAAAAAATTTTTGTCTGCTTTTATTTATTTATTTGAAAGTGACAGACAGAAAGAGAAGGAAGCAGAATCAGAAAGAGAGAGAGAGAGAGAGAGAGAGAGAGAGAGAGAGAGAGAGAGAGAAGAGAGAATAGGTGTGCCAGGGCCTCTAGACACTGCAAACGAACTCCAGATGTGTGTGCTGCCTTGTGCTAACATGAGTACTGGGGAATCTAACCTTGAACCAGGGTTCGTAGGCTTCACAGGCAAGCATTTAACCACTAAGCCATCTCTCCAGCCTTTATTTTATTTTATTTTATTTTATTTTATTTTATTTTATTTTATTTTATTTTATTTTATTTTATTTTTTTGAGGTAGGTTCTCACTCTATCTCAGGATGACCTGGAATTCACTATGTAGTCTCTCTCAGAGTGGCATCAAACTCATGGTGATTCTCCTACCACTGCCTCCTAAGTTCATGTATTGAAGGTGTTTGCCACCATTCATGGATCCCTCAAGATTTTAAGAGAAAATAAAACTGTTCCTTATATCAGCTGGTTTTGTTCATGTGTTTTATGTCAGCAATGAGAAGATAACTGTTACAGTGTATTAAACACATCTTTTATATATATTTTCAAGTAGTTTTGTGTTGATGAGAATATAATCAAATCATAAGAAGAGGAACATTTCAATTTAAAAAGTGTTGAGAATCAACAGATACAGGAAGAATTCTCTGCCCTTCTCTTTTCTGCCTATAGGCATGATAAAGTTCCTTTGGTGAAGATGGCATGCAGTTCCCATGTGTAAGTGTTCCTTTCTCCCACACAAAGAAGAAAAGAATGTCTTATTACTAGGGAGTTATCATTGACATAAGTGCAAATAAGCAAACATTAAAAAAACCTCAGGTTCCATTACTTCTAGCATATATATCTTACTCATTTTCTCATCATAATTTATCATTGTTTGAAGTCTCAAACTTGTTAAAATATTATGTTAGTCTTCAGTTCTATCCAATTCTCATATTAACTGAGATTTCATTCTTGTCTGTGAATCCCATGCATTTTATATAATAAAGATTTTTTGTTTAATTTTACTTTTCTGTAGTTTAACTGCCTTGTACTAGTTTATTTACATTCTACCAGGCATTGAATTTCAGAGAGGAGACAATGATTTTCTACTATGACATGTTTCTTTATGTTTGAATGAATTCCTTTTTTCTCATGAGGTCACACTTTATTTTGTGAAAATTTTCGTTTATTGGATTGGAGAGATGTCTTTCCAGCTAAAGTGGTTTCCTGCAAAGCCTAAGGACCCAGGTTCAATTCTCTAATACCCACATAATTGAGATATACAAGGTGGAACATGCGTCTGGAGTTCATTCTCAGTGGCTACAGTTCCTGGTGTGCTCTCTCTCTCTCTCTCTCTCTCTTTCTCTTATGATCTGTCTCTCTCTTTCTCAAATAAACAAATGTTTAAAAATAATTTTGTTTGTTGTGCATAATTGAGAACCAAACTCAGGACCTTATGTTCTTCCCCCTGTGTTTTCAGAAACATAACACCTCTCCTATTTATCCTATTTATTAAGTTATCCAGAATGAAATATTCCATTTGTGACAATCAAATTTTATAAGTAATAGTGCCCAATAAATAATAATCATTAAACAAATATTTTCTATACTTTAATACAAAATAAGACTTTATTTTCATGTTATAGTCCTGATTTTCAGGTTTCGTGGAACTATACAAATAAGCAAATCTTGAAATTAAGCAGTAATGATGGGGAAGGTTCTGAGCATTTTGTCATTCTGAGTGAACTCAAGAAAGATAGGCACTTATAACCATGCATTTTAAATGGGAGAATGTATATAAATATCACTGACTTCACCAGAGGAACTAATGTAAACCAGGGTATCATCATCTCTGGAGAAGCTGCTGCTCATTACCTGGGATGCACTGCCCTGTCATGGAACAAAAACATTGTCTCCTCTCTGAAAATAAAAAAGAGGAATCCACGAAGTCTTAACCTAGAAATAACTTCATCTGAAAGGGGTTGAAACTCTGGATAACTATTTAGTTGGATGATAATCATTTCTATAATCCCATCTTATAAAGAATGTAGCAAATGTTTAGGTATGCAAAATATCAAAATATCTGCATGCAGGGCTGGACAGACAGCTTAGCTGTTAAGCACTTGCCTGAGAAGCCTAAGATCACTGGCTAGAGGCTCAATTCACCAGGACCCATGTAAGCCAGATGCACAAGGGGGTGCATGTGTCTGGAGTTCATTTGCAGTGGCTGGAGGCCCTGGCATGCCCATTATCTCTATATATATCTGCCTCTTTCTCTATCACTCTCAAATAAATAAATCAAAATAAACAAAAAAAATTAAATAAAACATCTGCATGCAGAAGGTTGATTTTTAAACATTAAAATACTGTCACATAAATGTTATTAACCTCAAAAGTAAAACATGTAGTACTGAAAGTGAAAGGCAATTTTTAAATACAGTTTTCTTTAAAACATGTTGTATATTTCAACCTTTCTTGATTAAGCATTAAATTTTAATTTTACAACAAAAATTCTTGGCATCTATATTTCCTTTGTTGTTGCTAGTCATTATATTTTATTGCAGTTTGTTTTACTATCACTAATTATATAATGGCAACTTTGAATTCATTTACTCAAAAAATCATATATTTCTTGAATATTTTTTAAATTCCAAAGGTGAATAAAGAGCTGCCATTTTATTCAGTTTGAACACACTATGTATAATATTATGTTTCAATATTTTAAAAATTTCTTTAACTTGGTGTTCTATCTTGGATAATTTAATATGCACTGAAATTGCTAAAATATGAATGCTACCATAGTTAATGCCAAACTCTTAACATTGCCAAATAATTAATATTGTAAAGTTCACAGGATAGAAATATATATGCATATAAATACCAATATATTACCAAGACAAGGGTAAATAATGAACACTTTCACAAACACATGGTTTGTGGTGATCTCATTTTCCATGTTTTATCTTTTCTATGTCATTTATTGTGATGTTTGTTCACTTAAAAATGAAAACATGGAGCCAGGCATGGTGGTGAGCACCTTTAGTCCCAGCATTCGGGAGGAAGAGGTAGGAGGATCACTATGAGTTCAATGCCACCCTGAGAAAACATAGTGAATTCCAGGTTAGCCTGGACAAGAGTGAGGCCCTACATTAAAAAACTTAAAAAAGAAAGAAAGAAAGAAAGAAAGAAAGAAAGAAAGAAAGAAAGAAAGAAAGAAAGAAAGAAACAAAGAAACAAAGAAAAGAAGACATGTAAAACCTTTACATTTAAGCATAATTTTTCATAAATATTCGGAGAAAATTATGCAATTTAAAAATCAAAGTCTACATTATTCTTCTTCTACCTTCGAATACTGTCAAATTGCATTGGATGGGACCTTCACTACCTTGAATATACTCTTGAATCTGAAAGCAAAAAGGATACTGTTGAACTGTTTTTCTTTTCTTGAATGAATGTCACCATATAGTCTTTTGTCTTATGCTTTATTTTACCATGAATATTGTTTAAAAGTAATTCATTTAATGAGGAAACATGTACGCATCCTCTGTAAAGAAATTCTAAATAAGTGTTGTCTTATCTATATTATATCTTCACTGCCTCCTCAATTTCTTGCCTGTAACTCCAATAGGTAACAAGATGATATATTAGGAATAAAACATAACATAAAGCTCTTTAATTAAAAAAAATAACTAAATTTGCAGATAGACACTGCTGTCATATTAGGAGTTTTAAAGAAAATCACCCTGAGTATACACAAATTCTTTCTTTTTTTTATAAAATGTTGAAGAACGTATAATAAAGATTTTACTGTAATTAAAATCAAAATCAATTGCATAAAGTTCTGGGGAGCACATTTGTGCCACAACATATGTGTGAGCATCAGAGGACAACCTTGGGTCTGCTTGCCTTCTACCTGGTTTAAGGCAGAGTCTCTTAATTGCTGCTGTGAATACCAAGTTTGCTGACCTATAAGCTTCTGGGAGACACTTTTCTAAATGTCACATAACATCAGAGGCATGCAAGGATTACAGTTGCCAACCTGTGTCCAGATTTTAGTGTGTGGGTTTAGGAACCCACGTACACACACTCATGTAGCAAGCACTTTATTCATTGAGACAGCTCTTAGCCCACCCCAAGTTTATAACTTAGACCATGGGGTTGGAGAGATGGCTTCATGATTAAGGTACTTTGCTTGCCCTGTAAAGCCTAAGGACCCAGGTTCAATTCACCAGTACCCACATAAGCCAGATACACAAATAGCACATGCATCTGGAGTGAGGCCCTAACATACCTACTCTTTCTTTACATACCTCTCTTTCTCTCAAGCAATAAATAAAATAAAATATTATTCCACTTTTAAAAATAAAAGGTGGATATGAGGTGCCGAAGAAATTACGAAGTAGGTAAGAACATTTGTCTCACAAACATGAGGGCCTGAAAATTGTCTGAGTTCAATCTCTACCACCCACATACAGTGTAGGCAGGTACACCTGTCACCCCACATCTGTGGGGGGCAAAGATCTGAAAATTCCTTGGTCTTCCTTGTCAGCCTGCTCAGAAATTGGCAGCCCAAGGTGTAGTGAGAAAGAGAGGTTCTTTCTCATGGAAATATGGAGGAATAGTAACAGAGGAGGACTCTCAATCTTCCCTTCTGGCTTACACATCCATGAACCTGGGCTGTGTGCATCTATGCATACACATAATCCATACACAATATACACATATAGTATATGTGAATATGCCATACTTAATTTATCTGTATTAAAAACTACAGAGAAAAAAATATAATTAAAAATGCAGTTAATCACTTGAATACACCTATCACAAGCATGGAGAACTGAACAGTTATCAAAAATCTCCCAAATAAAAAAGTCCAGGCCCAGATGGATTCACTGCTGAATTTTACCAGACCTTCAGGGAAGAACTAACGCCACTGCTTCTTAAGTTTTTCCATAAAATATAAAAAGAAGGAATCCTACCAGATTCCTTCTATGAAGCCAGTATCACCCTGATACCAAAACCAGTCAAACATAGAACAAAACAAGAAAATTACAGACCAATCTCCCTCATGAACATAGATGCAGAAAAATTCAACAAAATATTGGCAAACAGAATACAATAATATATTAGAAAGATCATTCACCCTGACCAAGTAGGCTTTATCCAAGAGATGCAGGGATGGTTCAATATATGCAAATCAATAAATGTACTACATTATATAAATGGACTGAAGGACAAAAATCATATTATTATCTCATCAGACGCAGAGAAAGCATTTGACAAAATCCAACATCCCTTCATGATAAAAGTCCTACAGAGACTGTGAACAGAAGGAAAATATCTAGGTATAATAAAGGCTGTTTATGATAAGCCTACAGCCAACATATTACTAAATGGGGGAAAACCGTAGGATTTTCGACAAAAATCAGGAACACGACAAGGGTGTCCATTGTCTCCACTTTTATTTAATATAGTACTGGAAGTCTTAGCCATAGCAATAAGGCAAGAGATGCACATAAAAGGTATACAAATTGGAAAGGAAGAAGTCAAGTTATCATTATTTGTAGATGACATGATTCTATATATAAAGGACCCTAAAGACTCTACATACAAACTGTTAGAAAATACCTACAGCCATGTAGCATGATACAAAAAACAAAAACAAAAACAAGAAAAAACAAAAATCAGTAGCATTCCTATATGCTAACAACAAGCATATAGAGGATGAAATCAGAGAATCACTCCCATTCACAATTGCATCAAAGAAAATAAAGTACCTTGGAATAAAACTAACAAAGGAAGTAAAGGATGTCTACAATGAAAATTATAAATCACTCAAGTGAGAAATTACAGAAGACACTAGGAAACTGGAAAGCATCCCTTTTTCCTGGATTGGAAGAATCAATATTGTGAAAATGGCAATCTTACCAAAAGCAATATACACATTTAATGCAATCCCCATCAAAATTCCAAAGGCATTCTTCATGGAAATAGAAAAATAATCCAAAAATTCATTCGGAATCACAAAAAAACCTCTAATATCAAAAATAATGCTGAGCAACATAAATAAGTTGGGAGGTATCACCATACCTGATTTTAACCTATACAACAGAGCCATGGTAACAAAAAAAGCATGGTACCATCACAAAAGCAGACATGTAGATCAATGGAACAGAATAAAGGACCCAGGTATAAGTCCAGGTAGCTATAGCCACTGGATATTCGATAAATATGCCAAAAAAAACCCATTGGAGAAAAGGCAGTCTCAGCAAATGGTGCTGAGAAAACTGGATATATATCTGTAGAAGGATGAAAATAGATTCTTCTCTCTCTCCATGCACAAGAATTAAATCCAAATAGACTAAAGACCTTAACATCAGACCTACAACTCTGAAATTGCTAGAGAAAAAAGTAGGGGAAATCCTTCAACATATTGGTCTTTGAAATGACTTTCTGAATATAACCCCAATTGCTCAGCCAATAAAACCACAGATTAACCACTGGGACCTCATGAAATTACAAAGATTTTGTACTGAAAAGGACACTATGAATAAAGCAAAGAGGCAACCTACAGAATGGGAAAAAAATCTTTGCCAGCCATATATATGATAGAGGATTAATATCTAGGATATATGAAGAACTCAAAAAGTTAAACAATAAGAAATCAAACAAGCCAATTAAAAAATAGGCTGTGGGGCTAAATAGAGAGCTCTCAAAAAAAGAAATACGGATGGAATATAAGCATGTAAAAAATGTTCTACATCCTTAGTCATCAGGGAAATGCATATTAAAACTACATTGAGATTCCATCTCACTCCTGTCAGATTGGCTACCATCATGAAAACAAATGATCATAAATGCTGGCAAGGATGTTGGAAAAGAAGAACCCTTCTACACTCTTGGTGGGGATGCACTCAGGTCTAGCAATTGTGGAAATCAGTGTGGAGGTTCCTAAGACAGCTAAAAATTGATCTACCATATGACCCAGCTATAGCACTCTTAGGCATATATCCTAAGGATTCATCCAATTTCCTTTGAAGTACATGCTCAACCATGTTTATTGCTGCTCAATTCATAATAGTTGGGAAATTGAACCATCCTAGATGTCCCTCAACTGACGAGTGGATAATGAAGTTGTGGCACATTTATACAATGGAGTTATACTCAGCAGGAAAGAAAATGAAATTATGAAATAGCAGGAAAATGGATGGATCTGGAAAGGCCCAGAAAGCCAAGAGGTGCATGTGCTCCTTCATATGTGGATCCTAGCTATAGATGATTGGGCTTCTGTGTGAAAAGGAAAAAACTCAGTAGCAGAGACCAGTAAGTTGAAAAGGAGATATAAAGGGAAGGGAAAGGAAGGGAGGAGGGTACTTAATAGGTTGGTATGGTATATATGTAAGTAGAAGAATAGATTAACAGGGGTGTAAAGGCCCAAAGTGAAGTCAGGGGAAGAGATTGAGAAAGCAAAGGTGGATGGAGGGTTAATGAAAATCTAAGAGGATGCAAATAAATCATATGTAATCCTCTGGTTTCAGACAATGGAACACTCAGGAGCCATAGATCATTGTTAGAAATTTTTCATTGCCAGGAATGGTATATCTCCAGTGAGTTGTTGGCCAAAGAGGTCCCTGATGCCCCCAAAACATTATCGGCCATTGCCAAGGCTCTTGGATTCCCACCAGGAATAGATGGTAAGACCCTATTCCTGAAGACTCTGTATACTTGGGCTGCAAGGCCACTGAGAAATCCTGCTTGAACTGAGGAGGTAACCTCCTTCATGTATACAAGCTGACAGAAAGCTGAAAGAAGCCAATCTACATGTAGTTCAATGGGAGAAAGAGATACCACCAGTGAAGATACTCAACAGTGGACATTGCAAGCCTTATAAATGGCCAACCAGGCCAAATGTGCCAATGGGTGCAATAGTGGCACGTCTATCATGGTAGAAACCAACTGCCTTCCAATTGGAATGGAGGCACCCTCCATGGGGGAGGGGATACATCCCTGATACTGAAAACTTAAAACAGGGTTAGTCATGAGCCCTAGGATTGTAACATCTGCTGATGTCTGGATAAGTGTGTATACTATGCTTATCAAACTGTCCAGTAAGCACTTCTCTTAATATTTATACCCTTATATTAACACTATTCTCACTTTGGGTAGAAAATATTCTCTTTTCAGATGGCAGTGACTTTGGGATGGCTCAGAAGGTATCATAGTGCTGAAATGATGTGACTGGAGTACTGAGTAACATCTTGATCACACCTTCCACAAGGCTCAGGGTCTAATGGAAGAGGTGGTGGAAAGAATGTAAGAGCCAAAGGAAGGGTAGGACTCCTTACAACGTGCTCCTCCAGACACAAAATGGCCTGCATATCCATTACCTCACCATGCTTGACACTATCTAAACAAGACCATCATAAGAGGAGGAAAAGATCATGACATCAAAATAAAAGAGACTGATTGAGATGAGGAGGGGATATGATGGAGCATGGAATTTCAGAGGGGAAAGTGTGGGGAGGTATTACCATGGGATATTTTTTATAATCATGGAAAATGTTAATAAAAATTGAGAAAAATGCAGTGTTTTAAAAAGTTACATGTAACTATGGCCTTTTCTTTTATCCTAGCATAAGCTACATATAAAGACATTTATTTAAGCTACATAATATTAAATAGTCTTTTAAAACCATTTTATATTATGCTGATAAAGTTTAGAAAAAGGAGAAAAGAAAGTAAGATTAAACATATCAATACTGAGTGACAAAATACTTTTTAAAAGCTAAATCTAGATTACTCTATCCCCAGAAAATCCTGTAATCAATGTTATCTGGAAAAGCATAGTTTAGGTTGAATAAAATAATCCTGAAAATAATCTTGTCTCACTGGCTAGTTTCAGTTTGAAAGAATAGGGCTGGAGAGATGGCTCAGTGATTAAAGGCACTTGCTTGCAAGGCATGCTGGTCTGAGTTTGTTATAAAGCTAAGTGCACAAAAAGTGATATGCGGGCTGGAGAGATGGCTTAGTGGTTAAGCGCTTGCCTGTGAAGCCTAAGGACCCTGATTCGAGGCTCAGTTCCCCAGGTCCCACGTTAGCCAGATGCACAAGGGGGCGCATGTGTCTGGAGTTCGTTTGCAGAGGCTGGAAGCCCTGGCGCGCCCATTCTCTCTCTCTCCCCCTGTCTTTCTCTCTGTGTCTGTCGCTCTCAAATAAATAAATAAATAATTTTCAAAAAAAGTTTTCTTTTAAAAAAAGTTATATGCATCTGGAGTTTGTTTGCAGTGGCAAGAGGCCCTGGCATGCCCATATGTATCCTCTCTCTCTCTTTCTCTCTCCCTCTCATCTATAAATTAAAGAATAAGATATTTTTTAAGTAGAAAAGAAATGTCAATCAGAAAGAGACAATGTGGGGAGCCCCTCGGCCCACATGGCCAAGGCCTATGGGGAGAGTACCCCTGGCCAAGCCCTAAAGATGGTGCCTGACGGAAGTTCAGTGCTTGGGACAAACAAGTCCATATTTGTAGGAGTTTGCCTTCTCTGCCGCTCATTGGTTTCTGATGCTCATCTGGAGGGGTTGCGTGGCCTGGAGTGATTGGGCGGAGTGAGTGCACGAGTGAGTGCGCTTATAAGGAATCCCCGCCCGAGGCTCGGGGGAGATGAAGCTTGAAGCTGCCTGAATAAACTGCTGTAAGAAGAACTGGTGGTTGTGTCTTCCTTGCTGGTCGAGGCGGACGTGACAAGTGGTGGCCCATACGGGGAACCCGACTCCCCCACCGAAGAGTTCAGAATTTACAACAGTCAGGGGTGTGCACAGGGTAAGTCCCCGATAAGTTGGGCTTACCACCCCAGGGTTTGGGGACGGTCCTCAGGAAAATTAGAGGCTATTTAGGATTGATTCCTGGCTCTAGTTGAGTAGCATTCTCGTTATTTATCAGCAGTAGTTCAAAATTTTTTACTGATAAAAAAAACTTTATCAATGAACATGTCCTGAGTTTTAAATTGTATCTTATTCTGGATAGCTTATTAAGTCACAGTCTCAGGACAAAAGTGAGTCTCTGTCCAGTTTCTCTGCTTGCCTGCTAGGCATTTATCAGCCATTTGTGAGATGAATGTGTCACAGTTTCTCAGACCCTTATTTTACTTAACAGTGGTCTCAGTGGGTGGTGATGCTACCTTCTGAAATATCACAAAGGTCACTGGCACTTCCAAAAAGTGAGTAAATGAAAGTTCTCTACTTAGTAAAGGAAAGGAAATTCATTGTGTACTGATGTAGAGACCCACATAGGACATTTTGAAGGCCAAAAAAGAAGTGTATTTGTATTTCTGTTGCCTTCAAATTGCACAATGGCTATCCATTCTGTGCTCAATGATGAATTGTTTGCATTGCTTCATCTCATCATGAATACTTGTGTCATCATACATCATCAAGATTGAGAACAGTACTACAAGATATTTTGAGAGAGACTGCATTTATCTAACTTTATAGTATTATCTGTTCTACTCTTAAATATTCTTAATCTCATACTGTGGATAATTAGTATATTAAACTTTATTATAAGGGTGCAAAGGAAAATCATAATACTTTCAGGCATCCCCTGCCTTGTAAGGTCCCTCCAAGGACAACAGAATTTATACACTTACTCAAAAATCTATATTATGAATCAAAAATTTATGTCACTTTCCATTGCTTTGATTATAATTACAGTAGAGACACAAAGCACTAATTAATAACCTCTGAATACAAAAAAATGCACTTGAGCCAGGCGTGGTAGCACAACTTTAATACCAACACTCAGGAGGCAGAGGTCAGATGATCTCTGTGAGTCTGAGGCCACCCTGACACTACATAGGTGGTTCCAGGTCAGCCTGAGCTACAGTGAGACTCTGCTTCAAAAAACAAAAACCAAACATATGCATTGCACATACATTCTTTTTGAATAGTATATACATTGAAGAATGAAAATCTCTTGCTCTAAAATGATTCCAGATGAAGTTAACATTCAGCAGTTTACAAAGTGAATTCTAAGTTATTGCTTTCAACAATGATAAGCTGAAACGATTTAATTATTCCCCTTATGTTAATGAGAGTAGTCTCTGGCCACTAATTATCATCTGATTACAAAAATAGTGGTATGAGGCACTCTGCAATGGTTATGTTTATCCAATCTGCTCAGTAATTAGCCCGAAGAAGAGCAACATGTTGGAACACAGCTTTTTAAGGTGACAAAAATTGCTTGAAAAGTATCACATATGTGCCTTTAGAGATTTCTCATAGGACTTTTAATGTAAATTTTGATGGGCTATTACTTTTCATTAATGCTAGTTTGAGTACCTAGAGGAGACAACTATGTACTGTACTTAGTGCTGGGCAAATTGCCTGGGTCTACTTCATCTATTACTGTTACTTTAATGAATGGTGCTATGGCAATTACAAGACTGATGGCTTAGAAAATTCAGGGAGATGTATTTGAAGTTCCTTGAGCTAAGTGACATTGCTTAGTGCACACTTCTAAGTAATGTAAAGGATGGTTTAAAAACAAAGTCACTTATGACCTACTATAATTGTAATGCATCTAAAATAAAATGCATTGCATATATCATATTACAGATAGAAGTACATTACAAATGACAAATAGAACTTTTGCTGAAAATTGGTTGTAAACATTTTTTCAGTAAATAAGATGTCACTGGAATCTACTTAAATGATATTTTTAATTGCTGAGCATTTTATAATTTGCATTTTCTTAGAGCATGCTTAGATAACACAGCTGGGAACAAAGAGTAATTCAAATATCTAAGAAAATTAACCATCTTATAATCTCTAAAACAACTAGCAATTGGAATTATTTTTCTTATTTGGTTTGAAGACATAAATAAAATAAAATTCTCAATCATAACATCCCATGCTCTACAAATGTTTTATACTCAGTATGTATCCTAAATGCATGATTTAAGAAAACTGCTATTTATAGATAATTTTCCTTCAAAACATCAATCATTATAAAAAAATGTGTAAATTAATTTAAAAAATCTAGAAAATTTTAAATGTTAAAATGTCTTTTAATGAAAAAACATTGAAGTTATTAATTTTAAAATATTTAAAATCAAAACAATAATCTACTGGTTATTTAAAGTCAAATTTATTGTACATAATTATAATTACTTTCTTTATATATTGTATTTCAGGGTTTTTATTTCCATATACATTAACTATGAAAACTTAAAATACTTATATTTATTACAAACTTCTTGTCATTTTTATAGAATTGCAGAGTCATTAATAACAACACTGAGTATGATAGATTGGAAAAGGGAACACACAGGTAGTAGATCTAATTTTATAATCATTGAGAATTGCATGCACATGATAGGAATAAACATTCATTTAAAGACCTTGTAGGTTACTACTTTTAGCACATTGTTAATGCATTGCATGCCTAAATTAAGTCTACATTCAGTTAAGAAGATTTCTTTTTGTTTAAATTTAATTGAATCTTGGGCTAAAGAGGCTGCTCAGTGGCTAAGGTACTTGTCTGTGAAGCCTAAGGAAACAGGTTCAATTCCCCAGTACCCATATAAGCCAGGTGCATACTGGGGCAGGCATCCCGATTCATTTAAGTGGCTAGATGCCGTGGTGTGCCCATTCTCTCCCTCCCTCTCCCCCCCTCTTATCTGCCTCTCTTATACACTCTCTTTTAAAAATAAATAAATTTTAAAAATTAAATTAAATCTTCTTATAATTATTAACATATATTAACTTTACAAGTTAATGGGGTTTACCATAGTATTTCTATACTTATGTACATGAAGAATTAGTGATGTCCATTTACTCTTACTCTACTCTCATCCGTCATACCTCCAATCTCCCAGCACACCTAATTTTCTACTTTTAAGCCATCTGGTTTCCACACATGAGAGTGAACATGGCAGACACAGCCACTATCACATATTTTCTTCCAAATTTGCATTTTCTCTGATCTTTCATGTGTTCTTTCCCAGATATCTGAAAGATGCACCCCTTAGTTCCTACTGATTTTTTATTTGGTACTCTTCAATGAGAATTGCCTGACATAAAATTGTACTAAAATTATATTTCTTTCTGATTCATGATGCTAAACCAACACTTCTCAGGTTTTATACCCAAGTTTAACTTTCTCTAATAGTATTATTCGCTATCTGACAACTACAATTTCACTTGTCTACTTGTGTGTCCTTGCCTTTATCCACAGGGAGTGTCTGCTCCTGAAAAACAGGGACTTAAGTGTTTTATGCAGGACTGTGTTCCTAGCTCCTAAAGCCTACTTTATTATAATCACTTCATAGATTATTGACTCAATAATGAGTTAAAATTGGAACAACTAAAAATAGCCACATAAAGACAGTATATAAGTATAAGGTAAAAGTCCTGCTGTTTTTTTCTTTTTTAATTAGAATGTATTTAAAAAGGAAATAAATGAAAATTAAGTGCATTGCCTTCCCTCCCTTACTTTTCTAAGCAAATTTCATACCATCAGTTTTTAATTATTTGTAAAGTGTTTATTTTAAAATATTTTATTTATTTATTTGAGAAAGAGAGAGAGAGAAAGAGAGAGAGGGAGGGAGGAAGGGAGAGAGAGAATGGGCATGTCAGGGCCTCCTGCTATTGCAGATAAATTCCAGACACTGCACCATGCTGTGCATCTGGGTCTTATATGGGTACTGTGGAGCAAACCCTGGCTGGCTGACTTTGTAAGCATGTGCCTTTAAGCAATGATTCATGTCCCCAGTCTTATGAAGTATTTATATTTTTTACCTTTATTTGTGGTGGCCCTAAAATCACATTAGATAGCTTCATGGAATTGATTGCTCTAAGTCTACAGGAGTCTCTTTGGAATAGATTTCTCTACTTTGGAACTATTGAAATTTGGGGCTAAGAAGCACTTATTGTAAGTAGCTTCTGTGACTGCAAGGGTGTTGATCAGAATCCTGTTCTCTGTCTCCTATGGAGAGTAAAAAACTCTACTCAAATATCTGAATATCTTCCAAAATGTCCCCTGGAAACAAAACCACCTGCCATTGACAATCTCTGTGGTGGCGGGGACAAACTTGGCTTAGATACATTTATGTCTAAGACATAACTTTGACCTCAGGGTACCACACATTTTCTGTAATACTACAATCACATTACTTCCATTTTCAAGGCTGTTGTGTCTACTAACACTGATGTGAGCAGTGTGCAGATGCTTTCAAATGATATTTGTTAATATAAATAGTGTAGCACAGTGGCAAAGTACACACAGATTTTATATATATATGCATATATATATGCAAATATATATGTTAAATATATATATACATATATATATACATATATATGTTAAATATTGAGGCAATTTGCATAAGTTTTTTAAAAGCTAAGTAGTAGAAATCTCCACACTGCTGGGATGAACTTCCAAAGCAGGCACAGTTATAGAGGAAGGAATTTATTGAATCTTATAGATGCAGGGGAAGTTCCATAATGGCAGAAGCAGCTGGGCTCTAGGCAGAGAGAGAAAAGCCACCACCAACACCACAAGCAAGCACACTTCATGAACTTAGGCAGAAATCAGCACTGCATATCTTAGGCTGCAATTCAAATCCACCTCAGGCAGGACCCCAGGATCTGCCACAGTGACTCCTCTTCCAGCCAGACTGCTGCAGATCTAAATTAAAAGCTTTAATAAAACTCCCAAAAATCTACTGGGCACATCCATTGAAACTACCACAACCTAGCTATTTGAAATTAAAACCCTATTTCGAGGGCTGGGGAAACAGCTTGCCAATTAAAGGTGCTTGTTTGAAAAGCCTGCCTGCCTAGGTTCAATCTCTTAGTCATCCACTTAAAGCCTGACAGGAAAAAGTGGTGCAAGTATTTGTCATTCATTTGCAGCGGCAAGAGATCCTGGAGTGGCCACTCACACACACACACACACACACAAAATAAATAGGTAAATAGATACATTAAAAAAAGCAAAATTTGACAATAATACAGAGACTCACCTTTGGATTAAATTTTGTCAGTTCCTCCCCTGCCCCATTTATATGTTAAAGTCTTGATCCCCAGAGTTTCTGGGAGGTGAGTGGGTTGAGATGGATCATGAGGATTAGTACAAGCACAGGACATCTCGCTTTCTTTTCCTCTCTGTGAGGACACAGCAGTAAATCACAAACCAGAAAGAGTTCTTCCTAGGAGCTCAATTAACTTGCAAAAACTTATATGCTCACTCCCTAAATTCACCAACTCATTGTGTCTTCCCCTTGCCTATCTTCCTGTCTTCTTGCCATCCCAAACTCTACAACTGCATCTCACTCTGTTCATCTGTGCTCTGCTTCTCTGCTCAGCCAGCCTACCTCCTTTTCTATGGCCATGAGGATACATGTCAGTCCTGCAGGGTGAGGGGGAATAGCATAAAACTGTTTCATGGTTTCAATGGCTTTTTTTCTTGTCTCTGTTTTATAGTTTGGGGTAACTTCTCCCTTTGATTACATGGATGATTTCCCTCTGGTTTCTGAATCTACTATGTGCAGTTTCCCTACAGAAGCTCCTAGATTCTCACTTCCCATATCTTTATGACTCTATTCTAGCTTTCTTTCCTAAACCCTACAATCTGTGCTCTCTCCCTTAAATAAACCCCACAATTTGTGATTTTACCCTTGATAAACGTATTCATAATTTATCCTTCTCGAGTCTATCTTTTTCAATTCTTTGTTAAAGGTAGGAGAGAACCCAAAACTGGGATTTCATACATTTGGGGACCCCTCCTGGATCCCAAAATCCTGTATCACTATGATGTGTTTGGCTATTCTTTATTTCCTAGTGGATATCTAAGTGTTCTTCATTGCTTTTGTTTTTGATTGCTTTTGTGGCCAAACTGTTTGCATTATTGTTGTTGTCTGTTTGTTTCACAAGCACCACTACAGAGTAAATCCTTTGCACATACCTCAATACACGTATAGCTTGGATTAACTGTACCTTAAGAACAAATTCCTCAAAGAAATAAAGGCTATAATGTCTTAACACCATAAAATACAAAACCTGCTATAGTGTTTAAATATGGAACCCTGATCATTTCATTTTGGCTGGCTAAGTCTCAGCTGGGACCTCTCGAATGAGCAGCATTAATGACACCTTTCTCAGTGGATTTCTGTGAGAGTTACACAAGTTAATATTTGTAAATTAAACACTATAATGTCTTATTAATTTAGACTATAAATTATCATTATTAAAAAGAACAACACTATTGGGTTTAGCAGTGATACTACCTTTAAGAGTCTAAATAACTTCAAACATCAAAGTGTTTGCTTTGTTTTGGAACGTAGAAATGTTTAGTTCTTGGGTTAGGAAGACAGTTCTGTCAGTAAAGTGCTGGCCTGACAAGAATGAGGACATGAGTTTGATCCCCAGATCCCACTTGAAGATGCTGAGAGTGGTGGTGTACTACTGCAATCCCTGTGCTGGGGAGGTGGGGATTGACAGATCCCTATGGCTTGCTCTCTAGGTAACTAGGCAAGTTCCAGTCCAGTAAAGCAATAAAGACTATGTTTCAAAGAAAGGTGGAAGGTTCCTGAGGAATGACACCTGTGGTGGTTGTAGCAAACAGCTTTAGGTTCACTGAGATGAACTTCCATCCAGGAAGTGTTATGGAGGAATGGATGTTTATTGAAGCTTCCAGATCCAGGGCAAGTTCCATAGTGGCAGAAGAAGCTAGTCCTGATTTCACAAGTCCAAGCAGAAAGAGAGAAGCCCCAAGCTGAAAAACCATAATACATAGCACATTTCAGAAACTCCAGGTGGAAGTACATACTTTGCATGTGTTTAGATTGGAATTTTAAAGCCACTACAACCCTTAAGGTGCACACAGTGATACCTCCTCCAGCCAGGTGACTGTAGATCCAAACTACAAAGTAATAAAAAACTGACTATATTGGGGCCATCTATTCAAACTACCACAGTTGTCCTAAAGTTTTCACATGAATACACTCATAAGAGCATATGCAGTCGCACTCACAAGATCATGTACAAGTATTGACAAATACACAAAAAATGTTTAATTCTTTTGAGAATAGATACAGTTCATTATATTGAATCGATTTTTTTGCATACCAGAAATCACTGGCTATATTTTTCACACACAGCACATATATACACACATGTGTATATGTATATATTGCTATTTATTTTCAATTCTAATCCTTGAACTTTAAGATATTTTATTTTTAATACTTATTTTCATAAACATTTAAATTTGATAATGTTTATAGCTGTGGCTATTTTAAATAAGCTTTTACCTCTTTTAAAATATTATTTGAGCCTAGCTGCTCATTTTTTATTTATTTCATTGTTCTTTGATTTTCTACTGAACTCACTGTGTCATGAGTGACACATATGGTAAGGTCCCAGGTTACTGAATGAGAGGACATGTGTGCACATGATCATTGTTAACACACCAAACAATATTCTAGTACTCCTCATGCATAGCTTGTTGGTAGAGCACTTGAGGATTGAGTGAGGCTAGCTGGTCCAGGAGAGGAGGCTCCCATCAGCATACTCATGTGACCTTACAGACTCCTGCCACAGAATCTGGTTGTTATGTAGGTTTGGGGGATCAGAATTCTGGGAATCAGGCTTGCATGACAAGTTTTCTCCACTGACTCAATTCTGCAGCCTCTCCTGCATTTCTGTGCCATAACTTTCATGCTTAGTTTTAATGTTTCGATGTTCCCTCCATTCCCGCTGCATGTGGAAACTCATCCCCTTTTTGAATGTGACAATATTGGCCCACTGACTAGTTGCCTCCAAACACAGTAGTCTTTTAATAACTTTAATAACTTGTAACTATATCATGAAGAGAAGAAAATCACCATCAGAACAAAAAAGAAAATGAAGGAAGCAGAAGAAAATGCAATGGGGAGTCCAGGGCAGAGAAAGAGAAGGAAGGCTTAGCAATAGAAAGAAAGTCTGGAAAGAATGGCATGAGGGCTTTCATAAAATTCAGGATTATTTTAAAAATGGTTTATCTCATTTCACACCCAAAGTTACAAAGAAATTGAATAAGTTTTGCTAAAATAATGATGATGATGATCAAGAAGATGATGATGATACATTGCTTCACAGCAGGTAAAGTGGGATTCCCTTGCTTTGTAGAGAAGATGCCTGCTAAAGTTAGAAAACTGAAGTCAGGAATATCCAAGTTAACAGAATACCCACCTCCATGAGAAGAAGATGCATAGAGACCATTCAACCTGAATTTCAGTGTGAATCTGCAGGAGCTCATCTAGGGATCTTTACAAGATTCTATGCCTTGAACCCACATCCTGTCACTTTCCGTCATTTATAATGTTCCACAGATGTCATGACAACTCACTGTAATAATTTATTTTAGGAACAAAAATGCAGAGAAGGCTTCTGATGGTTTATGCTTCCAGTTTTACTAGGTACTTTATTATATGCATCCTTTAACTTCTCTATTGTTTATAAAGTGCATTATATGTCTGATGAAACCCATAGCCATGTACAGAGTGAGCATTGGATGTAGTTTGTTTCCAAGAAGTCTTAAAATTTAAAAGTGTATCATTGCCAAATCAATGAGAGCTAGTGTTCATTTAGGTGAAGATAAAGTTTTGGCCATTAACTCTGAGTCCAAGCGTTTTAGTACAGAGGCCAAAGAGCTGTAAAGGCTTGGTCATAGTCTAGTGCGAGCATTTGAACTCATCAATCACAACTGTACCAGCAAAAGTTTAATTTAACCAAATGCACTTATCATTGATGCTGAGATGTTGTCTTGATGGTGCCATTCCAGCATCCTTGGTTGTCCCATGAGCACGTTATCCTTGTGCTGTGACTCTCAGCAGCTTGGGATGGCTGCAAATGTGTGAGGTGAGCACTCACGAAGTGTGAACAAATGTCCTTAAAGGTTCATACCCCTCATGGGCTCCCTAAGACAAATGACTAGTTTATTTTGTTAAGAATGATTTAACAAAGAAATCTTGTATGTACAATTAAATCAACAGAAGCCATTTTTTCCTCTTTACAGAACTATTTCTGAAAATATACCTTTCCCTGTAATTTGCTGAGCCTAGTAATAGCCAAAATTAACTCTCTAATGTTGATTTAATAATTCCATTTCTGGTCAATTGCTACTTAAAACAGATCATATAAGTTGTGACTGATAACTGAAAAATTTAGAATTCAGATGAAAGTATTTCTAGCAATTAAATAAGGTCTTATTTATTCACTCATGTATTAATATTTTTGTAGTTTCTCCTATGATTCAAAGATTATTTATTTTGCATACAGATGATTAGCTAAGTATAAGTGTTTCTAAGGCTGGTTAGATGCTCAGGACAGATACTTAAGCATATATAGAAAGCAAGTATATAAAAAGACCAGTAAGACACATTTTTTTATGCTAAATACCTGCAAAATTCTCAAATAAAAAACAAAGTTAAAAAATTATTAAATTATTAGATAGATTAATATGAATTTGAGAAACACAAGTATACAAATTAACTTTGTTTTACTATTTCATTTGTATTGCTTTACACAATGATTTATTTACAACTACTTATTTTAACTTGCATCAATTTGTTACTGATAAAAACCTACAAGTTTAAAATTATATAGTTAATTCTGCAAAGCTTCATACTTTTATGGAATTAAGTCCAAAAATTTAGCGATTATGCCAGATGCAATAGCTAGCTGGTAAATACATAAGTACACATGCTTAATTGATAGAGATGGTAAATTTAACAATCTCTATTTAAGTTTATTTAAATCTATGTCTGTGATTTGATCACATAATGATCACAACTAATGGTTATTAGTCGTTACTAGAGAGACACATACATAGGTCAACAGGTAGAAAATACTATATTAATAATTGATAGATAAGAATCCAGATAGTGGGCGTGGTGGTGCACACCTTTAATCCCAGCACTTGGGAGGCAGAGGTAGGAGGATTGCTGTGAGTTCAAGGCCAACCTGAGACTACAGAGTGAATTCCAGGTCAGCCTGGGCTAGAGTGAGACCCTACCTCCAAAAACAAATCAAAACAAAACAAAACAAAACAAAACAAAACAAAACAAAAAAAAGGAATATAGATCATGAACCAATGTCCTAATACAAGTTCATTCTTTGGAATACTAACTCCCAACATGATAGTACTGGGGTGGCAGGGTTCTGGTACAAAGCACATGACAAAAAACAACTGTGGGAAGGGAAAGGTCTACTTTGTCTTTCAAACTGGAGGGGAAACCATGATGGCAGGGGAAAACATAGCCTGAACAGAATCTTGATATCACCTCCTGACCAACGTCAGGTGGACAGCAGAAGCAGGAGAATGTGCCAAACATTGGTGGCAAGGGGAAACTGGCTGTATACTCCTTATCTCACCCCCAAAACATACCTTTTACAAGAGGCTCTAATTCCCAAGTTACCATCACCTGGAGCCTTTGCATTCAGAACACAGTAGAATGGGAACTGACTTTGAAGAACAGTGCACTACTTCAGCATTCAGGACCCTACTTTCAAAAGAGTCAGCATTCTTCTGCTGTCCCAATGCAGAATAATGGACTCAATCTCAATTGTTGTAATCTCTCAAAAAATTGTAGATGAACCAAGCTGTTCTCTTTTAACCCAAAGCTTCATTTCTTTCCGTCCCATGTCTATCTACTCACACCATCTCATTTCTATGCAATGCAGTGCCACACAAGTTCTCAGGATATGGGCCAGCAGAATTCAGAAAGCCTCTCACGTAAAATGCTTCTAGACCAGTCCCTACAAAGATATTACTTTGCTTCAGAAGCCAAACCTCACTTTCCACAGTTCTTACTGCATTTGGGTTTCTTAACTCTGATCAGGATGCTCTACTAAGCTTTGCTTGGAGCACTGAAAGAATTCTATTAGGTCAAGGTTCCAAATCATTCCACATTCCTCACACAAATCAGTTGCAAAAGGCCAAAGGCACACTATGAGATTTCTAGTATCAAAAACCCCACTCTAAGTACTAATTATCTGTTTCAATTACCTTTGTGTGGTGTGAACAAAGCATCTTAACAAAAGCAGCTAATGGTAAAAAAAAAAAAAAAATGTTGTATATTTTGACTTACATACTGGAGTGGAAACTCAGTGTTGATAGGGAAAGCAATGACATGAACAGAGGCTAGCCATCACCTCTGCCACAGTAGGTAGAATACCACAGCATGAGAGTGAGCCGAATACTGGCAAAGGGAAGCTATGTGTAAAACCCATAATTCCCCATCCCCAAAACACACCTCCAGTAAGGATCTTATACCCAAGTTGCCATCATTGGAGATTCAAGCATTCACAATACATAAGTTTATGGAGACACCTGACTCAAACTACCATAGTAGGGTATCAGAGTGGTATTAGATCCTAGAGAGGTCGCCTTCATGGATGGTGTGTTGGTTTGAATGTAAGCATATGTTCTCCATAGCCTAAGGTACCTTTTCTAATTTTGTTTTTGTTTATTAATTTTTGAGAGAAAGAAATAGGAGAAAGGAAGAGAGAGGAACATAGAGAGAGAGAATGGGCATACCAGGGTCTCCAATCACTGCAGTGAATTCCAGATGCATGTGCCACCTTGCGCATCTGGCTTATGTGGGTGCTGGAGAACTGAACTTGGATCCTTAGGCTTCACAGGCAAGTTCCTTGACTGCTAAGCCATCTCTCAAGATGGTGCCTTTGTTTAAGCTTGCAATTTAAATCTGTATCAGGTAAAGCCCTACACGTGGGTGTGCCACTAGAGACAGGTGGCAAGTATAGCATTAACTTGTAACTAGAGTCAGTTTGAGTTCTGGCTGTTCATGTTTGCTGTCTGTTGGTGGTGTCTTTCTGCTGTGGATTTCTGGAAATAAGCCAGCGTCTTCCATGATGAATCTTCCCCTGGATCCTGTAAATCTAAAATAAACATTTCTTCCCATAAGCTGATTCTGGTCCCAGCAACAAGTAGATAACTGTAATAGATGAGCATAATGTCCACTTTAAAAGGACTCTAAGGCCTGAGGAAATGGAGCAGTAGGTAACACTACATGCCATTATCAGCATGAGGATCTGAGTTTGATTCTTAGTACCCATATAAAAAGTGGGAAGTGACTATGTACTTCTACAACTGCAGTGTTGAAGGAGGCATAGCCAGTAGGAATGGTGGAGCTCACTGGTCAGTCATTCTAACCAAAATATGTCAAGTTCCAGACTCACTGAGTGACTCAAGTACATAAGGTAAAAGAATGATAGAGAAGGACAACTGATATTGTCCTCTAGCCTCTGTATTCATGCACAAAAGCAGCATGAATATACACATATACATGAATATACCACATGTACACCCCCCCCACACACAGTGACTCTATATCTCTTTGCTTTATTCTGTTTTGTTTCTCTCTTTCTATCTCACTTTCCTTCTCTTTCTTCCTCTTTCTCCTCCAACCCCGACTTTACATGTTGTGGAAATCCAATGACCCTAGAGTGGAAACTCAAAGACCTTTCCCAGAACTTGGCTAGCATCTTGATCACACTTTTAACTTATAGAGCTGTGAGGATTAACAAAAAAAGGCCTGTTTTTATAAGGCATATAGTCCATAATACATTTTTTTTCCATAGCAACAGGAACTTACATAAATAGATAAATGCATGCAGCTTGCCAGTCACAGGGAAGAGATGAGTGATTGAAGGCATTTGCTGCAGAAGCTTGGTACCTGTGGTTTGGGATTTAGTGCCCATCTCAATATGGACACAAAGTTGTTCACGTGCCTATAATGCTGATGTGCACAGAGAAATGGGAGAAAGGTTAAGAAAATCTCAATGCTTGCAGGCCAGCTATTCTGGTCTTACCCATGGCAAATAACAGCAAGATAGATCCTGTCTCAAGTACACTAGGAGGAGAGGAGTAACACCCATGTTATCTGCTGATCTTCACATGCATGCACTTGCACATGTGCACATACTGTCCCACATACTAATATTAAAATCCTACGTTATTAAACATGTGCATTCCTCATGTGCACATATCTAGGTAAGTAAAATTTCCATAGGTGTCATTTAATAATGACTTGATTAAATGCAGAGTAGTATTTAACTGATAGTGATGTTATATGATGATTCTTTTTTATTGTAAAACTGCCTGGGTTTAGAATCATTTAGGAGATTCAGTACTCCTCTGCGTATGTGTAAAAGTGTCTGTAGAGAATTAAATGGGGGAAGAATACCCGTTTTCAATGTATGTGACCCCATCCCATAGGCTGGGAGGCCGGATTGAACAAAAGGGGTAAGAAGAGATAGCCCAAGTGTGCTGGCATTTCTTCGTTTGCTTCCTAACCCATCATGATGTGACCTGAGCTCCTCTGCAATGTCTTCCCAACATGAAAAACTGTACCTTGTGAAAGTGTGAGCCAACGTAAGCCTTTCCTCCTTTATGTTGGTTCTGCCTGGTATATTGGTCAATGTGAAGAAAGTCTGATACATTTTGAATGCAATAGCTTAGCAAACAATAACAAATAATTAGATTACAAGGTATGAGTGTGGGGCTACACTTAATTTTACAATATTTGTATTATTTTCAATTCAAATACTTGGCAAAATTTGACAACATTACAACATAGTACATTACAATGGGCTAAATCAAGATTTTTTTTTTTTTTTTTTTTTTTTTTTTTTTTTTGGTTTTTCGAGGTAGGGTCTCACTCTGGCTCAGGCTGACCTGGAATTCACTATGTAGTCTCAGGGTGGCCTCGAACTCTCAGCGATCCTCCTACCTCTGCCTCCCGAGTGCTGGGATTAAAGGCGTGTGACACCACGCCCGGCTCAATCAAGATAATTTTTGATTAAATAATTTGCTATTCATAAAATCTACACATGCCAATGATTTCCTTTATTTTCTTCCTTACTTAATACCCACCATTCTGGTTTAAATCTATGATCAATTTCCACTAGGACTTCTGTGCCCAAGCCTAACAGTACAAAATGTACATAAATTAGCATGGTGTTATTTTATTACTTACTCATTAATTTTTTCCAAATAGCAAAAACCCGATTCTGCCAGCATTATACACATGACATAAATATATTATTATTTCATAAATTTATTTTTGTTACATTTTCATCAGCATAAATAAAATATAACATATTGCTCTCAAATTTAGAATGTGGATAGTATTCTATATAAAATTTTAAATAAAATCTAGAAACAATCCATAAACCATAATTATAGCCAATGGTTTTGTACTGCTTCCACTTCTCATCACAGACACTTATAAATTTGAACAGAGGTTTGATTGAATTCCCTTCACTGTGTTCCTCGGGCATAATAAACAGAACTGTATCAAAAGTTAAGAACAGTTGAAAGAAAAGAAACATTTTTGTTTTGTTTTGTTTTGGCTTGGTCTGGTTTGGTTTGGTTTGGTTTGTTTTTTCAAGGTAGGGTCTCACTCAAGTCCAAGCTGACCTGGAATTCACTATGTAGTCTCAGGATAGCCTTGAACTCACAGCAATCTTCCTGCCTCTTTTTCCCAAGTGCTGGGATTAAAGATGTGTGCCACTATGCCCAGCAACTTGAGCTATTGGAATATCCTGTTGGAATATATTTGAGTATCATTATTTTATCAATTTCAAGTGTATTTATGAAATAAAAATGCCTTTAAAGATTCCAAATAATTAAGAAAATATCAAAATGATTGGCAGAAGAGATGACTTAGCAGTTAATGTTCTTGCCTGCAAAGTTTAAGGACAAAGGTTTGATTCCCCAGCACCCACATAAGCCAGATACACAAGGTGGCACATGTGCCTGGAGTTTATTTGCAGTGGCTACAAGCTCTGGAGTGCACTATTTTCTCTATAAGTAAATATTTAAAATATTTTAAAAAATGAAATAGAAGTATCTAATATCTGTAGCTCCTAGCTACTGTATCTGAGAACAAAACCTAGTATTTTTGCTACTTCTGACAATTGAGAATCAACAACTGGCAAGATCTCCTTTAGAAATGGGAAATAATTTGATGCTCAAATTCAAATGTGATAAGAGTCTTATCATCATTGTTTACATTGTGTAAATCACATCTGAAGAAGAGAGCTCCTGAGTCACTGGAAAACTGATGAAGCACAGTTATTCCTGTACCTCAGTAATGACAACCTGAAAACGTACTTAACCAGCAAGCTAGCAAGACTCAACTAGAGAAATTGAATTTGTTTTGGGACTGTTCAAGGTAGGATCTCATCTAGCCCAGGCTTACATGAATTCATTTTGTAGTTTTAGGGTGGCCTCAGTCTCATAATCATCATTCTCCCACTGCCTTCTGTGTTCTGGGATTAAAGGCAAGTGCCACCACCCCTGGCCTTCAAAAAAAATTTTTTTAACAGATATTTTAGTAGCATAAAACTATAAAATGAATGCTGGAGAGATGGCTTAGCAATTAAGGCATTTGCCTACAAAGCCAAAGGACACAAGTTCTATTCCCTAGAACCCTTGTAAAACAGATTCACAAAGTGGCACATGCATCTGGAGTTCATTTGCAGTGGCCAGAGGCCCTGATGCCCATTCCCCCATTTCTTCTTTCTCTTTCAAACAAATAATTAAAAAAAAAACAAAACTGTAAAATAACTAAAGCAGTTCTAGTTAGCTTACATGATATTTCATTTTTTCTTCAGTATTTCCTCATATCTTAACTTAGCACTAAGTATATAACCTTGAGTAATCTACAGATATCATCTCTGCCACATAACCTTTTAAAATTTTCATACAGGAAACAGACAAAGTGGTGTACACTGGTAATCCTAGTTCTTTTTTTTTTTTAATTTTGGTAACTTTTAATCTAATTGTACATTCTGCTATGGGCAATACAACTGAACTAAGAAACATTCCATGTCTTACATTTGCTCTTCTATGTAACAAATTATGAGGCAACTTAGACAATTTTCTTTTGAGATTTGCTGGGAAGAATCCAAACCTTGAATTTTACCTCCCCAGTGGAAGGTCCTCAGTTATTAATAAGGCAATCACTAATATTTCCATATTTTCACAATTTGCATGGTAACACCAACTGGAACAAATGTGCCTAGTGGGCAGGTTAGCTTCTGATGCAGATTATAAGAACAAGTAGTTATCACAGGCATTCCACCTACACATCTTCCCAAATATCACTACCATGCCCCAGTGAATTAATCATTCCTGATTGCCAATTACAATACATGCCACAATAAGAAAAGTGTAATAATAAGCTTATTGGAAAAAATAATCTATTGTAGTGAACTTATTTTGATCCTAGTTGGTAGTTACTCAGGGTCAATTCTCATTTTAGGAAAATATGCCCACAGTTAATTCAGCCTTCTTGAGAACTCCCTAGTAATGCCCATTTTTGTAAATGTGACCATAATCTGAACACTAAATGAATATGTATGCACATTCAATATCCAACATAATATCCATTACATAGCATACAATCAACATGTGTCAGTTTATTTTCCATTTGCCTTGCTTTTTCTCCCTTTGGAAGATGAGGGCAATGAATAAGTACATTTGTGAAGTATAAGCATGTTATCTGGTGGATGATGTTACATCATCTGTTAAAAAAATATACCAGTTTTAGCTGTCACTAAAAGCATTATAACAAGCCCTAGAAGACTCATATCCTAAAACCCAGCAACCCTCCACTTGCCTTTCTTTCTATGATAGAGAGGATTACTGTATTTTCTAATGATAAAATAATATATTTTCATTAGACCAAGCAAAGAAAATCTAGATTAAGTAATAGAGTTAATAAAACCTTTTTATACTATTACCGCAAATAGAAATATAAATACTAAGTAGCAAGTAGACTGGCTTGGCTCCTGTTTAGAAAACAGCAACTGTGAAATACTATATAATGTTCCCATGATTTTCATTGTGTGGTAATAGTATAAAAAGGTTTTATTAACTCTGTTACTTAATCTAGTTCTTATTATATGGAGATAACACAAAAATCATCCTGGACTACACATGACTTTAAACTCAACCTAGGTTAAATGAGACCCTAGACCTTATCTCTGTCCCTGGACTTCTGAAAAATTATCCCTATGAAATAGTTGTATCTACTGTAAAATAACCCAACCTATAGTGTTCTTACCTAATGAAGAGATTAAGTCATTGATGAAACAAAATCTGAACAGATTAGGAGATAGCTATACACCCTCCTACTTATAGAAGGTGGGTCATTTGAATGTGTCCTTGACAACTAAGGTTTGTCCTTTTCCCTTCATATTGCTGTGTCTCTACATCATGAGGTAAGTTCTCTCTAAGACATGCTCCCTCTGAAGTGTTGCTCAAACGCAACACAAGTCCAGAATCTACATACTCAGCCATGAGAGGCTGAGTTGCTGAAATGTTGAGCCAAAGGAAGTTTTATATGCCAGGCATTCTCTATCAAGAATGTACAAATTGGTGAATATGGGAGCTGAAGATCTGGCCCAGTGGTTAAAGGCACTTTATTTAAAATGCTTGCTGAACCATGATCAAGTCTCCAGTCACATATATTATACCTTGGCAACCACAAAAGACTTTAGTACATGTGCACAAGCACACACACACAAATAAAATGTATGTATGTATGATGTATAGTGTTTATAAATACTAAAAAAAATTTCCAAAGTCAGCAAAAAAAAATGTGAGACTGATTTGTAAAGGGTATTCTTTAGAAGCATAAATTTCCCACCTGTAGAAAATCTATTTTCACAAAACTGCAATTCAAGAGTCTAGAAAAATCTTTCAATGAAAATATTAGCAATAGAATATGACTTTATGAAAAATGCTTCAGAAAAAGAAAGGTATTAAAACAATTGATATTTGTGATATTATTACATATCTGAAAATGTTTGAGTAAGATTGGAAAATGCTTTATGTATCATATTAAGTGGTGTACAATTTTAATTTTGATGGGAATAATTTTTGTGTGAATTACATCCACCTATCTCTTAAGATCTACATTACTTTCTGATATATTTATATATATATGGAATATCTGTATTTCCATCTATAAAAATTAATATAGAATCATTATGATAAATAAAAATTGATTAAAATAATCTTTTCTCCTCTTCACAAGAGAGTTACATATTTTTTGTTAAATACTTTTTTCTAAATTTAAACCTTTGCCATTTTTCTTCACGTTTTGCAGGTGAAAGAACATCTCAGTAGGTAGTCCAGGCTGGCCTCATACTTGCTAGATAGCCCAGGATGGCATAGAGCTCACAATTATCCTACTTGAGCATTCCATGCATAGAAACCTCATTTTCATTTACTTATTTTTCATGAGTGGAAATCAAAAGTAACAAAACATACTTGTTGCAGACAAAATAAATTTTCAAATATTTTCCCATTAATAACAGCTTACTTGCAAATGTAGAAACTTATGAACATTCATCATTAAAACAAAACTCTTATGTTGATTTGGGAAATGGGATGTGAACTGAAAGATTATAGAATATAAGATTACACGTTATAGAATTTACAATATTAAAATACCCTACTTACTATCTATATAGATAACCTTTAAAATCATATTCAGATTGGCTTTTTGTAAATAGCATAACATTTCGTAAAGTAAATTCATACTGTTTATAACATGATACTTGGAATTTTAAGTAGGATATCATTTTTGGATTTCTTAAGGCAAAATGCAACTATTCAAATTCTACATGGAATATTTCAGCCTCACAGCCTGTTACCCCAGTCCCACTCTTCAAAATACAGTGATATGCCCATTCTCACTAACAACATTTATTTATGGTATTGAGTAAATATTGAAGCTATATTTTAAATTACAATGTCATTTAAGGGGGTTAGTGAGCTGCCTCAATGGATAAAGTGTTTGCCACCTAAATATGATCTCTGATCCTCTGCACCCTCAGTAAAAAGAATAAAAGCAGGCACATGTGACTGTTATCCCAGCTCTGTAGAGATAGCAGCAGGAGAGTCCCTAGGCCTTGCTAGCTTGCTAGTCTGGCTGAATTCGTGAGCTCTAAATTCAATGTAATTTCTGTTTGGTAGCTAGACAGGCATTAGTCAGTTTAGATTCCATTGAAGATACATTTCTCCCCCATGTTCAACTTTGTCCTTCCTTTTGATTTAAAATACCATACTAAAGGGAAGTGAAGGTGTTAGTGATTTGGACACTTCTAATGGGTAGAGTTATAACACTCTAAGCTGTTCAAAATATAAGATTATGTCTTTGGTTCCCTTTCCTTTTCCGTTTTTTTTTTTTTTTTTTTTTGACATATGGTATTGCACTAGCTCAGGCTAACTGAGAATCCACTATGTAGTCTCAGGGTGGTCATGAACTCACAATCATCCTCCTACTTTTGTCTCTCATATTCTGGGATTAAAAGTGTGCACCGCCATGCCTGACTTGGTGCCCTTTTTTTAAGAGTTAACCCAACAGATATATCAATCACTGTGCCCGCATTCAGCTGATTCACCTGAAGACATGTTAAATTGAAGGTAAGAAAGTTATCTACTTAATGACATAACATACTTATACCCTCTGAAGTCACTTCTCCAATGCAGTTGCTGAAAAATCTTTACTGCTAAGCATGTCTGATTTTCTGAGTTCAAACTCAAGAAATGTAATTTTCATTTCCCCATTTTAATTTCATCTGGGGATATCAGCCACAAATCTCATAACACTTTCACTGATGCTTTGGGCTTTCTCACTAACTTTTCAATAAATATCTTTGCTTTAACTAATTCCATGTTTATTTGCTTCTTTTTTCTTTTTGTGGTTCTGAGAAAAGAACTCAGTGGTAAGAAAATGTGCAACATGCAACATTGTCTCAAAAAGTAAGATGGAGAGTGCTGAGAAGACATGATATCAACCTCTGGCCTCTAACAAACACAAGTTTTCATGTACTCACACACATATAAACACATCCCCCCCAAACCTAGAACACCTCATGCAAAATGAAATAAAATAAAATACCTTAAACTTTTTATTCCTAAAATATCAATAGAGTAGAGGCTGATTAGTGGTTCTATGAAAAGCCATACAGTCCTCTTAGCTTGTTCCTAGTCCTGAGACTTTTCTCTGTAGAACAATGAACAAAAATAAAAGGAACTGAATCTCTACTTATATGAAACACAATTACAGGGTATGGAGAGTGATTTTAATCACTGGTCAAGTGGACCCTGGTACTTTGTTTATTGAGTTATCTGTGGATCAGGGTATGCTTTTAAAACAGAAAAACACCAGATTTTACTTTACTGGCAAAAACACAAGACCCTTTGCTTTGGAGAGATGATATAGAATACAGAAAGAACTATAAAACAATCCAATCCACAGGAAGCCAAGAATCAATAACAGTAAAGTTAGTATTGCTAACAGCACTGAGCACCTCATCTAGATAATCTTATGACTCTGTTTTCTAAAGTTAAAGAAGAAAAGAAGTAAAATAAACCTCATAGATATGTCCAACTTGAATGTACTTTTGGTGTTAGTGGAGCAGTAAGTTTCCTAAGCTTTCACGTGGTAATAATTAATCAACTGACGATCAACAAGTTGCAGCCTGGCCACAGAAGCACCACACTTACCCATAATGGTTAAGGCTGTAGCTTTTGTTAATTCTTCCTTCATTGACTCTATTACTTCTAAATTACCACCATCCAGGTTGCATCTATTTATGGTTCCATTTCCTGAACTGATCCAATACAGCTTGTTTTCCACATAGTCTATCGATAGACCTGTAATGTAAATTGAATAACTTAAACATAACAGCAGTCAGACAAGTTGTAATATTCACCTAGTACTTCTTGATTAGAGAGAAAAAAAAAGTTGAAAGTTCACATTTTTGTCTTTGCAAGGGAAATCTGACAAATAGGGAGGTACCTTGTCTTAACTAGCTAGAGACATACTTTTATAGGCACTTAATAGTTGATGATCAAAGCAATCCAGTAAGCACTGCAAGGAATAATTTCTCCATTTTATAGATGAGAATAGCACCCAGAGAAGTTAAGAAATTTGGGTTCTTTGTACACATCATGAATACTGGCATGTTCAGCAAGAACAGGATCCATATTATAGCTATAACTGTGGCTCCATGTTGGTCCCTATGACCATTCTGTGGTGAAACACTTGGGGACAGATTCTCAGACATAGAAACTAGCTATACACTGCTCCTTGGAACTCCAGTACAGAATGAGGCGAACAAATGACAAATATCCCTTTTCTTATAAACAAGAAAAGATGACAGAGAGGAAAGCAGAAGGAAAGAAGAGAAGGAGTGAAGGAAGAAGAGAGGAAGTGAAGAGGCAATGAGTTTAAGACCAGTGAGAGAGAGTCAAATAAAGCCTACATAAGTAATTGTTAGCCACAGTTTGTCACAGGCCAGGGAGAGGCATTGATTTACCAGGCCAACCCAGGAGAAATAACCCAGCAAATCTGAATAGTATTTCAACTACTTGCTGACTTGAGATATGTTCTACTAGTAGAAGCCTAGAATGTTCACCATAAAAAAATTACAACAACAGCAAAATATTAGAGATGCAGTTTTGGAGGGTTTTTTTTTTTTTCCTTAATTGTAGTGAATGGTTGATTTTTACGAGAAAAAAAAAATAACATAGTCAAATAAAATCTGCCAGAGCTATGTTATGTGATGTAATATCCTCAGAAAGAAACTTTACCATGTGATATTTTTTAAGAGAAAGTTTGATCATTCCTAAACCATCTTTAAGCATCTTTACCAGTATAAGTCATAGTTTGAATCTTTATCTTTAAGAATAATTGGTTATGTTTGTCTTTCTGCTTAGTTGTCTATCTGAAGCATGGATTCTATATTTAATCAGCAACAAAGAATACGTTACTACAGATTGGTGATGGCAAACATGACCCCCGAACTTGTGCTGCTGAAGTTTTATAAAAAAATGAATGGACACATATATTTACAGGAAATTTTGTTCAAAATGTGTCCAGATCTGTGAGGACTAGAAATTGAAGCTCTCAATCAACCATGCCACTGCCCTTGCCACCACAGAGCTGCAGATTAGATAGCTATTTTGGCCCCTCCTCCACTCCTGTGCTGAACTAAACTTTGGCATTTTGCCCTGACTTGAAGGAAAGATGTTGTTACAAGCATGCCTAGGAAGCCCTCTGTTAGACTTCTTAGGCTACAGTGTTTGAAAGCAGTACATCATTCTGTGACCTCTTTATCCACAGACCCATGGGACACATTTTGTCCAGGGCCCTGTGCCAGAGAAAGCTATATGTAGGAAATATAAAATTTTAGCTCATCATATTTCTGTCTGTGCTTTGGCTGTGAAAGAACCAGAGTCAGATTTGTGACATATCTCTACTACTTGTAAAGGGATTTCATTTATACTATCAGCTTTACCACTGACTGTGATACACTAATCTATTATTTTCTTTTACCTGGATTATTGAAATCAATATACGTGTCTACTCTGTCATATAGAATGCATTTATTTAAGTTTCTTTAATCTTTTGGGAAAGGAGGGTGAGCTTGCATGCTAAATATGCTTGACCACAAAATAACCCACAATGTCTGAACATTCTAATTCACCTGATACCCTACAGTTTTTTGACTATATGTCACATAAAGTGGATTTAAAGAGATCAGTGAAGAAGTTACATTTAGGTCATAGATGGCCAAGGTCTGCTACTCTCTGCTCTTAGACAATGAGTGCACTTGCCAAGGAATTATGTCATAATAAGCTTATAATATTTTCTACTTTATATAATGCCCAGAAAAAAATCATAAGAGCTGAGTAAATGAATTTCATAGTTAATTAAATATATTATAAAACTGAAAATTTTATTTGAGACCTTGAATGTAGGAACACACTATAGCTTGATTGTAGTCCTACTCTGTTACTTTCTCTTGTCCTCTCTTCTACACCTACATTTCACTGAAGTCCCTCTTCTTTGTAGGTAGTCCTTCCTGTGTTTTATTGTCTGACTCACTTGGCCTTCTCCATTCTCTATATCAAAATATTGATGGGGTTAGGTCAGGTCTTGTGGGGTACTGCTAACTGAGTATCAGTGTATCAATGCTAGCAAGAGAAGCTTTTCTGCATAGATGGCAATAGACATTGAGGAGACTCAAAACCCATTAAAACTGAAAATAAGAGATAACGTAGAGCTCACATGAAAGGAGATATCCATCATATCTTCCAAGGCTCAGGGCATATTACAGAAGAGGGGCCAAAAATGTAAGAGCCACAGGATAAGAAAGTGTCACTCAGGGCTTTGTCCTCCAGGAATGAAATGACTAGTGCATTCAAGGAACTTTGTACTTTTGCTTCTTAACAAAATTGCCTGTCTGCCTAGTGCAGTTAACTTCTCATTGCTGGGATAAAACTTGACTAGAAGCATCTTATGTGAGGTCAGGGTTTATTTCAGGCTTACAGATTCCAGGAGAAGGATCAGCATGTCAGAGAAAGCTGTCTCACTCCAGCATGCATCCACAACAGAAAGAGAGAAAAACCAAAACCAGTAAACACCAACAGCCAGAGCTCAGATGGGCTGTCCTTACTCCTTAGGCCTGAATTGAAAATCTACCCAGCAACATAACTCTTCCAGCAGGCTGCTGGAGACTTAAGTAGTAAACTTTATCTAAAATACCTGAGTCTGTGTGGGAAAGGTATTCAAACAACTACATTCCACCCTTGGCCCACATAGACTTATGATCATCTCACAAAGCAAACTGCACTAAGTCTAACCTTAAAAGGTTCCCATAGGGCTGGAGAGATGGCTTAGTGGTTAAGCGCTTGCCTGTGAAGCCTAAGGACCCCAGTTCAAGGCTCGGTTCCCCAGGTCCCACGTTAGCCAGATGCACAAGGGGGCGCACGCGTCTGGAGTTCGTTTGCAGAGGCTGGAAGCCCTGGCGCGCCCATTCTCTCTCTCTCCCTCTATCTGTCTTTCTCTCTATGTCTGTCACTCTCAAATAAATAAAAAATGAACAAAAAAAAATATTTAAAAAAAAGGTTCCCATAGTTTTTCCCATCTTCAACATGGCTCCAAAGCCCACTGTCTTATAGACTGTCTCTTAAACAGAAGTTGTGTACTTCTAATACATAACAACTATTAAACACTTCCATTGTTTAAAAAAAAAAGGCATAACAAGGAGAAACTGGACGAATGCAAAACAATAATAAAAAGAAAAGCATCAAATATCTGCAGTTTCAAGTCCAACACATACAACCAGTGATGAAGTCTCTGTGCTTCAATTCTGCCCTCACAGCCACGGGGAAACACCCAAGTGAGCAACTCTCCATTGGGGCAATTCTATGGTCCTAGTTTATCCAAAATTTCTTGGGGTCTACAGTGAAAACTGGTTGGTCATCAGAGATCCATTCAATGACCTTACTGAGATTTCAGTCCTGCTTCACATGCAACCTCTCAGTGGCTCATGGAGCTGGCTACACTGCATGCAACACCTTTACTGGGTCTCCATACAGGGGTTTTTACACTCCTTCACATTTCTACATTTCAGTGTGCATTTTATGACCTGCTTCTCTACATTTTCCATGATTCCAAACCCAGTACTAGGTAAGAGGCTTGGCCAAATTTGTAAATCCAGGTGGGAATAAAACTTGACCTTAAGTGGATACTTTACCAGTCTTCATTCAAGTAATCTTCTTTCACACAAAAATTGCATTCAATATAAGCATGATTAGAAGAACATATTTATAACTTATTGATATACACACTTTTGTGTCAACAAATTGGTTTTGACCTTGTCAGAATTTTATACTAAAGTCCTAATAACATTAAAAATGACTTAAATATGTGTATTAAACAATTCTGAATCATTACATTTTTTATGTTAGCATTTCAAAGGGTAAATCACTAAACAGTCAACCTATAGTAATTTAATGTAACTAAAATAGACAGTGGCCTAGAATGTTAAATAAATATCCATGAGAAAATAGGATGAATGTGAGAATATATATTAAACTGTTTAGAATTTATGAAGAAAAATCCAATTATATTTGCAAAAGAGGGTCTGAAACCATATTATGTGAGAGATGAAAAAATAGAAGAACCCTAGTATCTCTTAGAAGAATGCACTAATACTAATATAGTCTCATTATGAACAATAGAAAAAAGTGTTAGTTTTTTGGAGGAGAGGTGATTCCTAATGATTGTGGAGGAAGTCACACTGTGTGCATAGTGTAGACTCAAGGCTTCTGGGCAGCATAATGTACAACATAAAACATAAATTTTCCCTTTCTAGTACTGTCCTCAGGAAGTTTCTGGTATTATGAAAGGAGTAGAGGCTTATAACTGAAAGTCCATTTATAAAATTTGAAAAAATAAAATGTACTATCCTATACTACACATTTAGAAGAAGTGTAATGTACTGGTTTCCCACAAATAGTGATCTTTTCAGAATGACATGATATCTGTTTTTATGAACCTTTATCTCTGATGGATGGCTAGAGTGATATCTCAGGCAAGCAGTATGAGGCTAACTGCTATTCACTCTTTACATGATAAATGTCCTGGAAAAATCCAAACATTCTCTGTGTTGCAACCCTGGCTTCTCTCTTAAGTGAACGCATTTATAAGGGACCAGCTTTCAGTTATCTTATCCATATATTTATAACACTTTTGTACTGGCTGCATTCAATTCTCAGTGTCTACTGTTGTTAATATGAAAAGCTACCTCGCATGATGGTACTTGGCATACAGATAGCCAATACTTGCTAAGTGATTACTATTGCATATTTCCTTAGATATCTTTTAGAGAAATATGATTTTAAAACTTGTAGCCATGTCACTGAGAATTATAATAAGTAAAACATTCAGAAAATTTAATGTTTCAAATATATGGTTCATGCCAAGCACATCAGTCCATTCAACAATCATGAATATGAGGAAAGTGCATCATGATTAGGGACAGGGTCTGTTTTAAAAAAACAAAACAGAGCATAAGTCATGCAGCTAGGAGGATCACTATGAGGTCAAGGCCAGCCTGAGATTACATAGTAAATTCCAGGTCAGCCTGGGCTATAGAAAGACCCTATCTCAAAAGAATAAGCACACAAAGAAGCAAACACACCAAAAATGATTGGTCTTTATAATTTGCATAATACTTTCTCAGTAGTAATATGAACATATTAATGCTAGAAACTTTTGCTATGAAGATGTTAAATATGCTTATATCTAGGGGGAAATGATTGCAATCAATATTTCTAAAAAACAAACACATATTAGCAAAAGAATTATCAAGTTCAGTAGTTTAAATAATTCCATTAGAAAATGTGCTAAGATATACACAGAAAAATACATGGATGGCAAGTAATTAAGTTGTTCAATAATATCAGGAAATTTAAATGAAAATTATACTAAGATATTACTACATATATACCATAATGGATGAAATAAAACTTATATTTAAAATGCTGATCAGGGTGTACATGATTGGGTCACTGACATGCTGAGGAGAACACAAGATGATGAAACTACTCTGCAAAACTTCAGGTGATTAAAAAAAAAGTCTACTGTTTTCATAGAATTTAACAGTTGCACTCCTGAACATTGACCCCAGAAAAAAGTACAAAACCCCTTTCCTGGAATATTCACAGTAATTTGATTATAATATCCCAGAACCATATTGTTCTAAACCTACTGAAATAGGAGAATTGATGAATAAATTTGGTGTCTAACTGCTGTGAAATGTAATTCATCAATAAAAAGGGACAAACTATGGGTACCTGATACATTTTCTGGACTCACTAGGGAAACATATTAAATGAGAAAAGATACTCACGAAAGTTTACAAGACTAGCTGGGTATGGTCATTCATGCCTATAAGCCTAGCATGCTGAGGCTAATAGGAAATTCACCTTGAATTAGAGGCCAAGATGGACTACAAAATGAGTTCCACATCAGCCTGAGTTAGAGTGAGAACCTGCCTTACAAAACAAAATTAAGAAATTTGAGTAAGACTAGTAAACTGTACTCTATTCAATATCCTGGATGGCATTGCACTATTCAAAGATTGTATCATTTTCTGGTTGGATAATATTGTAAAAAGGATACAGAAGAGCTCAGTGTGTTTTACATAAACTGCATTTGACTTTTCAAATATCTCAAAAATATTTCCTTTTTGAGAAGAATATTATTAAACAATAAGTTACATATGATACTATTATCTTAACCCAGTCAAAGCTTTTCCAGGAAATCATCATCCTTAATTCATCTTGCTTTATGTATTCATTACTGACATGTAGAATTACTGGGATGGGTTGAATTGATTCTTGTTATCAAGCTAAGATGGCAGAGTCCTTTCTATCCTTCATCTTATAAGCATCTTACCTTGGACATTTTAGGTCTCATCCCTAGATGTTGGTGACAGCCAAAATTTATGTGCTTTGAGAAAAAATGCACATAAAAATGAATGAAAAACTAGACTCACTTACTGGATTTTATTTGATATGTGTTCTATTCTAAAATAATTTAATTTGTTTTCTAATCTATAGCTTTATAATTTTCCCAATCTATGTATTATATATTAAGTAATATGAAACAAGAAATGTTTAAGTAGTATTACATATTTCAAATATATTAAAATTGCAGTTCTGGAAAACATATGTTTTCCCTGAGCTTATTTAGAAAACAAATAAGTTTTCTGCACCCTCACTCATGCCTTATTTGTGGTTTTCTTTTCCTCAAAAACTAAGGATAAACTTTTTATTTCAATTTGTGTTGTTCTGTGCAGCTTTAGTTTATAAAAATAACAGCAGTGGATTCTTCTTTCCATCTGATGACATTCAGTAATCTCCTCATATGACAAGATTTCAGCAATTTAATCACAGCCTTCTAGCATTAAAAAAAGCAGATTTTATTATTCAAGATCCTATTGAAATTTTTAAACATCACAAATCTAGCTATAACTCTTTCTCCCACTGTTTCATGTTCAGTATTCAGTGTCACTTGATATTATCCTTAAGATGTATAGAGCTCATCAGTCATGAACAACATTGCATGTTTTTACTTTGTTTGAACTATACTAAGAATCACACACTAATGTGTGATGATTTACATTAATTATTATAACAGGGCCTAAAATCACCTACAAGGTGCTGTGAAGATTAAGTTAGCCTTTGTACATGTCTGTGCAGGATTGCTTTGGATAGATTAATTAATGTGGAAGACTTATATTAGTTTCAAGTATCAACATTCCATGGCCAGAGTTCCTCAGACTATATAAAAAGGAAGCATTCATAGTAGTCTAATCCTTCCCTGCTGATGTGGCAATTTGACACAGGCTTTCTGCTTGCACCTTCCTTTCCTTACCATAATGAACTCTATTCTGGAACTGTAAGATGAATTGTATATTTTTCCTCCCATACAATTTTTATAGATAGGTATTTTGTCCCTATGATGAGTTATAATTATATATTTGCTCAAGTCCTTGGTCAGTTTTGTATCTTGTTCTTAATATATTTGTTGGTTAAAAAGTTTTATATATTAATTGCTCTTAATACCAAAAATGGCTGTGTTGAGTAGCAATTATATATAATGAAACTGAATTGTATTGAATAGCAAACATATGCTCATTTTGTTCTATAAACTGTATTTTTTTAAAAAAAGATATCCTTTAGTTCTTTTGATATGGTTAAAAAATACTTGTGACTCTTACCCAGGAATATACTTACAAAGTCTCTTATTTAAAACTGAGCAGTACTTATTAATTAAAATACTTTAACAATGGTTAACAGGAATCTTTATTTATATTTAACAGAAATAAAGTTCTTAAACTCAATCTGCTCAAGGCTACAATTATTCAGTCTGTAATGTATCTACTAATGAAATGCCAAGTTTTATGTTTTGATAATGTTATGATGTACTTTTTTTCATACTTATCACACTTATGAATTTATTAGTAACTAGGCAAGGAAAATCCTTGAATTACATCATTTAAAAATAAACAGAATTCTAGAATTAATAGTTTAAGACATCATATAGTTTAAGACCTTGCCACTTAAAATTAAAATTTAAGAAAATGATTAATGGGATGCACAATTGTCACAGAGGGGCCCCTCACTCTTGACTACTACAGTGTGTTCAGAATTGTCGAATGCTTTGGCTTCATTGGGCCTGCATTTCTGAAGAATGGTTCTCTTTTCTACTATCCGTGTTGGAAAGATCAGGTATATTGCCTGGTCTTTGAGGTAATATAATTTTACTCTATGAAATCTGTCTGCTGTCATAGCAAAGTGGTGACGCTTCAATAATACTTTCTGGATAGATAAATGCGTTTGAGGATCCATCACAGGCAAGTAACTTCTTTCAACAAACCTCAGTTTCTGAATCTATAATGGAAGATAATAAATCTATCAGGTACCAATTGCTGCGGGATGATTAATGGAAATAATTTTGGAAGTGCTTGACAAGTTTTAAGTGTTTACAAAGGAGATGCTTGCCAAAATGATCATACTTCTACTGTATTGGGGATCCCAGGCAAAGGGTATGCAAACACAAAAGAGAGCCTTTGAGATAGCAATAAAAGGTGAGATGTGACAGGTATTTTAAATTGATGCTTGTACAAAGATATTGGGTTTATTTTCCACATTTTGGAAAATCAAACTAATTACAATATTACAATAACATCCATGAGAAGAAAATCATTAGGAGAGGATAGTTCTCACCATGGAAATTGTCTTAGGAATGTAGGTAGCCAGACAGTAAATCCAGAATTTATTCAGACAGACACATCATTAAATAATAGTCATAATGCCAATTTGTAATATGAAAATAAGATTACAACAAGAACATAATGCAGTGATACAAGTTTCTATGTGCATATTTCATGGGTGTGATTATATTGTTTTCTGGGGGCAAAAAACAGTTTTTTTTTTCACACATTCATGTAGTCATTCACAGTACATAAAATCTCAATTTAGAAATAATCTCAGGGGAATTGTCTTGAAAATCTATTCAGTGGAAATGCCAAGGCATGCTTTTAGGCAGTGTTTCCTTATAAGACTTAACTTTGATTTTATGTTAAAGATAAGTTTATAATAAAACCACAAAGTATTTTATTCACTTATTTGTACTAAAGAATTAAATTTCACCAACATAAGAAAAAGTGAATAATATAATTATTTTTAAAAGTAGAACATGCAATATTCTGTAATACTTCATTTTGTTTGTGTTAGGAAACTATGTAAATTATTGAACATATTTTAAGAAAATGGCTCAGGAACATGATGAACATATAGTTACCAAGAAAAGTCCATTAGCAAGTACATACTCTTGATCTATTTTAATCACTCTGCAGCCTATGGAGATAGATAAAATATATTACAAGTAACAGGATAGGTCTGAGTGAAGGATTGCTATAATAAAATTAGATTTTGTCTTTGTTTCCTGTGCTGTGAGGACTTGTCAATAAGAAGATAACTTGACCAATTATATCATTGCCTATGTTTTCATTTTATGAGAAATCACTGATAGAGGTGCTTATCAAAGCATAATTGTGTGGAGAAGAGAAGCAGTCTGAGGAGCTGGCACACAGTAGTTTAGAAACCAAATAATTCCAACTTTTACTCCTTAGCCAGCCATTTTTTATTGATTGCCTATAATTTACATGCTATGCTTTATTAAAATGTTTCTAAAATATAAATCTAATAGCACTTGTTTGTTTCATCAGAAACATAGAATGAAATAGAACATGAATACATACATAGCTCATCATGCACTTCCACAGGAATATTTTTTTCTTTTTATGTACTTATTTATTTTTATCTGAGAGAGAAAGAAGTGATGAGTCAGGGCCTCAGCCACTGAAATCTAACTCCAGACACACTTGGGCCACCTATAGGGCATGTGTGACCTTGTACTTGCCCCACTTTTGTGCATATGGCTTATGAGGGATCTGGAGAGCCGAAAATGGGTCCTTAGGATTCAAAGGCAAATGCAATCTCTGTAGCACAATTTTTTTTCTAAATAACATATACTCACAACATAATCCTGCTCAAACAATACATATATTAGTCAGGATTTTTCAATCTGTTAAAAGGCTCTCACAGCCGAGTGTGGTGGTGCACACCTTTAATCCCAGCACTCGAAAGGCAGAGGTAAGAGGATCATTGTGATTTAAAGGCCACCCTGAGAATACAGAGGGAATTCCAGGTCAGCCTGGGCTAGAGTGAGACCCTACCAAAAGGCTCTCACTATAGGACAGGAAACAGTGGCTATTTCATTGAACCAATATTTGATGAAGGTTTACTCATATAAACTACTGAGCTATTGGTTCCTGATGCAAGTGGAAAAAATACACCACCTTGCTTTTTCTTTAGTTGATGAGGCAGTTATTAATCAGTATTCAATGAACAAATGGAAAAGTTCAATAATGGCAAAAGCTTTATATAGGGAAAACAAATAATGCAATTTATCTATGTTGGAGAGTTCAGTTTAATCAGGATAGTTAAGGAAAACTTTTTAGAAGAAATAAGACTTGGATATTAGAAGAAAAAAAAGTGATCTAAATGATGAGGGGTGCATTATATTTGGGGGTAAAGGGTAATTTGTGAAAATGTGTGTTTAAGAATATGGAGTTTAGAGGACTTCTGATTAAGATGGCAGCATCAGAACCACACCAAAGCAGCATAAGGGAGAAAAAGCCAAAAATCCCCAGTCAAGTAAGCTTTTTACTAAAAAACGAGGTATATAAGAAATTATTAACTGCAGCAGAGAAGTGGAAGAGATTCGGAGCATCTAGAGACCACAGAAGCAGGCAGAAATGGCTTCAGCAGTGGAGGCACCAAGTCCACATGGTCATAGCCACAAAGCTCAGCCTGAGCCACAAGAAGAGCCAGGTGAGGGGATTTTCCACTCACATTAGCCTCCTTGCTAACTCAAGAAACATGAAGGGAGAATGGCAGGGACCAAAGGAGGAGCTCATGGGGAAGAGGATCATGAAGACCAACAGGAGAACTTCAGCCGTAATCAGCATTCTCTCCTTCCCCACCACCGGTAAAAGTGCCCACAAGCACCAGAGACCTGGGGAAAGGAGCTTGTCTACACAGCACCCAGCACAGGTGACCAAAGCAGTGAACCACTGACCCAGCCAGACTACCTGAGCCCATAGTGCAGCAAAGAGGGAATCAAGCATGCCTGCAACATAATTGAGACCAAAGCCATCCTAAAAGTTAACAAAGATAACACCAGGCCAGGACCCACCAAATAAGCCTGGTATATAGGCTTGAGTTGGGAGTGTTAATTGCATCTTCCATATCAGGGTAAATTATATATTAAATCTGATGGGCAATAAGATTTTCCATTTTTTTTTACTTAAAAAATGTTATTTTTATTTATTTTTTTGAGAGCAACAGACAGAGAAAGAGGCAGAGAAAGAGAGAGAGAATGGGTGTACCAGCCACTGCAAATGAACTCCAGATACTGCGCCCCATTGTGCATCTGGCTAACATGGGTCCTGGGGAATGAAGCCTCGAACCAGGGTCCTTAGGCTTCACAGGCAAAAGCTTAACCACTAAGCCATCTCTATGGCCCAGATTTGCCATTCTTAAATAAGCTATATTTTGGGCTTGTCGTTTGTTGCTTCCTGATATATAGTGCATTTGTTTCCTCTTCTGTTGTTCATTGGAGAAGGATTTCACTTGGTCAAAAGCTGACTTGGAACCCTCTACAGACCAGAAATCTTAGCCTGCCAGTTGAAAGGATTAAGGGTATGGGGCAACACACACCCTAAGGGACTGTGACTTTGTTAGAGGATCTGTTTGTCATAATTCCTACTCTTGTATAAATAATCTGTGTTATTTTCCATCGAATGTGTACATTGTTTAGTTAAATTTTAGAATTTGACTGTATTTTGTTCTACTTGGCCTACTTGAATACTCTCACAGCAAGCAAACCCTACACCTAGGGTCACTTCTGTGGTTATTCTGAGAGGCTTAAGAGGGACAGTTAGCACTTTAAGCTCCTACCCTGAATATATATAACATCAAATTGATTGATACATCTAATAGTGCTGCAGATAATTAGAAAACCCAAGTATTAAATTATTACAGATGCAAAAATGTCTACATTATAGTACAAGAAACACACACACACACACAAATCATGACAATATAAATTCACCAAAAAATATTAGTGTACTAGAAATGACCTCCATTGAGACTGATTTAGAAGAAATGTCTGAGAAAGATTTCAAAACAATGATTATAAATATGTTCAAAGAAATTAAAGAGGAAATCAAAGGAATCAAAGAAGACATAGGAAACCAAATTAACACAGGGCACAAATAAAGAAATAGAAATAATAAAGGAAAACCAGTCATACATAAATACTAGCAATGAAGAATAGTCACTGAAATAAAAATCTCGGTAGAAAATCTCACCACTAGGATGGATGAAGGAGAAGACAGAATATCTAAACTAGAAGACCAGGTGGTAGATCTTATACAGTCCAACAAAGCGAAAAACAAATAATAGGAAAGTGTGAATGAGAATTTCAGGATATCTGGGACACTATGAAAAGATCAAACATAAGAATTCAAGGTATATTAGAAAGAGAAGAATTTTACTTTAAAGGCATAGTAGGCATTTTAAACAAAATCATAGAAGAAAAGTTACCCCAAATTGGGAAAGAGATGCCAGTGCAGATACAGGAAGTCTTTAGAACACCAAACAGGCAAAACCTGGAAAGAACCTCTCCTCGCCATAGTATAAACTACCAAACATACAAACTAAAGAAAACATATTTAAAGAAGTTAGAGAGAAAAATCAAGTCACATACAAAGGCAAACCCATCAGAATCACAGCAGATTACTCAATACAACTTTAAAAGTCAGAGAGCTTGGAATGATATATTACAAGTCCTAAAAGATAACAACTGTCAACCAAAGTCATTTTATCCTGCAAAGCTACCCATTCAATAGGCAGAGAAATAAGTAGATTCCACAACAAAAGAAGGCTACAAGAATATTTGAAGACAAGGCCAGCTGTAAAGAAAAAACTTGACAGGATCCTCCAAGCTGAATAGTGAGAAAAAGCACACATATTAGAAACCTGGGGGGGGGGGGGGAATCAAATACTAGTTAATACAAGAGAGCAAAGGTAAAACCAGAAAAACTACAAAGCAAGAAAAATGGCAAAAATAAATACACATCTTTTAATAATAACTCTAATTATCAATGGCCTCAATGCCCCAAACAAAAGACATAGGTATGTAGACTAGGTTAAAAAGCTGGATCCTTCAGTTTGTTGCCTCCAATAAAATCACCTTTCTACAAAGGGTGAACACTATCTTATGGTGGAAGGTTGGAAAACACTATTTCTAGCAAATGGGCCTAGAAAACAAGCAGGTGTTACTATCCTAATATCTGACAAGGTAGACTTCAGACTAATATCATTTAGCAAAGATAAGTTAGGTTATTTTATATTGAGTAGTGCACACTTCAATAGGAGGACATTGCAATCCTAAACATAAATGCACCTAACATTGGGGTTTCCCATTTCATCAAACAAATGCTATTAGAACTAAGATCACAGATAACACCAAACACAGATGTAGTAGGTGACTTCAACATCCTACTCTCATCAATTGACAGGTTATCCCAGCAAAGTATAAACAAAGATACATCTGGATTAAGTGAAGTCATAGATCAAATGGACATAACAGATATATATATATATAGGACATTTCATCCAAATCCTTCAGAATATACATTATTTTCAGCAGCACATGGCACATTCTCTAAAATAAAACATATATTAGGACACAAAGCTAATCTTTACAAACACAAGAAAATTGAAGTAATTCCTTGCACTCTATTTGATCACAATGGGATCAAACTACAAATCAATAGCAAGAAAAGCTAAAGAGTATGAACAAAATCATGGAAACTAAACAATACATGACTAAATTTTGAATGGGTCAATGAAGAAATCAAGAAGGACATCAAAATAGTCATAGAGGGCTGGAGAGATGGCTTAGTGGTTAAGTGCTTGCCTGTGAAGGCTAAGGACTCTGGTTCAAAGCTTGATTCCCCAGGACCCATGTTAGCCAGATGCACAAGGGGATGCATGCATCTGGAGTTCATTTGCAGTGGCTGGAAGCCCTGGCGCACCCATTATCTCTCTCTCTCTCTCTCTCTCTACCTTTCTCTCTCTCTCTCTCTCTCTCTCTCTCTCTCTCTCTCTCTCTCTGTGTGTGTCACTCTCAAATAAATGAATAAAAATGAACCAAAAAATATTTAAAAAAATAGTCATAGAGTGAAATGATAAATAGAACACAACAAACCAAAACCTTTGAGACACAATGAAGGCAGTCCTTAAAAGGAAATTTATAGCTTTAGGTACCTATATTAAGAAATCAAAGGTCACAAGTTGACAACTTAAGGTTTCACCATAAGGCCTTGGAAAAAGAAGGACAAGGCAAACCAAAATCAGTAGATGGGAAGAAATAATAAAGTTTAGGGCAGAAGTTAATGGAATAGAAACAACAAAATCAACAACAACCAAAAAGACAATCCAAAGAATCAATGAAACAAAGAGTTGGTTCTTTGAAAGGATAAACAAGATTGATAAACCCCTAAGCAAATTTGACCTAAAGAAAGAGAAAAAAGACAGGAATTAATAAAATTGGAGATGAAAAAGGCACCATCACAAAAATACCAGAGAAATTCCAAAAATCATAGGAATATACTACTATAAGAACATATATACTAATAAGCTTCAAAATCTGAAAGAAATAGATTGTTTCCTTGATTTATGTGACCTACCTAAATTAAATCAAGATGAGTTTAATCACGTAAATAGACCTATAACAAGTGTGGAGATCCAAGTGGTTATCAAAAATCTCCCAACTATAATATGCCCAGGTCTAGATGGATTCATTGATGAATTTTACCAGGCCTTCAAGGAAGAACTAACATCAATGTCCCTTAAACTTTTCCATAAAATAGAAAAGGAAGGAATCCTACCAAACATATATGAAGCCAGCATCACCCCAGTACCAAAACCAGACAAAGATAGAACAAAAAAGAAAATTGCAGACTAATTTCCTTCATGAACATTTATGCAAATGTTCTCAACAAAATATTGGAAAACAGAATACAAGATTATATCAGAAAGATAATTCACCCCAGCCAAGTAGACTTTATCCCAGAGATATAGGGATGGTTCAGCATATGCAAATCGATAAATGTAATACATTATATAAATGTACTGAAGGACAAAAATCACATGATCATCTCACTAGATGTAGAAAAAGCATTTGACAAAATCCCTTCATGATAAAAGCCCTACAGAGACTGTGAACAGAAGGAACATATCTCAACATAATAAAGGCTAACTATGACAAACCATGAAACTTTTCCACTAAAATCAGGAACAAGACAAGGGTGTCCACTGTTCCCACTTTTATTATATATAGTAATAGAAGTCTTAGCCATAGGAAAAAGGGAAGAGACACACATAAAAGGGATACAAATTGGAAAGGGAGAGCTCAAGTGATTATTATTTGCAAATGACATGATTCTATACATAAAGAACCATAATGACTCTACCAGCAAACTGTTAGAACTGATAAACTCCTATAGCCATGAAGCAGGATACAAAATAAATACACAGAAATCAGTAGAACTTCCTATATGCTAACAATAAACACACAGAGGATGGAATCAGAGACTCACTCCCATTCAAAATTGCATCAAAAAAGCAAAAAAAAACAAACAAAAAAAAAAAAAACACCTTGGAATAAACCTAACCAGGGGCTGGAGAGATGGCTCAGCAGTTAAGGCACTTGCCTGCAAAGCCAAAGGATCCAGGTTTGACTCCCCAGAACCCATGTAAGTCAGATGTACAAGGTGGCACATGCATCTGGAGTTCATTTGCAGTGGCTGGAGGCCCTGGTGTGCCCATTTATCTCTCTCTACCTGCCTATTTCTGTATCTCTCTGTCTCTTTCAAATAAATAAATAAAAATAAAATATGTTTTTATAAAAATCCTAACCAAAGAAGTGAAGGATCACTCCAATAAAACTTTTAAACAATTAAGTGACAAATTGCAAGACACTAGGAAATGAAAAGACATCCCTTTTCTTGGATTGAAAGAATTAATATTATGAAAATGAAAATCTTACCAAAAGCATTCTACACATTAAATGCAATCCCCTCAAAATTCCAATAGCATTCTTCATGGAAATAGAAAAAATAATCCAAAAATTCATCTGGAAGCACAAAAATCCTCAAATATCTGAAACAATTTTTATAAACAAAAATAAGTCTGGCAGTATCACCATACCTGATTTTAACCTATATTATAGGGCCATAGTAACAAAGCAGCTTGGTACTGGCACAAAAACAGACATGTAGGTCAATGGAACAGAATAGAGGACCCACATGTAAGTCTGGGTATCTATAGCCACCTAATTGTTGGCAAAATATTCATTGGAGAAAACACAGCATCTTCAGCAAATGGTATTTGGAAAAATAGATATGTATCTATAGAAGGATGAAAATATATCTTTGACTTTCTCCATGTACAATAATTAAGTCCAAATGCATCAAAGACCTTAATATTAGACCTGAAACTCTAAACCTGCTATAGGAAAAAAGTACGGGAAACCCTTCAACATATTGGTCTTGGCAAAGACTTTCTGAATATAACCACAATTGCTCAGGAAATTAAATCACAACATAGCTTTACAATTACATTTTCTGGAGCAATATCACTTTACTATTCCAAAAAAATTTTCTCCAAGTTTATAGATAAGGGCTGGGGTGCAGCCCAATGAAAGAGGTTTTGTCTAGCATGTGTAAACCTCTGTATTTAATCCTAAGACTACAAAACAAAAATAAAAAATAATAAAAAAAATGAGGCAATGGGTGTACCAGAGCCCTCTGCCACTGCAAAAGAAAAAAAAAAAGCAAAGAGAAAAAAATTTGTGCCACTTTGTACATCTGGCTTTAAGTGGGTACTGGGGAATCAAACCTAGGTCATAAGACTTGCAGTCAAGCACCTTAACTGCTGAGCCATCTCTTTAGCTCCTAGATATTACTTTTATTAATTTATCCAAGTCAAGAATTGAAAGAACTGCCTTAAACCAATTTAAAAAATCTCAAAATCTCTTTCTACTTTGCTCTGCCTCTTCTGATACATTACTTACACTCAGTTAAATGTGATTTACCTCAATGTGATAAGCAAAACTCAGACTGTTTTAAAAAGCAGGATCTCTTAAGTAATATTTTTGGAGCTATAGGGAGAGAAGACAATACCCATGTGTTCTTTACAGAAGAAGAAAATATTAGTGTTTAATTTATATTGTATTAACTTTAAATGCTAAGTTGAAGGGAGCATGATAGGGACGTGAAGGTGAGTATTTGGAGCCTTGGTCAGAAAACATCCCACAGTGCACCCCAATGACAAATCAAAACCATGGAACTCAAATGGCGAGGGTGAAGTCAAAGGAGGGTAAGTCACTGACTGAAAGTGGGCTGAAGAGCCTCACTGTATCTGTGACAGCAACAGGGCAGTGCATGGCCAGAGGACTCCTTCAGACCTTCATAGAGGAAGTCCAAGGTTGCCTGAGTGGTAGAGGGCCCAGAGGTCCTCATATAATAATGACCCCTTTTGGAAAAATGCCAGAGTGGTCAGATTTGTCTTCTTTCACTTGGGCTTCATTTGTAGGTGGGCAGGTATTCTTGATAAAAATTTAACTTTTGAGCTATAGTAGATTTTTGCTCTCCATAAAAGCTTTCCACAGAGCAAACCTAACATGGCCCAGCAAAAGGAGGGTCAACATTGACCTCCTAACAACCAAATCTGTATAATAAACCAGTCATACACCAATTTATGTCTCCCTAAATTGAGACTCCATCCTGAAGAGATTAGAAACTCAGTTAAATCACTGGTCTCCTTGATCCTTGAGAATGTTGTGAAGAGCTTATTTGGAGGCACCAGGTTTTCCATTGGTCATGGAGAAAGGGCCCAGAAGGCTGGGAGGTTGGAAGGACTCTCATCCTTCTCATTTCTAGACTCTTCCCTCAGGATTTGTTATGAATGCACCCGCTGCTGATTCTGCTTCTTTCCTTTGGCATCATGGGTGCTGCAAAGGAAGTAGTAGGATTTGGAGGGCAGTGAAGAAGGGCCCACTACCACTTCTAAGTTTTTCTTGTACAATGAAAATTCATGGTTGAATGAACTTATTTTTCCTTAAGCAACATGCATTGGAATTCTCTGGAGTACATAAGTAAACATGGTATTACTGGAATATGAGGTAGTGCACATGAGAATTATAACTTGTGTATCATAGATTTAGACACCAATATTGCAATTTTATATAAACTGAATCTAAACCATATGAAAAGAAAGCTACTTTTTATTGTCATAGAATTATTCTTTGAATTATTACTGCATAGAATTGATAAGGAGCAAAGCAAAGATCCAGACATGACTTTTGTCTCCATAAACAATGCTCATGTCTCAAATAGAGCATCAAAAATGTTTTAGAGAAAATTGAGCATTTATAGTAGTGATTCATAGGTCTGGATTCTTGAAGTTCCTTTTGTTGTTATTGTTGCTCATACATAGATGTTGAGGAACTTAATGTACAAAATTTGGATTGGTAGTTATGGGTATTGAACACTATCTTGGAGATGATAATGACCTCTGAAATGGACATGCTGTAGGGAGCAGGGGCAAAGGATGGTTTCATCTGTTCCTTCTCTTCCTGAGGGGACCTAAGATGAGGACTTCTGTGGCACAGAGAGTTGGTACAGAATACAGCAAGCTGAGAATATGCCACAGGTCATGTAATTTTGGGAAGGATTAAAATGGTAAAATGGTATATTTATATGTGTGTGATACAGTCTCCCATTCTATATTTGGGAGAACATTGATCTTACCAAGCAATAAAATGACTGAAGTAAAAGTTACTAGAAAGATCTGATATGCAACAACATTTTGTAAACTGCATCCAGAATAGCCAGGGAGAAGCAAGAGCCAAGCTGTCCTGTTCCCATGGGAATGAGATAGGAGGCTCTGAGTATACAATCCAGAACCCAGCTATTTCAAATGTGTTTATCTCTAATTATTGGTATAAGTCTATATAGCCAAATACTTATTTTTATAACATTCTCCTCATTTCAGAGGTTTATGTGGTTATACATATTCTGTTTGCTGGTTTCCATGAGACCCATTCTACTTATTCTTCACTAAACGCATAGTCAATAGCACAGACATATCATTCAAATTCCAATTTAGTGGATCTATTACATATGCTGCTGCAAATGCTAGCAGGGTCTATTTATTGCCAAGGGCTATATAGTTTTCTTCATCTAGTTCTCATGAGAAATTTTCAAAAATGACAATTTGTCTTGATTATACAGATAAGGAAATCAAGCCCCACAAACTTGACAGTTACTCATTCAAGGTGACACAGTTTCTCAGCAGAAGCTAAAATAATGTAGGTTTTCATGCCCCTTAAGGAAAAGGACACTATCACATTTTTATTGATTTGCCTTTTGCAAAATTCAGTACTCAAAATTTATTTGAAAAAATGAATGTCTAATTCACAAACATGCTTTATGTTGATTAAGGTGTAGTTTAACAGGTTTTATGCAATAATGAGGGCTTAACTGTTTATGATAAAATTGTACATCTTGACCGAATCAAAACTCAAAAAGTGTCTTAAGTATTTATTTTAAAATAATTATCAAATATATTAAGTGAAATGTAGTAAACATCAAATATTTGTTACTGTAGTTAAGACATAATTTGATACACACCATTTAAGAAACTAAATGCAAAGGACAAATATAATATTAATACCTTTCCCATAAACTTCTTTTATTAAAGTATAAGTCATTGCGGGTTGTCTTTAAGAGGGGAAATGGACATTTTGTATTAAAGTGGATAAGGTTTTCTCTAGTTTAGACAAGCATATAAATTAATACTTTGATGTAACCTATGACTCCAAAATTATAATATAAGGAATTTATTTGCTCATCATACTTTGCAGTAGTGCAAATTCTACCTAACCCCAGATAAGCCACAGCTCAATTGCTTTAGTCCAAATTAAGTCCTTTGTGTGGACCTTATCTTGTGGAGCTCCTTGTTTCCTTTGTTCTATCAACTTCCACACACAAGAATTTGCATTTCAATCTGCCATAGCCTTCTACCTGTATCCTGAATTTCAATTGTGTTCAATCTTAGAACAAGCAGTCCAAAGAAAAGAACTATTAACAGAATCATTTGATATCAGAAGGTTTGCTTCACAGGCTGTATGAAAAAGTATTTATTCCAAATCATAGTGATATTAAACCTTTATTGAATCATTACTGTTAAAAAAGAGCTACTTCAAGTTGGTATATTCCTATGTTCCTAAAACTAAGAAAGCATTGCTGAAAAGCTTCATGGCATATTGATTATTTTTCTGTTTAAAAAAATATACAATGAGGAAATGGGAAGCTGGCTCAAGGGAAAAGGCACTTGCTTTACAATTGTGAAGATGGAGTTTGAATGCTTAGTGTGCAATTAAATTCCAAAGGTGGGCATAGTGACCCATCTGTAATCCCAGTACTTGGGAGGCAGACACACAGGGCCCTGAGACCAGCTACACTGGCACATTCTAAATTCCCATGAGATACTGTGCCTCATTAAATAAGGTGATGAGCATTTGAGAAAGACACCTTATATTAGCTTCTGGCCATTACAGGCACCCACACACACACATGTGCTCCGACAGAAACTGTGCATTCCATTATGTAATGGTCATCATGTTCATTTCATAAATACAAACACACATGTACATATACCACACACATGTGCAAAAATATTTGAAAATGCAACTCAAAATAAAATTTTGATTTTCTGTTGCATTGCTTAATATTTGTATATGTATCACTTATCATATTTAATATAATGTGAAAACTCATATTATTTTGGATTATTCATTATTTTATGCATTTGTGTGGGGGGTGTATGTGTAATGCATTGTGTGTACTATGTGTTTAATGTGGTGCACATGGGGTGTAGGCATTGTATGTCAATGTGTTTGGTATATGCTTCAGGTAGTGCATGTGTGGGCTGTATACATTGTATGTGCATTGTGAGTGGTATGTGTCTAGTATTGTGCATGTGAGGTATATGCACTGTATGCGCAGTGGGTGTTATATGTGGTTAATGTACTGTATGTGTGGTGTATGCATCATATATGCACTGTGTGGTATTTGTTTAATTTACATCATCTGGGGGTGTATGCATTGTATGTGCACTGTATTTGGTATGTGTTTAATATAATAAACACAGAGTGAACACATCATATGTGCACTGTGTGTGGTATGAGTTTAATGTAGTGCATGTGAGGTGCATGTATTGTATGTGCACTGTGTGTAGTATGTGTCTAATACAATGTATCTGTGGTGTACGCATTGTATGTGCACTGTGGTATGTGTTTAATGTATGCATGTGGAGTGTATGCACTGTATGCAGTATGTGTTTCATGTAGTTCTTGTGGGTTGTATTCATTGTATGGCATTGCCTGTGCTATGTATTTAATGTAATGCATGTGTGTTGTGTGCATTTTATGTGTATTTTGTGTGGTATGTCCTTAATATAGTGCATGTGGAAAATATACAGAGTGTGTGCATTGTGACACTCTGTATGCCTGACTGTGGATAGGACACAGTTGCTTCTGCTGTATGGAGTAGAATGCTGATGTTTCCTACACTGCTGTTCTGTCTGGTCTTGTTTTGAGCTAAAGCCACTTTTTATAATGTTTCAGGAGCTTGCGGGCCTCTGTCAATTCTCAAGTCTCTGCTTCCCTATGTAATTGGGTATACTGATACATGTGGTCATGCCTAGCTATTTACATAGGATCTGAAGACTTGAACTCATGCCCTCATAGGCCCTCATGCTGGCACAGGAAACACACATAACTGCTAAGTCATTTCTCCTTTCTTGTTTTGAATTTGTTGAAAGATACTTTTAAACTACAAATAAGTGACATGATAATTCTTGCCTCTCAAAGATATATAAAACACAAGAAACACAGATAAGAAACAATATTGCAATAAATATACAGATCTCTTTCTTCAAATATATGAATATGTATATGATTTTCATAGAGGTTTTACAGGAAAAACAAGCTATCTTTCTTCCCATGGGTTAGAGCAAATGGTTTAGTTGCCTTTGGAACACAGGTCCATGGAGATTGGCTGATGGAAGATATGTATTTAGATAGCATTACTACAGTCCCAATTACCATTCTCTAGGGAGCAAGCTTGCTTTACCTTTATCCATGATGCTTTCTACACCACTACCACAGCAAGTAATACAACCCAGTAAACATATGAAGAACAAATAGAAACACGTGGAATCTAAATACTACCTTTTTTCAACCCAAGTCTTTGTAACTATTAACAATGACACAAGTAGGATGACTAAGGAAAACTCAGTATATCACATGAGCATTGTACAATAGACTCAGAATTTCACCAGTGAAAGAAAATAAGACATTATATTTTAAATTTTAAGGCATTTAAATTATTTGCATGTGTATTATTATTTGTATTTGTGTGTGAGAGTGTGGGCACATGTGTACATAATGGTTAGGAATTCCAGAGGACAATCTTCAGTAACTGTCCTGATTTTCTGCGAAGTTTGACACAGGGTTTCTTGTTGTACATACATCAGTGGATATAACAGGTTAACAAGTATCAAAGCTCTGGGGAGTCTCTTGTCTCCATTCCCTGTCTCATTGTAGGAGTGTTGGGATTACTAATGTATCCAAATCCAAATCTGTGTGGGTCCTGGGTATCCAAACTCAGGTCCATCTGCCTGCATGGCAAGCATTTTAGCCAGAGATCTATCTCCCTGCCCCACATTTATGTTTTTATCAGTGTTATTACTTAAAACCACATGAAAACTTTCTGGCTAGAAGAACTTCCCTTCCTATCCTATTAAAAAAAAAAAAAAAATCGAGCCGGGTGTGGTGGCGCATGCCTTTAATCCCAGCACTCGGGAGGCAGACGTAGGAGGATCGCCGTGAGTTCAAGGCCACCCTGAGACTACAGAGTTAATTCCAGGTCAGCCTGGACCAGAGTGAGACCCTGCCTCAAAAAACCAAAAAAAAAAAAAAATTGTCTCTTTACCCTGGAAGTAGTTAAAAGAAAATATCATGAACTCCCATTCTGATTATTTCACATCGAATTCACCAGGAACTCTATCTTCAGGGAGGGCTACTTGAACTAGTTTTCTACATGCAACAAGACATAAAGATATTTTTGAGATGGCTGCCGTAAAAGATGTTTGTTTCCTAGAGAGTGGTAAACATGGTTGTAGTGAACCTGAGTAAACAAACTCTGAAGTAATGGTTATCCTCTATGACCACCTATAGCCCATCCCTATATATTTCTCAGGAACAACCCAGAATGTACTGTCATGATGTAATTATCATTTGTTCTGTCATCAGTAATTCTTTCCTGAATTGATTGTTCTTTGTAGGAAAGCATCATGCTTAGTAATTTCACTGGACTTAATGGGGATTATATTGAATATAGATCATTTCAGCAACATTCCTATTTTTTTTACATTATTTCTGTTATTACATAAGCATGTGAGGTCTTTTCCATCCTTTTATGTTTTCTATTTCTTTCTTCAGAGTTTTAAAATTTCACCCTAGATGGGTTTATTCCTAAGTATTTTTCTCATTTGAATCTATTGTGAATGGATTATTTTTCCTGAGTTCCTTCATGGCAAGTTTGGTACTATTGTATATTAGTATGTAGAAACTCTGCTGACTTCCACTGAGGATTGAACCTGGACCATCACACTTGTTGGGCAAAAGCTTTAACATAGCCCAGCTACTGCCTTTTGTATGCTGATTTTGCATCCTGCTACTTTGTTTAAAATGTTTTATAGGTTCTAAAGTTTTTGGTGCGATCCTGAGAATCTTTTAAGTATAAGGGTAATGTCATCATGAGTAGATCCACATAATCTTTGATTTAAGTGTCAGTAATATACATTGAGTCAGACCATTTCTTTAATAAGTGGTGTTGAGAAAACAAGGAAGAATGAAACTTGATCTTTACCACTTGCCACACACAAAAGTCAATTCAAAATGGATCAAAGATCTTATTCATTATAAGGCCTGAATATTTGAAACTGATAGAAAATACCATAGCTTAAAAAAACAAACAAACAAACAAATAAACAAACAAACAAACAAACAAAAGTCAAGGTATCAGCACAGGGAAGGACTTTCTCAAAAGACATCTCAACAAAATGGGAAATAATACCAAGGGACAACAATTGGGGTTGCATGAATTTAAATTCTTGTGGATAGGAACACAATCAACAGATAGCCTACAGATGTGAGAATATTTTGCCAACTATACATTTAGATAGGGAGTTAAAATCTATAATCTGTAAAGAACTCCAGAAAACAAACCACACATGATCACACATAAACACACAGAAACCAATCAATCAATAAATGGCTTAATTAATTGAACATTTATACATAAATGAAGAAATACCAATGCCCAATATACCTGGGACATTGGACAAATTGTTCTCCATCTTTAGCCATAAGAGGACTACAAATTAAAAATACTTTCATTCAATTTCACTTCAGTCAGAATGGCTGTGATCAAGAAAATGAAGAATGCTGTCTAGGAAGTAGGGAAAGAGGAACCCTGAATCACTCTTGATGTGAGTGGAAATCAGAGTAGACACTATGGAAGTCAATATGGAGTTCATCAAAAAACTGAAAATAACACTACCACATTGCCTTCAAGATATTTCTGAAGGGCACATAGATAGTTGTGAGTCTATGTTTATAGCTGCACTACTAAAAATAGCTAAGATGGGACCCAGACTAGAGTTCCATATGCAGAATGAAATCCCACTTAACCATTAAGAAGAATATAATCATGGCATTTGCAATAAAATGGATGGAATTGTAGATAATACATTAAGCAAAATTAGCCAGTATCATAAAGGAAAATATCAAATGTTGTGGCTTCTCCAAAACAGATTTAAATTTATGTTGTGTGTATATGTGTTTATCACATAAACATAGATGGAATCTATGAGAAGAAATAGGGGAGGGTGATGAGGGGATATTGGAATACATGTGATATAAAGAAAGTTTATACAGAGGAGTGTGAAGAAGACACAAGGAAGGTAGTAATGGGGGCAAATAAAGGATAAGTATAAAGACATACACATATGAAAATGTCATAATGAGATTTATAAATTTGTATATTAACTGAAAATTTAAAATTTTCATAACACTTCTCTTCACAAAGCCCTAAGGGGAATTGTAAGTGACCTCCTTCTTGTTTAAAACTTAGTTACATAAAGAAAATAGATTCATTGAAGTTGATCAATTGCTGGCTTATTTTGTATGATGAATCTGTAAGGTTTATTTCATAGACTAGACTAAATACATAAATATTTATCTAAATTTAAAATGGCCACTGCTATTAACAACTTACCAACTGGTTCCTTTTGATTCTGAAAGAGAATCTTGCTATTACTCCCATCCATGTTTGCCATGTTAATTGTATTTCCATCTGTCCAGTATAGTTTCCTTAATTCAAAAGAGATATGGATTAAAATCTCTTGTGTAGACTCACTTATTTAGTAGAAACACCACTAAAGAACAAAATATTCTACTGGTTGAGAATTAAGGTTGTTTTTTTTTTTTTTTTCCAGAAAAGCCTAAGATTATTGACACATTTGCTGACAATGTACCTCATGTTTGCCTGGGAGAACATCATCGTTCCTGCCTTTCTCCCTCACTGAAAGAAAGTTATCTGATTCCTTTTATCTCCTACATTCAAAACTGAATACTTAACTATAACTACAGTAAATTACTTTCATTTTGTCATTCATCAAGATTGAATCCTCTTGGCTATACAGAAATCAGAATCAGAAACTGTGGATGGGAAGAATTCATTTGAACCATTTCTGATGAAAGCCTGGGTGAGAAAGGATTTCTTTTTGTACTATACAAGCTGCCTCTTGGGTATGCAATGACTCACCAGAAGGCTGGAGAATGGAACCTACTTAGCTGTGACCATATTGTCAGCAGACAGAAAATGTTTTAACTGACTCCCACTATGAAATTAACTTTCTTTACATCTCTCTCTTTTGTTTTTTTCCTCTGGCCTCTCATTCCCCAGAAACATAAAATGATGAAATCATATAAGTTATATGTTCAGTAGATAAAAATCTCTTACCAAGAATCTAAATGCCATAATTATATTTACTTTTTTATTACTCTATACAAAATATATCTTATAATTTAGAATATCTTTTTACAAATAAGCACAAAAATGCAATATTTTGGAAAAACGAAGCTAAACTAAAATAATCATACTTTACCCCCTGACTGGGTGAGCTGCAAGACATTGTGGCTTATCGATCCCATGGATAATTGAGGTTTTCAAAGAGCCATCTAGTCGCGCCACATTAATTTGCGTTTCATCAAATTCTGAGCTAATCCAGTATAAATTACGTGATACCCAGTCCACTGCCAGTCCTCTGATACTCTGAATATCTGCAGAATGGGAAAAAGAACATTAAAAATGAATGGAATTTTTCATTCTCTTGGCTCTTTAAGAAAGGTATTCTCGAAGGGAAAATTTAATTTATACTTTATTCACTAAAATTGTACAAGATTTTAATCTCATCCTCTTATCAATGCTTCTTAAACATGAATAATCTGTAATATTTTACTCCTGAAGCATTAGCAAATGTGAAGTAAAAATAGCATTGATATTACAATGGCAGTCAACTATTCACTAGTAAACACTTCTAGCAAATATAGTCCAGTCTTCTGGCCATAATCACCAAAAATTAAATTGGAGTAATAGTTTCCTCAGTTGGTAACGTACCATTCTAGTTAGGAGGATATTGTGTGCCAACAGAAAAGGGGCTACTTTATGTTTTTAGGGCCAATATTTTACTCAAATAAAATAAAGCAATTCCACCCTCCTAGAAATGATCAGAGTTGAACATCATTCAAAACAGAGAATTAACAAGAATGGCATGACATATGGGAAAGAAACTAAAATCATTTTAACTGTCCTCCAAATGTGATTCTGCAGAAATGACTGAGCCCTATTTATTGTTGGATACAGAATAGTTAATATGAATATTTGGATTGCTATTCTTTAATTGCTGATTTACATATCTTTAAACATAAGTAGGAGATCACATCTTATATAATTGGACATTTAATAAAGTGATATAAAGTATGAAAATTAAAACATTAACAGAGCATGGTGTTTACTAGTCCTTCTCTGTGGCATTTGGCAGCTTGAGGATAGATTTGTCTTTATTTTCAGCATCTAATATTTTCAAGGAATAATTATTTCTAACACTCTTTAGACCTCTGCTTCTGAGAGTTACAGGAGCCTGGGAAAGAGAAGATGAGATGGCTCAGATGTCCCAGCAGCCAACTCTCAGGTACACTCCAGCTGCTCTGGTGATTTGAATCCACACAGCTGTAGCTTCACTCCAGGTGAAGCAAACCTCCTTCCCTTTCTTTCCTTAAGACTAGATTCTTCTTTTTTGATAAGGAAGTGAGAAGGTCTAAGTTTGTGAAATTTTCCTACCGACCTAAGAGGCGGTTGGGGAGGGGGGAACCTTGGAGACCCAACAGTGCTGCCTAGCTATCCCGCCGTGATGAACTTTGACAACACTGTTGGACCCCAAACAGAGCCCAAATTTATCTGCCTTATACCCATCCAGATTATGTGGGCTTCCTCTTTCCAGTTCTTAAAAAAGCCCCCATCTTCTGCAAGACTCCAGAGACTCCAGTCTTTTGACTGTCTCTCTGGTCAGCTGCCAGATTCTGTATGGGTACTTCCTGCACAGGGAAGTACCTCACATAGCATAGTTTTTTGTTTGTTTGTTTGTTTTTGTTTTTTCTTTTTCTTTTTCTTATCCCCAGCCAGGTCTTTTTATTAGCTTTTATTGAGACAAAATTCCTTGGCTTGTTTTTCTGTGTCACTCAAGCTCTTGGGGCCTCCTTTTGTCCCTCCCTCAGGAGTCACAGGTTGCTAAGAAGTAATACCACCAGAATGAGATTTGGTTTGATGTTCCATGTCTGATGAGTACTTCTCCTTTATCACTAATACAAGTAGATGAATGCTTTTTAGCTTCTTTCCTCGTCTGTAACATAGGAGAAGTTATAGACAATATATGGAATTATAAGGGATAATATTTTATGTGATTATATTTCCTCTTGAAGACATGTGATTGTTTGAGTGTAAAATGTGCCCAGCAGTCTCATCTCATTGTGATTAAGCCTCATACTTCATCCCCAGCTGATAGAACCTTTAAGATATGGAGCCTTAATAGAGGAGGTATCATTGGGACTGGGCCTTAAAGTTTATTAATCCAGCCTCAGTAGGTGTTCATAGATTACATTTGCTGTGTTCTCCATATTTAAGTGAGAAGATGTGAAGCCAGGCTGTATGTTCATGTTGTGCTTGTCTTGCCATGGTAAAAGTTCCCCTGCAAGCTATAAACTGAAAATAAAGTATTTTCTTCCATAAGATGTTTTGACTGGGTATTTTGTCCCAGCAATGAGAAGATAAATGCTACAGCATGTTTTAAAAGGAAACTGCAATATGTTTATTAGACAAGGAGGTAAGCAATCCAAATGCTTATCATCTGGTGAATAGAAAAAGAAAATGTGGTAAACAGGTACAATCATGGGAGGGATCATATCCTGTCATTTTCAGCAAGAGGGTAGAACGAGAAACAATTACATCATATAAAATAAACTGGGCAACAGAAAAACAATTACTACATGGTCCTATTATAATGCAGAATCTGGGCTGGAGAGATGGCTTAGTAGTTAAGCGCTTGCCTATGAAGCCTAAGGCCCCCGGTTCGAGGCTCGATTCCCCAGGTCCCACGTTGGCCAGATGCACAAGGGGGCACATGCGTCTGGAGTTCACTTGCAGAGGCTGGAAGCCCTGGCACGCCCATTCTCTCTCTCTCTCCTTCTATCTGTCTTTCGCTCTGTGTCTATCACTCTCAAATAAATAAATAAAAAATGGACAAAAAAAATTTTTTTTAATGCAGAATCTTAAAATGTTGGTCCTACAAAAGTCTGGGTTGTGCTGGGTATGGTGGTGCACGCCTTTAATCCCAGCACTTGGGAGGCAGAGGTAGGAGGATTGCAGTGAGTTCGAGGCCACCCTGAGACTACAAAGTGAATTCCAGGTCAGCCTGGACCAGAGTGAGGCCCTACCTCAAAAAATAAAATAAATAATAAAATAAATAAAATAAAGGTCTGGGTTGAATGCCAATTACTAAGACTGCAGAAGGTAGTTGGACAGGAGTGATAGCAACATTTGATTAACAGGTACAAACTTCTAGTGATATCTGAGCAAGACATTCTGAAGTTCTACTGCACAGAAAGATATCTTCAGGAACAATATTGCATTTACATTCTTTTAAAACACTTGCCCCTCAAGCCTAAGTCCTCAAGTTTATGCCTCCATACCTCATATAAAAAGCTGGAAAGTGTGGTGTGATTCTGTACTCTCAGCACACTGATGCTGATGGCTAGATGGATGCGACAGGAGAATATCTTAGAAGGTTGTTGCAACTGCAGCAAAGAACAATAGCAAAGCAAGAACCAGAGAGAAAATCTGCTGGCAAGGTGGTAGAAATGCAAGGATCACTGGAAAGACGTTTTCTGGAATCCACACATACACTGTCACATGTGCAAACTCACTACCATAACACACACACACACACACACACACACACACACACACACTCACACACACACACGGATGATTCAAGAGACAGAAAAGGCTAATACGATATAAGTGCTATGCAATGTATGCATGCATCAAGACACCACATTGAACTCCATAATTATGTACAATTTCTACATTTTATCAGTTCAAATAAATTAAATTTAAATAAATATTTTTGTATGTACATTTATGTGGTGTGTATGTATATAAATGTTCATAGGTATGCAGGTATATGTGTATGCACAGGTACACGTGTACATATGTGAACATATATGTTAAGAAGTTAATGACAGGTGTTTTTCTCATTCACTTTCAGCCTATTTTTTTCTTTTATGGCAGAGCTCACTCTGCCCTAAAATGACCTGGGATTCATTTTGTAGCCCAGGTTGGCTTTGACCCTCCTACCTCAGCCTTGTGAATTCTGAAATGACAGTTGTGAGTCACCATGTCCAACTCAACCTGATTTGTTTGAGACATGTTCTAAAGCAGAATGTGATCCTCACCAATTTTGCCAGATTAGATAGCCAGCTTTCTCTACAGTCTCCAGTTTCTGCCTTCTAAATGCTAGGAGCACCAGCATTTTTGTGTGGGCTAGGAATGCTAAGTCAGGCACTTATGCTTATATAGATAGCACTTTACCAACTGGGCCTTTGTCCTATCCTCCTAAATAATTTTTATATTCAAATATAAGTTATAATAACATCAAAATTTTAGGAAAAATTAGAACCTTGTGTTCTGATAAAAGGAATGTAAACAAGCTTCATCATCATGAAAATGAAACTATAATTCCTCATAAAAGAATAAAAATAGAATTATAACATTATTCTGCTTTTTGTTTTATTTATTTTTGAAACAGGGTGTCATGTAGCCTAAGCTGGCATTGAGCTCTGTATGTTGATAATAATGACCTTGAACTTCTGGTCCACCTGCCTCCCAAGTCCTATGACTTATGCATATGTGCAACCATGCCCAGCTATCACTTCCGATTTTTAAGAGTTGCTCAAGAAAACTGAAGCAGAATCTCAAGGAGATATCTGCATTGCCATGTTCAAGTAGCATTACTGTTGGTACCCCCACAAGACCTACACAGTTCTGAATCCATCAACATTTAGAAATGGAGGAGGGAAGAGGACAGAAAATGAGACAAGTAAACAGAGGAAGAACTATTGATAAAGAGGAGGTTTCCTTGGTGGAATGAAGATGGACAAGAGTAGGTAAAAGAGGATAATGAGATGGGAATATGATTAAACTACATTAGGTTCATATATTAAAGTTCTCAATTAAAAACAATCACAGCAGTATCATTGGCAACAGTGGAATTTAGAGACAAGCCAAGTGTTGACTAATAGGAAAACAAAAAATGAGGTGAGTATGCACACAATGAAATGTTCTTCAGAAAATGAGATGAATATATGCACAATGAAATGTTCAGCCTTGGAAAGGCATGTCTGTCAGATACTCCAACACATGCCCCAAACAAAGCTCACTTCCTTTCTATGCTATGGTCCCCATCCCAGCATCATTCCAGCCTATGCTCATCTTCCCCTTTTAGCCCTGTGATCTCAATTGAGAGTCTTCTGTTCTGTTGAAAGTCATCTTCCTTATAGTATTCAGTGTTCTAGTCTAATTTTTGTTTCAAATTTAGAACATTTTTGTAACTATTTCATTGCATTATTGAATATGATATTTTGGTTTAGGACTGCCACAAGTTCAAGGACAACCTGAGACTACATAGTAAATTCCAGGTCAGCCTGGGCTAGAGTAAGACCCTATCTCAAAATAAATAAATAAATAAATAAATTAATTAATTAATAAGAATTGGTTCACCTCTATCCATCTTTAAACATTAATGGCTCCTCATTATGCTGAGAGGAAAAACAACCATAACAATAACAGCAAAATGGAAAAATAGCTCCTTATTTCCCATAAAGCCTTTTGTGACATGTTCTAATACTATCTTTCTACACACTTTTCCTCAAGATCTAGCTATGCCCTTACCAGTTGTTTCTGGAAGTTTCCAGATTTTGACTATGGATTTCACAGCCAGATTAGCTCTTATTTCTATTTCCACCTGGCTTCCTTTAATCTTTTCTTCCTCAGTGTGCACCTTGGTAAACCAAGGTCAGAACACATTATGTACTCTGTTATAATGTTCTCCAAAAGCTTTCTATTTATTTTTGAATAGCATAAGTCAATTGATCCAATGTGCCAGATATAGGGCTTAAAACTTCTGTGGAATTTATTTAAAAATGTTTGCATTAAAACAAAATAGGGGCTGGAATGATTGCTTACTGGTTAAGGTGCTTGCCTGCAAATCCAAAGGACCCAGGTTTGATTCCCTAGGACCCATGTAAGCCAGATGCACAAGGTGGCACATGCATCTCGAGTTCATTTATAGTGGTTGGAGGCCTTGGTGCACCCATGTTCTCTGCCTCTCTCTCTCTCTCTGTGTATGTCTCTGACTCTCAATATCTCTCAAAATAAAATAAAGAAAAATGAAAAAATAGCACATTTATTTATTTATTTTAGAGAGAGTGAGAGCGAGCGAGTGAGAGAGAGAGAGAGAAAGAGAGAGAGAATTAGCACTTCAGGGTCTCAGCCACTGTAATTGAATTCTAGATGCTTTTGCCAACTAATGAGCATGTAAGACATTGTGCTTGGCTCACCTTTGAGTGTCTAACTTACATGCGGTCTGGAGAGTGCAACATGGGTCCTTGGGCTTTGTAAGCAAGAACCTTAACTGTTAAGTCATCTCTCCAGCCCACATTTATTTATTTATTTTTCTATCTAAACCATAAAGAATTGACATAGAAAGTCTGGCTGGCTCATTTACCACTTTAATTGAGAAGAGGAATTCTCAATGGAGTGTCAATTGCAAGCATGAGTTTTGCCTATTTATGTTCCTTGCTTTCACAACCCAGATGTTGATATTATTCTACCAAATAACTTGCTGAGAGAAAATGAAAAATTTAAAATTCCATTCAAAACAACAGATGTTCCATATCTAAGCTCTCTAATTTAAGGTCTGTTTTCAAAATTGCAATCTCACTGTTATAACTGACCTGTTTTCATGTCTTTCATTCCCTGTGGACCAGTTTTAAGAATATTTTTTTTTTTTTAATTTCAAAGCACTGTTATTACTGAGTATAACTGAATATGATATTTTGCAACAGAAGAAATGAGTCTTAACTGTCATTGACAAAATAATTGCTGACAGAATTGGATGACGATTCAAATATGAACAGGCAACTCCCAAATAGATTTAATTAGATTCTAAGACTCATTAAGAATTACATTTTTACCAAGTGTGGTGGTACATACCTAGCCCTTGAGTATGGTGGCTGTTGAACAGAAAGGTGGAAGGGATGTGGAGTTTGAGTCTAGGTAGTGCTACAGATTGAGTTCAAATCTAGTCTTGATTTGTAGCAGTAATCATTTCATTTCTGGGACAAAACACCTGGCTAGAAGCAGCTTATCATAGGAAAGGGTTGAATTTGACTGACAGTTTTAAGGGGAAGTCTCTTATAGCAGGAAAAGCATAACAAAGGCAAATAGCCAGGTGCACCACATCCGCATAGCAGCAGGAAGAACTTCTGGCCTTGGAGCTGGGCTCTATAATTCCAAAGCCCACTGTAGCAGACAGCTTCAGGTCACTAAGATGAGCTTCCAGAGCAGGTAGTTATGGAGCAAGGCATTTATTGAAGCTAACACATCCAGGGGAAGTTACATAATGGCAGAAGAAGGTGGCCTCCTTTCACAGGTCCAAGCAGATTCAGGGCGGGGAAAGAGAGAGAGAGAGAAAGAGAGAGAGAGAGAGAGAGAGAGAGAGAGGTGGGGGAAGGCCACAGGACAAAAGCCTCAGAACACTCTTCAGGAACTCTAGGCAGAACTAGGCACTTTGCATATCTTTGAATTGGAATTTCAAATCCACCATCACATCTGAGGGCTGAACTCTAAGATTCACCTCCTACAGCCAGGTGGCTGCAGATCCAAACCACAAACTCATAAAACACTGAATATATTGGGGCCATCTTTTGAAACTAAGCACATTCTTCCCCTGTCCCCCAATGGATTAAAAAACATCATACATTGTAAATTGTATCCAGTCCAGTTTCAAAGGTCCCCGCAGTCTATGCCAATTTAAGATAGTTCCAAAAGAAACAAGTCTCCTCTGACATTTAAGATTGTCTCTTAGTCATGAGTTCTATAAAATCAAGTTATATGTGTTCAACACAGAAAGACCCAGAATAAACATTTTCAACTGGTATAAGGCATAGTAAGGAGAGACTAGGGCAATGCAAACTCAACCACAATCAAGCAAACACCAAACTCCTGCAGTTCAAGTCCAGTACAACCATAGACTGACAGTTTCCAGATTTTCTAGTTCTATTCCTCCAGCTGGGCAGAGTAGCCAGGGAACACTTTGATTCCAGGCCAACAGTGCACTCCATGGTACTCCTTTCTCAGTCCTGATATATCCAAAACATCTTCAGGTCTTAATGTATACCACACTCCATCTTCTAATGGCTTTGCCAGTCTATCAGGGCATCACACCCTGCCTCATGCCACATCTCAGCAGTAGCCCCTGGAACTGTATGCATTTGTTTACCGTTCCATGCATTTTTCATGTTTCCAAAACTAATGCTAGGCATGCAGGACACAGCCATATTCTTAATTCAGGGATGAAATAAGTGTTAACCTTGAAAAGCAGATTCCTTCCCTGTCAACTCTTTCAAAATAGTTTGCGTTTCCATCAATGTCTTTCCTCTGGCACCCTTTCCATTGTTTTAATGTAAAGCAGTTGGGCCATCTTCCTTATGATTGCAAATGTGTTTCACAATAGAAGCTTCAGAAACCTAAAACCAGTCTCAATGACTATAATTTCAACTTGCTTGAGGTTTTCCAATTTAAAATCTTAATCTTTCAGTCCAATATCTTTAGCAAAGTCCATTACAAATTTAACCTTGATCAAACTCTCTGGGCCTGAACGGCAGAATGCAGCCAGCTCTTTCATCAGTAGTCCCATTCCAACAAAATCTTCTGCAGTCTTTCCTTCCCCATAGAAAGCTCATAAGCCAAGCCTTAAAGTTCAATACTGTCTACACATAGCATTCTCAAACTCTCTTCAGAATAGTTGATAATACTTGGATTACCAATCCAGAAGGCAAATTCAGGTGTAAGCACCTAGTCCATGCTTGTTGCTCGAAAACAAAACTCCCAATAGACTAAAATCCAAATGGACAGGTTAATCTCACCCCACATTTTGGTACCAATTTCTGTAGCAGACAGCTTCAAGTCACTTAGATGAACTTCCAGATCAGGCAAAGTTATGGAGGAAGGGATTTATTGAAGCTTGCACATCCAGGGGAAGTTCCATAATGGCGGAAGAAGCTGGCCTGCTTTCACAGGTCCAAGCAGACAGAGAGAAGTCACAAGCCAAAAGCCACACAGCACACTTCAGGAATTCTAGGCAGAACTAGGCACTTTGCATATCTTTGGAATGGAATTTCAAATCCACCACCACACCTGAAGGCTGAACCCTAAAATCCACCTCCTCCAGCCAGGTGGCTGCAGATCCAAACTAATACAACACTGAATATACTGGGGCCATCTATTCAAACTACCACAGTCCACCAAGGCTACAACTCAAAAGTTTCCACAATTCTCCCAAATGGCCACTAGCTGAGAGCCAAATATTAAAAACACATGAGTCCATGGACATTATTTTATTAGGGAGATCTGTCTCAAAACAAAAATAAAAACAAACAAAAAAATCACACTTTATAAAACTGCAAGGTTATCAAATTTTATATGTTTTGGTAGTTACAAATAAACTATATGATCACTCCATCATTTTTACCACATATTTGAGCATTCTTTCAAGAAATAAACAGCTAGATATCTTATTTACATTTTTATCTATGTATCACTTTATCCTTTAATTTAAGTCAAGAAACAATTTAATTCAAATAGTATATTACTGTAGGATTAAAATTCTACCTTGGTAAACCAATGACTCTTTCCAAAGCTATCCTCAAATATCAAAAAGTTAAAAAAAAAAAGAAAAAATACTCTACCCTATCTTTACCATAAAATATTCTAATGACAATGAAATGGAACATCATGAAGCTGTCAATGTATGTCTAAAACCTTTCTCATTATTCTGAAGAAAAGAAAGACTCTTGGGCAACTGTGGATTCTAAGGTTCCACTGCAAATCTATAGAGAATACAAAGTGAATAGTTGGTAAATTAATCTTGAAAAGAACTCTAACTAAACCATGTGGTTCATTAAACCTCCTGTTCCCTAACTTTCTAAAGTCCTTTAAAAAGAAAGGGACACCAAAGGCAAAGAATAAAACTTCATAAACAAATGTTGCTAAACATACTTAAACAGGTATGAACAAATCTCCAATATTTCCTAGAACAGTAAAACTGCCTGCTATGGTTTAAATGGGAAATGTTACTTCCTCCTGGTTCATGTACTTTTATGCTTTGTCCCCAAGTGGTAGTGCTATTTGGGAGAGATAACTTTGCAATCTTTAGGATGTGAGCCTTGCTGCATAAGGTGGATCACTTTGGGGCAGGCCTTTAGCATGTGCCTCTTTCACTGTTCACTCTGATTTCTGGCAGGGTCTGCAATGTGGTCTGCTGGGCTCCTGTGCCTGCAGTTATGCCTGCTTTTCTGTCTTCATGGAATGTAATACTATGAACATTTCCTTCACTCAACTGCTTCCTGCCAGGTATTTGGCCAGTGGAATAAGAAAGGCATCTAATACTCTGACCAAAATTCTTCATGAGTGTGTAAGTAGAAAGTAACATATATCTCAAAGCATAATTCAATGAATAAGTAATAAACAAAATAAAATAAGGATACTATAGATAGAAATATGAAAACATATCTGTGTGGTTTGATTCAGGTGACCCCATAAACTTAGGTGTTCTGAATGATAGATCCCCAGTGGATAGAGATTTGGGAATTAATGCCTCCTGGAGGGAGTGTATTGTTGGGGGTGGGCTTATAGGTGTTATAGCCAGTTTCCCCATGCTAGTGTTTGGCACACTCTCCTGAGGGTGATGTCTACTCCCAGTAATGCCATCATTTTCCCCTGCCATTAAGGTGCTTCCCCTCAAGCCTATAAGCAAAAATAAACCTTTTTTTTTTTTTTTTTTTCCCCCAGAAGCTGTTCTTGGTTGGGTGATTTATGCCAGCACTATGAACAAGACTGCAACAGTGAAGTGGTAACAGGAGTGGAGTTGCTGCTAGACACCTGATTCTGTGGCTTTGGCCTTTTGAAGCTGATTTTTTAAGAGGATTGTGGAAGGATTTGAAACTCAAGCCTAAGAGACACCTTGCAGTGCTGTAAGTACTGCTTGATGGACTATTTTGGTCAGAGTTGAAAGACTTGAATGCACTAAGACTGTGAGGTTTGGCTTATGAGGGTGATAAAGAGCTTTGCCTGCACTAGGCTAGCAGTTTGTGTGGGAAGCTTGCTGTTATGCCTACATCCTGAGAAGTTGTGCAGGGTTGCTTTGTGTAGAAATGAACTGGTGAGAGGGATATGGCATAGAAAGAAATATCTTTGGGTGAACTGTTGCCCATTCAGCTGCAATTGAGAGATTACAACCTTTGAGATTGGGCTACCTGACCTGCAGTAGGGCAACAAAAGAATGAAGACTTCTTTGAAGGGCCCTGAATGATCAAGGAGTGTCCTCTTCTTTAAAGTCTGCTTTATTCCCCCCCTGGATTAACAGATTTGCACCCTACTTGGTATTGTGGAGTATAACAAATGAAGGAAAGAGAGGGTCATTGAGTTTGCAACGCAGTCTTGTGCTTTGGAAATGGCCACAGGCAGTGTGAAGCAGGTTTGCGGGTTGCCTGCATGGAGACACCAAGGGGCCATTAGGGTGAAACTTGGATTGCAGTGGAGACCCAGTAGAGATGCCAGGACCATGAGATGGCTGCTAAGGAGGTGCCAGCCCCAATGAAGTTTTCCAGGATTGTGAGTAGCCTAGATGGAGGTGCAAAATTGGAAGTCTGGAGACTTGTTGCTGGTTAGTTATCGGACTGGGAGATTTGTCACTAACTAGAGTTGTTGGACTTGAAGCTACAGTGTGTGGTGTTTGCCTTATTAAAATCATGTATTACTTGAGTATTTATTTGTTATGCCCAATGACATCTTTTGCAGTATGAATGTTCATTCTGTGCCATTATGGTTTTGGGGGGAATATTTTGGTATTATGGCTTAGTTAGAAGATCTTGGACTATGGGGATGTATGAACACCACTGGAATTGATAAAAACTATGGGGACTCTTAAAGTTGTCTCAAATGCACTGTATTTTATACTGTGTATGGATATCAGGGGTCAGGGACGGAATGTGGTGGTTTGATTCAGATATCCCCTATAAACTTAGGTGGTCTGAATGTTAGATCTCCAGCTGATGGAGATTTGGGAATTAACGCCTCCTGGAGGGAGTGTATTGTTGGGGACAGGCGTATGGGTGTTATAGTCAGTTTCCCCATGCCAGTGTTTGGCACAATTTCCTGTTGCTATAGTCCACCTTATTGTTGGCCAGGGGGTAATGTCTACCTTCTGCTCATTTTCCCTTGCCATTGTGGAGCTTCTCCTCAAGCCTGTAAGTCAAAATAAACCTCTTCTTCCTAGAAGCTGCTCTTGGTTGGGTGATTTCTACGAGCAATGCGAACCAGACTGCAACAATATCATTTATTTTTTTCATTAGGAATTTTAAGATATTAGTTAATATTTCATATGTTTTTTTCCTTATTCCTTCACCAACAAGCAGTATTTTAGCATTTTGTGGAGCAAATTATTATCTAGTAATGTATAATTTTGAGCAATGTCCACTTGGTAGAAACAATTGCAATTAGGACTATATTAATAGGACAATAACCAGGGCTGCTGGAATTACTTTCCAGGAACTTGTAGTAAAGTCTCAAATCCCCCCATTGTCACATCGGGAGAAGAAAAAAGGTTCTATGTTGTAATGCAAAGTATAAATATGTCTCTATCATGTCTTCACTGTGACTTCGAGTCAGAGTTTCAACATCTGTGATCTCAAGTTTTCTCATGTACAGCATGGAAATCATTCCTTCATAAAGCTAGCTTGGCAGCAATTAAATGAGGTAAGGACTATGTCTCATTAAGGAACATATGAGTCATCACATCATATCAGGTCAATAAGCCTGACAATATGAATAATTAATGATTGTGGCCCAGGCAGTTGATCCAGTAGAAGAATTACTTATGACCAGGGAGTATGGCTACAGTTTTCTATTAAGCACTTTGTCATGACATCTTCTTTTTATCTTTTAGATTAAAATTACCTCTTTTTTATGAAATAGGAAATACAAGTGTATGTTTGGGTAGAAGTATATGGTGGTATGCTTTTGTTGCATTTAGCTGTTATTATTAAATCATGCACATTAACATTTACCATTGTAAAGAATTGCAACTGTTCCAAGCCACTTACAGCAAATAATCCACACAGGTAACACACAAATTGAGTAAAAATGAGTGTTGTAGGTTATGCAGAATGGAAAGGCCAGGAGAACTATTGGTTCTTTAACAAACAGTCGAGCTAATGTGTGTTTGCCCTAAGAAACAGAATAGTTGGAGCAAAGGGTATATTTAAGGCCAAGTTTTGAAGCTCATTTCACATTAGACTTAAGCTAAGGAAGACAAGGAAATGAAATCTGTCAAGAAAAAGTCCAACAGCTAAATGTGAACCATTTAGAGTGTGTAAAAGTAAGATCTGCTGAAAGCCATTTATAGGGAATCAAACAGATGAAAGGATAAAATATAGGACAATTACCACTGGGATTTGAGATCCTTTGATAAGATCCCAAGACAAACTGTCAAAAAAAGTTCATCCCAAGTTTTGCTGTTCATGGAAAGGTCTATAAGCTCTTAACAAGGTTTCACTGTGCAAGAAAGGCAGTGGGTTGAACCTGTGAGGCCAGCTGAAATAGAGGACTGACCCTTGACAAAACCTCTCCTCACCTGTCAGGTCCAATTATTTGCTCAGTCCTTGTATTTGTCCTCTTTGATAGCACCATAATCAGCCATGTTCCTTCATCTCTGTTTTTTTCCCACCCACTCCAATCTCCTAACTTCTACCAAAGTTACAAAAGGCAGCCAATTAACCTTTCCAGAGCTCACAGTGACTGCATCCCCAAGCCAGACCTCTCTTCTAGACACTTGTAGACCCCTTCCAAGGCAAAGCTAATCATGCTGTCCACCATCCTTCAAACATTTCCTGTTGTTTTGTGAAATATCACAAAAAACAACATCATATACTAAGAAGGACGACATGATTCAAAGTGGATTTTCTTAGCTACTCAATTTTGCTATGTATAATCCTTTCTCGATCCTAAAAGACTCCAGCTATCCTGATACTCCCTTCATTTCTTCTCAGATATAAAATATTTTGCTATTCCTCAGAATGACTGAATGAATCATTGTTGTCCATAATGGATATATGTATTATTGGTTTAAAAAAGATCATTGTTTATTTTGATTCATAGGTGTAAACAGTTTGCTTAATAGTATTAAATCTTTGTGTGTTTCTCACAGACATATTCAACATTTTTAGTAGACTCTAGTTGATCATTACAGACAGAAAATTGTCTGCTAATTTTCAAAAGTTATAGCTTTAGCTGTGTATAACTCTTAATGCATATCCATGATACATTAGTAATAAAAATATTCCTGTTGAACTATGATAAATTTTGAGAGAGGATCACCTAAGTTACTGGTCTTACAAGGAATTTAGTGGTTTGTTAATTTTTTCACTTAAATATGTAAAAACATACTGTATGAGGAAGAAATAATACCAATACTTTCTCAGAAAAAAACTTTGTTAAGGTAAATTTGAAATAAATATTTGAATAAGCTTATTACCAAACAATTCATTAACTTGCTTTAAGAGCACTAGCCCAAGATCAGCTGACCTACATACAAAATACTTCAGTTGTCAATTCAAAGACGGGTCAGAGTTGCTCTTGGGAATGTGCTGCCACTCTTCTTGTACACTAGAAGACACCTTGAACGGTCTGTGAATCAGAAAGGTACATCCTTTACTGCTCTCCCTAGAAAGAAGGTAATTCCTGAAATATGACTTGGGTTTAAATGGTAAGCATCCTTCTAGTTATAAGTATGACAAATCTATAGGGGTGGCTGATTGTCTTTCCTTACATTTCTCTCCAAATGCCTTTTCTAAGCTCACAGGGTATGCACAGATAACATGCCTTGTTTGGTTTGCAGCCACAGTGAATGGTAGGCTCATTGAACTACTAATCTATGCACATCCAAAAAGCATGTCAATATTGAAGCAAAGCAAATATCAAAATAATTCAACACTAAGTTATTAAAGCCCAAGGCACTGCATTTACATGTATGTTTAACTCCACATCTGTGTGGATGGGGGTATATGTACTAGGGCTTCTTACCACTGCAAATAGGATCTGTACCACCCCCTACATCCAGCTTAATTTGGTGTTTTAGGAACTGAACCTATGTCAAAATGTTTTGCAAGCAAGTACCTGCCACCAATATAGCCAAGCAAAAAGAAAATACTTGTCAATAGCTAATTCGATAGTATCTACTGAGAATTTATGATGAAACCCTTTGCTCTAGAAGGTATATGGGAACAATTTCTTGGTCTTACTTGAGTAGTGTGGTTCTGTCCAAATATGAACAAAAGGTACAATAAGCTCAATTCAAAAGAGGAAAAGAATCTTTTCCAATACACTAGATGATCTCTATATCATGCTATCTCTCTGGTCTTTAAATCTGTATATTTATACATCTATAAGTTTTTTTTTAATAAATGTGTTGTTTTGTTTATTTTTATTTATTTTGTCATTTGAGAGCAACAGACAGAGAAAGAAAGAGAGGGATTGAGAGAGAGAGAATGGGTGCACCAGGGCCTGTAGCCACTGACAAGGAACTCCAGATACATGTGCCACCTTGTAGATCTGGCTTACATGAGTCCTAGGGAACTGAGCCACAAACTGGGGTCCTTAGGCTTCACAGGCAAGTGCTTAACTGCTGTGCCATCTCTCCAGCCGAAGATGTTTATAAGTTTTAAGAAGAATTATGAACTTATTTTTTCCATCAAATTTATGGTTCTCAATCACTATGGAATGCAGAAATTGTTGAGAATAGAATATGTTATCAAAGGTATGTATAATCAGTGTCAACTTTCAGTCAATAGCACAGAGCTGAAAAGTACTGAAAGAGTACAAAAGAAAATATGGTTGGCATAAACTAAATAATGTACATTTTTAAAGTTGATTTCTTTTTACCTCTTGAAATAACAGTTTCTAACCCAGTTCCATTAATAAAAGCCCGTTTAATGGTTTGTGTCTTGATGTCTGTCCAGTATAGTCGCTCCTCAGAGGCATCAAAGTCGATCACAGTGACGTCATCAATATCAGGGACGGTAAACGCTGTGATGAAGTTCACATATGGATTGTCAATATCCACTCCTCGGATTTCAGAACGTCTTGCATAAAGAAGAAACTTTTTCATTTCTAGAAAGGAAAAAAAAATCTTAAATTTTTGACCAGTTTACAATAGTATAGAAATTCTAAAATGCTATTTAAATTACTAACACACTTTGACACCAGAAAATAATGACAAATATTTGATGGAAATAATATAGAAATCATTTATATCTAGTCACTTAAAAGAAACAAATTTTGGGCTAGAGAAATGACATAGTGGTTAAGGTGTTTGCCTGTGAAGGCAAAGGACCCAGGATCAATTTCCCAGGACCCATATAAGCCAGATGCACAAGGTGGCACATGTGTCTAAAGTTTGTTGGCAGGGGCTGAAGGCCCTGGTATGCCCCTTGTCTCTCTGCCTCTCTCTCTCTGTTAGGTGAATAAAATAAGTAAATAATTTTTAAAAAGAAATAGATGTAAAACAAGTCAAAATCTTTTGAGTTGTTTATTTTGAGATGCCAAGAAATTCCCAGCAATGGATTTTTATCCAAGAATAGCAAACAAACTTGCCATATACATGAATTCTACAAATGACAAGCTACCATATTTTATTTGAGTATATAATTAAAATAATATTGCCTTATATTAAATGCTTTGTAAAGAAAAAAAAACGACATTCTTCCTATAAGTAACAAATATGAAATTAAATATTCTTTTTTAAAATTTAATTCATATTCCCCCCATAAAAATTAGGGCTCAAGTATTTTCAAGTTTTTGTTGAAAAAATTGTTATACTGGAATTGAGAATCACAAGTAATTTTCTTGCACTCGTTTTGGAAACCACGTTAGATAAAATAGAAAAAGGAGTTACACTTATTCAAATATTTTGTTCTATAGGTTGTTATTATTTTGCAAAAGTGTTCCTAGGCTGGAAGTCAGGCATCAGGGCCTATGGCTAAAGCCTCATTACTGTGCCCTCCCTTCCTTCAGATTGCCCAACACAGCCACTCCTTGATGCTCTCTTGGATCTTAAAAAAAAAAATACTTTTCAAATACAAAGGCCACTCTAGAATGACCACACTCACCAAATGATGGGTCTGTGACCTTCTGCTGGTGGGCAGGATGGAAAGGACCAACTTAAGGAAATCCTGTCTCCACTGTGTATGTGTCCAAGGACTGGCTATCTAACTTGTTATAGATATTAATCATCATAAATGTTAGAACTCATCATAGGACCACCAATAAATACTCCTAATACATCAACATTTCTGAGCCCATAATAAAACAACACACCATGTGACCCCAGCATAGCCCTCATGGGCAAAATTGCCATTGCAGTTCCCAAGCAGGTATGTCTGCTTTCTTGTCTAAATAAAGCTGTTTCTTTCTGGCCTCTATGTTCCTCTATAAATTATTTTATTGACAACAACAAGAACCTGGACCAAAGTGGTCTGGCCTTCCATGGTATACCACCCTTACAACACTTCCAGACATTATATTGTACAAAAGAAGCTATTAGTATCTAGAGTTAATTTCTATTGAATATTCTATTTTCTGCCCTGAAAATTAAGTAACTCCTTATCAGTAAAAATATTTGTAAAAAAAAAAAAAACCTTTTTATTTTCACTTACACATATTATTTAAATTGTTTTTATTTTATTTTATTAAAAATTTATTTTTTTATGTTGGATCTCACTCTACCCCAGGATGTTATTGGACTCCTGTATGATGATCCTACCTCAGTCTCCTAAGTGCTAGGATTAAAGATATCAGCCACCAAACCAAGCTAAATGTATTTTATTCTGCCGCAAATCTTTCTAAGTTATACATTTCACTTCATTGCTCCACTTTACATTGATAATTGCTACAAAAGGGTGCTGGATGACTCTGGGATGAGAGCTGGAGATTAAAGCTGGTAGGTACTTTTTTGTTATGCCAGTTACCTACATCATTATTTCCTGATAATGTACTTTCACTTACAAATCTCCCTGTTTTGCAGAGATAAATTCTGCTAACACATCAAATGAGAATGTAGCAAGGAAAACTGAATAAGGTAATAAACAGCAAAGGACAACATGCATATTTAAAATATATGCCACTTTCCCCAGAGAAGATGAATCCTCAACAGTAGGTAGAAGAAAAATATCTAAAGTGCTTTAAAGATGCCACAAAACCCCTTATTTTACTGTGAATGAAATGTGAATAATACAACCAGTAACTTCAGTTTGGATTTTTGATAAGAACTGTAAGAAAGTTACCATAGCAGGTCTTCTTGTCCAAGGAAAGCTTCATTAAGTGTGGACAGGCACAGGCAGCGGACCTGTTGTGGCTAATGAGACACAGGTGAGAGCAGGGACCTCTGCCTTGATTGGCTGCACAAGGATTGGGAGCTGTGAGGATACAAGTAGGAAGAAAGAATCTGTTAGAGAACCTCTGAGGTTGACCAGGTGACTCATTTCATAGCTCAAAAACAAGTTGCCTATATAGAGCATATTATTGCCATGATTAACATGACAATAGCAGACAACTATACCCAGCCATTACATAACTGAATACACACCCCTACCCCCAGAAAAAAGAACTGAGAAAATCCTCTTAGTTTTCTCTAAGACAAATAACACATTTCTTACTACCCTAGAAGCATTTAGAAAAAATTCAGTCAGAGAAAATATCAGGAATCATGGCTGTGATTTAGTATATAATAAGCTCCAGTGGAACATAACACAAACAGTGGGGAGTTTTAATGGATATTCATATATTCCAAATCTGCCAATACAGATTAGGAAGGGAGGTGTCTTTGGTTGTAGATAGTCAGCTAGAGACACCAGCATAACCTATTTTCAGTCTGATCTAGAAAAGCTGAAAATAGCAACTATTATCTGAGTCTTCCTTATTTGTCTTGCATTTCTTTTGCAGACTTAGCACCTATGAGTGGGGCCCTTCCTGAGTCTGCGGTCCTCCTGGACTCATCAACTAGTGAAGAGCCTTCATATACATTTAGATTTGGCAAAGAGAGGTGTCCTAATTGGATACCTAATTCATGTAAATTGACCTGAGCTAACCCGCAGGAGTGAGAGTTTTATTGGTTTAGTATCTTGGTTTGGGAGCTTTGCTGGCTTTTTTCTCCCATTGCAACTCTTCTTAATAAATCCTCCATAATAGGCTCTTCACAGTGTGGGTGTGTCCTCAATTCTTTGCTAAAGATCAGCAAGGACCAGGGAGTTGAGACTACTGGCTAGAGGATATTAAGCTCGCCTAGAGTCCAGTCTCTTTCCTGCTTTAGTCTGGAGATCCCATCCTGTGACACTACCATATAGATAGCTGTCTGGCCTGAGCACACCGCTCTAACAAATGTCTCTAGGATTCTTCTGTGGCAGGTGCGCCATTTAAAAAAAAAAAATTGGTAACAAATTATGTAATAACATATTTTAAACACTTTACAGGAAAGAGTCACAGAGGAGATTGTCAATAAGTCCTGCCAGAATCTGATGTCACGCTATGAAGATAAGCATTGTCTTCTAACAATTGTTCATGAACAAGTCCTGCATTATATATGACAAGAATAGCACCTTTTTTTCTGGCCAATTCTTCCTTTACAACTAGGTGGCCCATTGAAGAAATTATTCTTGTTACTAAGTAATCTACTTTACTGTGATCATTTTCTATATTAATTGATTCTGTGACCAAGGTTTGTCCCACATGTGCTTACTATATTCTGTTATGTACATAACAAATTACTTTGATTTTACTCACATTTATAATATAAATTTAAAAGTTTCATTAATGTCATTTTTATTCTACCTCTCACCTTCTCTCTCTTCATTCCTCCCTCCCCCTTCCAAAGTTTACTGTATGCTAGACAAGTGCTTCACTACTGAGCACATCCCCACCCCTTGCATCATGACATTTAGATAAGATTTTAATTTCAGTTGATCAATAGCAATTATCTTCAATCTTATTTTTATACAGCTTATCTAAAGGAATAAGATGTTTAGAACTACCCTATGAAATTGAAGGCAGCAAAGAGGTTCATCACTTCTGACCTCACTAGAAAGATTTTAGCTTTCAACCAATGAGTGATAACTTCTAACAGGGGGAATTATTGCTCTAAGTAGACAAGGTTCATGACATAATACCACAAACTGTGTCACATTAGCATACTGAAAAAAAAAAAAAAAAGAAGCAGAAGGGTTTCTCTGACCTTCTCCACACACTTCTTTTCTTAGGAAGATCCTAAAACCTAAGAAGGATTTCCTGACACCTTCCTCTGAAGTGGGTCATATGACTCTCCTGTGAGAAGTGCTCTCAAAATCTCAGAGGAAAAGTGCATCCTTATCTCAGAAGAGGAAATATCTGGGGAAGAATGTAATCAGATAGGCTCATGGTGACTCCCAGCTTGTTCTGTCATCTTTGACCTGTCATAGTTCTTTACCACTGCCCATTCTTCATGAAGTGTAGGGCAAAAAAGACATAGATGTCAACTTTCATGAAGGCGCCATATCAATAACAATTGTATTAATTACAGTGGCCTCAGCTGTGAACCCGAGATGGTTAGAGAACAGGATAATTTGCCTTTTCTATTGTACTTAGTAAGCCTTTAAACACAAAGATTGAAAAAAAAAAAATCAAGGTGGTAAAATCAAGATGGAGATATTTGAAAAATTAAAAAAAACTTGTTATGTAATAATGTGATTTTTTTTTTTTTGCAGTCCATCATAGTTCTTACAGGATAGTAAAAGTATTCATGTTTTTTTTTTCCTTTCTTGATAATAAATTTAAAACAGAAATTAAAGTCTCAGAAATTACCCATTCTGATAAGAAAATCCACCAAAAACAAAGAAAATGCCCATAGGTGTGGGCTTAGAGACTGTTCGTGCTTGTCCTTCCATTATCCAGGCAGCCTGCATGTTCTGCTTGGTCTTGTCTTTTAACTTATATCTGCTAACTTGGGAGTAAGGAAAATTTGCAAGGTAGAAAAGCAAACCAGTAGGTGTGGAGGTAAAAAGGTGCTGCAGGAGAGAAGCCCAGAAGAAAGAGGCAGTGCTAGAAGAGTGTTAGATATTACCATCTGGGTTATCTAGTGTGGCAGGAGAAAATAGAAAATTCCAAATTTCCTATACTTGCAATAAAAAAGTAAATAGGATGAAGATAAAGGAAAGAAAACAAAATAAAATTATAAAGAGGAAAGAAATATGTTTAAAAACAAAGACAAAGGAAATGATTATTCCTAGAACAATATAAAACAAAATCCCTAACAATCTAAGAGTAAATACTTGGATTTCAATTTAATTATTAGTTTTAGACTAAAATCACTCTAGCCATTTTCATCTTCTACAATTATGATAAAATACTTTTTGAAAATAAATTGAACATATTAGTTTTATGTACATAGAAAAATTATACTGATTTTGTAGTCCAATGTCTGTATTATGATAATACTGCAACATATATAATTCACAATATTTTGTACTTCACACCTGGGGAAATTTACAAATAAATTTTACTTTATATCCTAATTTCTTCTCACTTTTTAAAAAAAAATCATTTCTTTATTTGCCAGTGACAGACAGATAACGAGGGAGAGAGAGAGAGAGAGAGAGAGAGAGAGAGAGAGGGAAAGAATGGGCATGCCAGGGCCTCCAGCCACTGTAAACGAGCTCCAGATGTGTGTGCCCCCTTGTGCATCTGGCTAACATGGGTCCTGGGGAATCAAGCCTCAAACCAGGCTCCCTAGGCTTCACAGGGAAGCACTTAACCACTAAGCCATCTCTCCAGCCCTCTTCTCACTTTTATTGATAAATCTTTGTTGTTGTTGTTTTTGTTTTGGTTTGGTTTTGTTTTTTCAAGGGAGGATCTCACTCTAGCCCAGACTGACATGCAATTCACTATGTAGTCTTAGGGTGGCCCTTGAACTCATACCTCCTACCTCTGCCTCCTGAGTGCTGGGATTAAAGGTGTGCACCACAACGCCCAGCTTGATAAATCTTTTGAAAGATTCTATCTGAATTAGACATCTGAACACAGTTCTCTACTCAGATTACTAAATTGGAATTTAGTTCATAATTCTCACATTTTGACACAGAACATGAATGAACACATGATGACCTCTAAAGCAAATGTGGTCCACTGACTGTTTTTATAGATAAAATTTGATTGAATGTAGCCATGCACATTAGTTTATGTATTACCCATGGTGGCTTTCATATAACCATAAGAGTCAAAAAATTTCAGCAGGGAATAATATTGCCCAAAACCTTTAAATATTTCTCAATCATTGATACAAGGACATTGACTATTTAATGAGAAATACTATGACAAAATCTAACAACAATACATAGGTTGTGATCAAATGAAGACATTTTCATTTCTATGTATTCAAGATATGGGAAAAGGTGACCTACTGATGGAATGTTCTTTGCAAACTCCACTAATGAAATGCATGTGCCATTGCATGATATGGTTTACTAAGTTCCTTTTGTCTGAGCTGTAAGTGACGAAACAAAGAGCCTTAGAGATGTGTATAATGTCTCTTACTTATGCACTATTTCCATGTATTTACGTACTTGTGAAGCACCTAGCTAGTCCAAATGATTTGGTCTAAGAACAAGATAGCCTTCTTTTATGGGTAGCCAGTTTAGGAGCACAGGCCCAATGGCCCATAGATACCACTCTGCCCTGGTAAGAATAAAGCTGCAGTCTGATTCAGTCTCATCCAAAGTGCTAAATAACAACAACTTCCCAACTATTTCCTGAAAGTTTCCCAGGTTTAGCACCCATGGGTGAGCCCTTCCAAAAATTAATAAGATCCTACATATACATCTGCACTTGGCAATGAAGTCCATCCATATTCAATGTCTGATTTATAACAATAGAACTGATCCAGGCCCCTGTCTAAGATTTTTTTTCTGTCCTTCCGTCTCCCCTCCAAGCCAGTCTAAGATGGGAAAAAATTCTCTTTTGATTTGAAGCTTTCTTGCCTTTCATCTCTCTTACTGCTAACTCTCTCTGAATAAATGTTTCATAATTTACCTTTTCCCAAGTCTCTGTTGTTCTCAATTCTTTGCTTTCTAAAATACATGGAAAAGGACTAGAGGCTCGAAGTCCACTCTCTCAGTGATTTAAGCTCACTCAGAGTCCAGCCTATTCTCCTACAACATCCTGGGCACAAAATTCTGCATCATAAACACTGTGAGACACTGGAATGTATAGTATATAGAACAAAGTGCTACAAGGAGTGTAATGTTTTACACTATAACCCCATGAACTGTTCTTTCCAATTCTCTAACCACTGCTTAATGTAAAATCTCTTCTTCTATATGGGTTATCATAGGTAGTAACTTTCCACAGGTAGCTATCTTTCTAAAATACAGATTTTAGCATCTGATTTGAGTGACATTCTTATATGTCCAAGTCTCAGCCAGACCACCTCCACTTCCCTCAGGACTCATCTGCATTACTGGCTAGTCCATCTATCACTCTACTCCATTCTTCAGTTCTTTTTCTTGGACATAATTGTTGTTGAAGAAGTCATCAGTCTTCCAAACAAACAAGTTTTGAGCTTCCAGGTATTTTTCCTGTTTACTTTCATTAGCATGTCTAATGATTTGTCAGGTTCTCACAGATGTTTCCTAATAAGTATTAATTTTCCATTTTCTTGTTCCAATATAAAGTATTTTTCCCTCACCTTTGGATGAGGGCAAAAGCCATGGAACTGGTTCTCTATGGCACTGCCTTAATTCTACTCTACTCTCTTTCTAAGCTAACCATTTGTCCTTCCAGCTTCACCTACCACTTGCTACCTGCAAATATATTACACAGGTGCTCAAATAGACTCTCTTGTGTTGCCTGAATATCTTATGTTTACTCTTCCACCTCCACTTGGTGGGCTTTGGTTCTGCTATAATCTCATAAATGTTTAATATCTTTCATTAACCTTCCTCCATTTTGTAACAAAATATTTTCCAGTGATGGCAGAGATGTTGATTCTCTCCATTTCTAAATGTTAGTATTATCTATTGACATTACACTCATTAGACAATTTGTTGTTTATTGAATTTTTGTTAGAGGTTAAATCTAGGGCATTGTGCATGCTGAGTACATCTTAGACCTGTGAGCTACTTTCTTGTACAATATTACAATTTGTGACACATATACATAATTTAAAAAATGTTTTTGTTTCTTTATTTGAGAAAGACAATAGGAACATGCCAGAACCACATGCCCCTACAAACAAACACATGCACCACTTTGTGCATATGGCTTCATGTGGGTACTTGGGAATCAAATCCTGGCAATTAAGCTTTGCAAGCAAACATCATTAACCACTGAACAACCTCATCAGCCTCCATAATTTTATGTTAGTACAGTGCTAGGTCTATAGTTAAATCAGTGATTTGCAAGCAGGATAGATGGCAAATATTTTTATTTTGCTGGCTTTACATTCTCAAATTATTTACCAAACTGTTGTTGTAAGACAAAATCATCACAAAGCAACTTAATACTTATTAAACAAGTAAACTCAATAGTACATCAAACACAGAGCTGGCTGAATTAGGCTGAGGACATAGGTTTCCCATTCTGACCTAGATATGATATTTTGGCAGAAACTGTAATTTGTACATGTTCATATAATTCACATATATTTTCTTAAAATTGTTATGGTAGCCATTACTATAATAGTCTTAAAGACATTTGGATCCATATGTCTGCTCAGGAATGTATGTGCTATGGGATCTGAAATAGTAGCAATAAAAAAATTGGAAAGTCAGTTACTCTTCTTAAGCAAATTAGGACTGAAGGTGAAATGATATGCTCAATACTATAGAACTGCAGTACTTTACACAAGAACAAAATGTTAACTATGCAGTCCACAAGACTGACATGTACACTGTGAAGAAAACAGTAACATTAAAGATAATTTCATATTTCATGCAGACTACATTTAATTACATTCCATTTCTCATCAGCAAAAATTAAATACTTTAAAGCCAAACAATTATTTTATCCAGTAAATTCTTGTGAAATATGTGCAAATGTTGATGCACTATAAAATATGCATGATATTTATTTAGCTAATCAAAACATTGAAGCAGAATGTCTGGATCCATTCTGTTTGATGAGAGGGAATTTTATATCCCTTTTGTATAGTTCTTCATAGTCCCTCATATAAATAAACCTAATTGCTACAAAATAATTAATAACAAATAATTTATTTATATTGGTATTTTTTTTCTTTAAAATTAATAATTTGCCCATTTAATATTGGAGAATTTGAGGGAATACAATCTTTCTTTTTCGTTTATTGCTTATTTATCAAACTCAAGACTTTGCTCATTCTAAGTAAACATTCTAACTGAACTCTACCTTTAACCCAAGTTATTTATTTAAAATACAGACATACACAATATGATATGAACAAATAAAATGTGTTCTCATTGATTTAGTTTTATAAGATCCCAGCAATACTTTGCATGTAGCAGCTGCACTTATTACATGATGTCATATTGTATTAAGTAATTTTTTATTGCATATCATGCTTATGAAATATGAAATTGCAAAAAGTAATATCATTTGATATTAGGCAAACATATGTAGTCCAAAGAGTTTTCCTTAGTCACAGGTATCTTTTCTACTTATTTATGCATAAGTTTCCTGAAAAAGTGAACATAAACATGGAACATCATGTCACAAGTAAAGTGTATCTTAAAGTACCCATAAACTTTTAGTTCTTCCAAAATGACAAAGTTTTGCCCTCATCATAGTACTTTATAGTAGTTTCAAACAGGGGTGATTTCAAATAATTGGGGATGTAGCTCAATAGAAAAGCATTTTCTTTAGCAAGATTGAGAGTATAGGTAAAATTCTCAGTACCACAAATAAGAAAGAAGGATGATAGATAGATAATAGATGATAGATAGATAGATAGATAGATAGATAGATAGATAGATAGATAGATAGATAGATAGGGACACAATGTTAAATCCTGAGGAAAAATTAGTATACAATGAATAACAAATTGCAACCTTCAAAAGGTGGAGATTCTCCTCCATCAAGCTAGATTTGTTTTTGGGGGGATTTCTTTTTATTCTGGGAGTATACAGCTTAGTATACAATGTTGGTGGTAAGTATAATAGAACATGCTAATAGCACCTTGTGAAATGCCTCATCTCCCAAATTTATTAAATGATACTTTACTTCCTAAGTAGTAATGGTATCACTAATATATAATACATATAGACTTTCGGGGTAGGATTATTTTTGTTGCTTTCTTTTTTTCAAATAAGATATCATTTTCTCACAGATATTGTTAAGACAACTTTTTCTATAGAAGTGTTTTCCTGAGTCAATTAGAAGTACTTAGTATTGTGATTATTTTTTGATAATCTGCAAATCTATTTGCATATGGGTACATGGTCAAAAATGATAAAAGTAAGATAGATAGACAAAGTCAGTCACTTGTGAAACCCTAGCACTTGTAAGGCTGAGGGAGAAGGATCATCATAAGCAAGAGGCAAGCTTAGTGAGCTTCAGGACAGCCTGGCGTAAAGAAGGAAACTCCACCTCAAAAATACAAAATCAACTATTCAACTCCCCCCAAAAGACAAAAATTAAATTGTCCGAAGTAGAAATTATAATCATTTCATCACTATTGCTAAGCATTAAACATTTTATAGGCATCATTGCTGCCATTCCAGTTTCCAGGAAAAATAAAGTCACCTTTGAAAAATATTAGAAATACTCAAAACAAACGAAGGGCAAAATCCCAGAATATGAGATAAAATATGCAAACCTTTCTAACTAAGCCAATATGCAACCTTTCTGAAGAAGCCAATTGAGCTGGAGAGATGGCTTAGTGGTTAAGTGCTTGCCTGTGAAGCCACAGTTTATGTAATAGCTCTTGTAACTGAGAAATAGGAATTGGTGTCTCCCTCATTCTCTTATGTCACGGGTTTTGATGGTTTTCTGCGTTTATATAATATTAATATGATGATATCATTTAATTTGTACAGTCACCAATCATTGTGGTTTTCAAGATTAAAATAAACTAAAGTTTTTTTTCTAAATTTCTCCAGGTATGCAAAAATAGTAAGTACATTGATGCTTTTTTCTTTTTTGACATTTCTGAAAGAGATAATACCGACAGTCAATGTCATTTTCTTATGCTATCACCATTTTATTTTGTGACCATAGTCTCTTTTAGCTCTGCAATTTCTTGGTCCCCTTTTTCTTGGCATTCTTCCTCAGACTCCTTCTAATTTTGGTGTTCTCCAAGGCTCTCCCCTTGTCTTCTACTGTTTTCTGCAGCATTCTTAAGAAATCTCATGTAACCTCAAGGCTTAAACCTATAGATAAGTGAAGAGGAAAGTTCTCACTCCAGAAAACACTGTTGCCTTTATAGCCCTAGATATTCAACTGTAATCTAGAAGTTTGTCAAAGTCTTCATGTCCAAAGCTTAATTTTTCCAATTCATCCTTTAGCTAGATTTTAGCCAACTATGGCTTCAAGAGTAGTACTAAACTGTTATATATTTTTTAGATTGCTTAAAAACGAGGAACGGTGTTTCATGACACACAGGTAGTATACGGAACTCAGATTATAGCATCTAATATTAGAAAACAGTCCCAGCCTTGTCTGCATTTGGCTCCTTTTACATTAAAACAGTAATTGAGTAACAGCAACAGCGACTCTCTGGCCTAAGAACAAAATGCTTTTTGTTTGTTTATTTGTTTGTTTTGCATTTAATCTAGCCGACCCTTCTTTAAACTATCCACCATAGTCACCATGTCACACATTGTCTGAGAATCTAATCACAGCAAGTAAAAATCAATGTTCCCAAATTATTCTATGCCTTACCTACCTCCCAACCACAAACTTCTATGACAATTGCTTTTTGAAAGTTTTCTTTTTATTTATTTATTTATTTTTATTTTAGAGAGAGAGACAGAGACAGAGAGACAGAGACAGGTATGCCAGAGCCTCTTGCTGCTACAAACATACTCCGGATACTTCTTTTTACCACTTTGTGCAGTAGGCTTTGTGTAAGTAATTGGACCCGGACTATCAGGCTTTTTAAAAAAGTAACTTTACCTGCTGAGCCATTTTGTTGACCCTCACTATTTCTTTTTGATTTTGCCTCTAAATAGCTATACTATGCTCTCAGTTCCTAGGACCATCTCCCACATTTCCACATCTGTCCCCCTAATCTACATTGGTAACTTTTTATGATGATTAACTTTATGTATCATCTTGACAGGGCTATAAATAGGATGCCCAGACACCTTAGCAAGCATAATTATGAAAAGATTAGCATTTAATTAACATATTTAATAAAATGATCCTTGCAGGGGGCATCATCCAACTGGAAGACCTGAGCTGACCACAGTAGTAGAGAAAAGGCAGATCTCTGGTTGAGCTGCCACTTTCCTTTCACCCAGCAGTGGTGCTCTTAGCTCTCAAACATGTGAACCCCTGGATTGGAATTGATGCCAATGACTCTCTACTGCTCCTGTTTTATAGCCACTCAGTTCTGCTTGAGTTACACCTTAAGTCATGCTGGTTTACTGCTGTATTGACAGCCAACTATGAGACATCTCCACTCCCATAGCTATATAAGCTACTACCAAGAAACTCAGCCATTTTTCTTTATATGTAAGTTTAAGTTGTTTACATATATGTACATATAGTATTTATATACTTATATAATTGCTTATGTTACAAAACACTCTTAAATACCCATGGAACACTAATTTAAAATAGTTCATATGCTAATTCCTACTTTATATATTTTTATTAAATAATGAAAATTTTAATAGATTTTCTGATGTCATTATTATCTATGGCTTACAAATAAAAAGGCAGAAATGGAGAGTTTAAATAACTTGTCAACGATGTTTGCTAATTCATGCATGTTTTATGATAAAATATGCCAATAATGAAAGGAATATCATACAATTAATGGAGGTTAGGATTTGAAATTAGGTCCAATCATTAACTCTGGGCATACAACTCTAAGAATAAATGATTGTATATGTAATTATGTGTATGTATATATATATATATATATATATATATATATATATATATATATATATAGTATTTTATATATATATATGTTATATATATAATATAATATATATATATATATATAAAACATACTATGCATATAATTTAAAATGCCCACTATTGCTCATTCATGTTGCATATGATCAAATTTTAGGTTTTAGTGGTGACTACTGCTGTCTGTCATGGTTATTGTTAAGATGGAATCTCCTGATAAAGCACCAACTGGCTTCAAATTCATGATTCCCCTGTCTCAGCTTCCTAAATGCTGCTCTTGGAGGAGTGTGCTAACAAACCCCATTAAGCTTTTATTTATTTCTTCCTTATTTCATGTAATAACAATATTAAAAGACAAAAGGATCTAAATTAGTTTTTTTTTTTAAATTTTGCTTATATCTAGTAACTAAACTAAATATGTATACACAACAAATGTTAACCTGCAATAAATCGAAATTAAAACTTTATTAGCTTCCTACTTAGAAACATTAGATAACTTTAAAGAGTATTTATATAATTCATTTCATTAATTTGTAAAAATGTCTGAATTTTTTTTTTTTTTGAGAATCAATGCCACACATTTTTTTTTTTTTATTTTGGTCATTGCTCTCCCACCATTATTCACCAGACAGCAAAGACTGTATTGTTTAGATATTAGCACTGAATCTTGTTGCCATGTCCATTGTGAAGTTCTCTGTGGAAATATGACCATAATGAATATGTTCTTGCCTCTTCCCTCAGCAGTGGAAGTTACTTCACTGACATAGATAAACAGGACAGATGATGTTTGTTATACAGTCTCTGAGCTCACAGTGGGAGCAAAATAATGCAATGTGATCACTCCCAAAATTTGATATGAATTGAATTTCATTTAGGAAGTAGCAAGATTTCTTTCTAGTTGACAATCTGTAAATGTATATAAAGTCTATACTATTTACACTGAATCTTGAAAAAATATGTTTAATTAGAAACACAAGCTAAAATATTTCCTATCGTATTCAAAGTGGAGATATAACACTTTAAGTATTTTTTCAGTAAGTAATGCCAAAAAATACCAAATTCATATCATTTCTTTTACATATAAGAAAAATCTTGCTAACAGTCTCACTTTCCTTCCCATTCTATGCATTCAGAAAGGGTCATTTCAATGTGTGCAAGTCAGATGGCTTTACATAGGTCATAATCTAAAGGAGAAAAATAATGTGGTATGAAGACACAGGCCATTTCTCATGGGCTAATTCATAGAAGTAACTCTAAGTATAAAAAAATAATTCTCCCAAAACTATTATATAGTCAAGAGGATGAAATACAGCTACACAAATATTTTTCAGTTGGACAATTAAATTAGTTATATCTTACAAAGGCTTTTCATCAACTTAGGTTGGTTGTAATTAAATATTCCTTATGTTGAAGGAAATTTTTAGAAAAGGATATATTTTATCATTTTACCACTTACCATTTTACCATTGCTATATTGATAGTCAGAATCACAGTTACTTGCTGATTTTAAACAGTAAAAGTCAATATATTTAATTCTTTTGAAGTGCAAACTGATTAGGTTCTGTGCCTTCTCTAATATTCTACTACTGTGCAAGGGAGAGGAGCCAAATATAGTAGAAAGCACCAAAGGGATTGCTCATGTCAGCCCAGATAGGTAGGAACACCCATGTAGTAAAAAAGGATAACTACACAAGAGAGATGAAACCAAGAGATTGGGAATGCCTGAGGAGTACCCTAGATTCAGTCAGGCTGGAAGAGAGATGGCACAGAAAATGTGACATGTGAGGAAAGTTTGGCAAAGAATCAGTGTCAAGAAAGAATCAATACAGAGCACTAAAGACAAAGCAGACATGATTATTTCCAGTCAAATCTAGAAGACAACATGACATGAATTACAAAAAAAGATTTAAAGTGTGAAACAGAATACTAGAAATGACAATGACTTGGAAGCACTTTAAGTAAAATATGGACTGTAACATCTGATACATACATACATATAGATAGATAGATAGATAGATAGATAGATAGATAGATAGATAGATAGATAGATAGATGGATGGATGTAACATCTCACTGTAAACTCGGCTGACCTGGAACTCACCCTGTAGTCCTAGGCTGACTTCGGACTCACAATGATCCTCCTGCCTCAGCCTATGGAGTGTTGGAACTAAATGTGTGTGCCACCATACCTGGCTATTATATGTAATTTTGAAATGCTGATTAAGGGGCCATTATTGGCAATAGACTGAGCATTCCATAGGTTATGGCATATATAGTAGAACAGAAGGATAAATGGGTGAGCTGATGTTGGAGTTTGCTCCAAATGGTCATGATATCAGGAAAAAAAAATAGAGATTTTTCATAAGAATTATTTGTGGGGATTAAGTAGGAGTTATAACATCATGATAACACCCAGAAGAAGATACTTCTGAGCCAAAATGTTGTCCAAATCAGGAGGCATTTGGGCCCTTGCGCTGCGGACCCCCAGCCAGTTGTTCCCTCAATCCTCCAAACACAGTGTTCTGCCTCACGAAACTGAGATAGATAGATCAAATAAATGTTTCTTTGATGTCTCTTTAACTTTCTGGTTATATTTTAACAATATGACCTATATTCAAACCTGAGGCAAACAAACTGTATGCATTTTCCCGCAATTCCTACAATTTCTTGATACTATGTTAGGCACTGAAAATTGGATGAGTTAGTCTAAAATTTATCTTTTTATTATTTTATGAAGATAATTAAAATGGGAGGCAGGACCATCCACATTTAAGTAAATAAAGTTAGGACCTCTACTTCATACAATACCTTATAACTTACAGAAGCTATTCTATAATTCCCACACTAAATAATTGACATGAAAATAAATTTTGTGTGCTTACAACATGTTGCCAGCACTCACCCTGTGGCTGTCGACTGGGATGGTAGATTTGAAGGTCAAAAGGCTGTGCACTGGTTTTCTGAATCACACTGACATTCTGCCCTGTCCACTTATTGGCCTTTGACAATGTGTTGGTCCTCCAGTCTGTCCAGTATACCTCACTCCCATACAGAGACACAGCGAAAGGGTGAGACAGGTACTCATGGCCTCTAATAATTTCTATCATGTGTGTTCCATCATAGAGGGCTGAATAGATAGCATCTGACCTAGAGAAAGATAAATATGACAGTGGTTTTTTCAATGCTCATTGAAATAGCCAGCAGATACAGTAATATATCACAGATAAATGACAGAGAAAATAAACTGCAAAAAAATTACGGGTCCATATCTAATTCTTTCCAAAGCAAAAATATTAAAATCTCTAGTTTTAATATATGATTTCTCAATACTATTCAATGCTGTTAATATTATCTGAAGAAAGTAAACAAAACGAGAGAATAGTATATATTTTTAACCTTGCATCTGTCCAAACTATCCTCTTTTCAAAGTGGTCCACAGTCAGACCATTAGGCCATGCCCCAGTTTTCATGTCTTTGTAGATGGTTTTTCTCCCAGCACCACTCATAGAAGCTGACTCAATGCGAGGGAAATTGGCATCCCAGTCTGTCCAGAAGAGAATTCTGAAGAGAAAGAAATAATGTCATTGTTTTAATCATTCATTTCACTAATATTTATCTCATTTATGTACTTTGTGCTAAGTAAATGGACCTGTTATCTAACTTAGTGGCTTGGAGTGTAGAAGAATAGCAAAACTGCATAAACTCATATATACTAGGAATGTTTGAAAGAAGTTGTAAGAAGGGAAAATAGCCCTACTTACAGGAGGCACCAGGGAAAAGTACTTCATGGAGGCTACATTTTGAATGAAACTTAAGATTGAGGAGAGCAGTGTAGATAGCTTGACAAAATACAAAATAAATGCTGAAATTATAATGGAAAAGAAGAGCTGCTCTTCAGGCTCAGAAAAAAAAAAAAGACAAGGGAAAGTAAAGGAGGAAGGGCAAGAACATACACTAGTTATCATACAGAGACAATTATAGAGGCAAGGAAATGGCATGTGCTAATTTATTTAAAAGACAGGAGAAGATGGCTGTGCTCAGTTACATGGTGGTGGCGGTGAAGAAGTGGAATATAAATAAATGTGAGGTATCCTTTCCAGGTAAAATGTCATGCAGCAGCAATGACTTAGATGCAAGGATTGAGGTAAAGAACACAATAATTTCTTTATTTTAGTAAACTCAGAAAGAAGGTATGGGGGGGGTCTATTCTCCTTTGAATAAAAGCTATGAGGATAAAGAGATTTCTGCAATAAGAATGCCTACATTGCTGTTTTCTATGCATGAAATGCTCAAGGGTCGATTCTCCATTGTGTAAAACAGGGTGGGAGAGGAGAGAGGCAGATTCCATGAGCTGGTACTGAGCACAGATATCATAACAGTCTACAGGCAACAGTCACGGTACGGTATGTTCTCCTACCAGTTTTGGCAGTGTGCTGGTGAGAAATAGCAAAACTAACGCTGGTAAATACATCTGTTCCTCATCATAACTACATATCATTTTATGACTTTTAAAATTGTTCCTATTATTTTTATGATACTTGTGTACAGGGATTTTGTAATTTACCTTAGAAAACTATAGCTCTTTAAGCAAAATTTAACATTCAATAAACTTACATTCTCTTTAATGAATTTATGCCTGCTTAATGAAATGTAGAATACTATGAAATGTATGTATTCATTATACCATTTTTGAGGAGTCTCTGATCTCTCATCCCTGTCACAATTATCAGTGGGAAATGGTTCAGAACATGAAGCAACAGACTACAGGCTACAGCAAAGGATGGACAGAGAAGGAAGAGAAACCTGCTGCTTTGCATACAAGATAAGGAACTAGACATCCAAGAAATCTTACTAAAATAACTGTACCAGTGTTGAATAGTGGTAACACAATGTTTTGTGTCGAACTTGGAATCAAAGTTCGTATCTGTCCCTTTTTTTGCATAATTAATATCAGATTCAATGTTTTGTCTGAAGTTAAAACTATAATAAGAGTGTACTTGCTAGGAGTGTTTTATGAGATAATGTCCATAAACAAGCTGGCATACAGGATGACTATCACAGACAGGTGTATGTTTCATGCATTCCAACAAAATGAAAATACATATGTATAGAGAGTAAATACACTTAAAGAGAAAGATTTTCAATTTTTCCAAACTGTTAAAGAAAGAGAAACTGGAGGGGAGGAAGAGAATTTTGATGTCAGTGTTTAAATGCTATAAGAATATGTATAGGAAAGTTCATTGGTTTTCAAAAGTAAGAATAGTTGAATCCATGAAAATATGATTCATAATATACTGTATGATTGGATTCAGCTCACACAATGTTTCTCAATGAGTATGTTTGTAATAATAATTGTTTAGATAAATCATGGACAGTTTTAGGTATTTTGAAAGCTATGGTAATAGAGAAATTTCCACAAAAATTGATGCTCACATTGCATATTCTCTGTGAAATGCTTGAAAAAGTGAAACTTAGAAAAAAAAATATGAACAATAACAACTGAAACTATAACTCACTAACTGTTAACACTGAATAATGGGTTAAAAAAGTACTATAGTATTCAATTATATTTATGATCATTGCTGTCTCTCTTCTCTGTCTTTTTCTTTGTGTTTGCAAAAAATAAATAGTTTTTTATAAAAATTGTTAAAAAAGGAAAAGGAATAATAATCTAAAAATAAGTTTGATTATCTTTGGAGCCATAAATCTACATTTGTAGAAACCTGTCAGAATTAATGAAGATTGTGTTTCATATTTAGTCATGATGACACAAGGACTTTGAAGCACCATCCCTGGTGTGTGACAATGGAAAATTAGTGTCTCTTTCTTGCTTCTCACTTAAGCCTTCCACATCTAGAATCAGTACTAGCCATGGGTATGTTGCTCTATCTTTGGGTATATTAGAGTAGGCACACAAAGTTGTGTACAGCAAAAAGAGCAACATAGCTTGGGACAATCTGTAGTGGCCCAATATAAGGCCTAATATAAGGGATCCTTTCATAGTGTGAGTATGCTTTTTCTATAGTGGTCAATGTGATAATAATCTTCTGTAAGTTTTAGTGGGAAACATCCCATACTTAACAAGTTTTAAAATTAGTTTCTCTGAAAGTATTCTTGACTTTGCCACAAGGTATTTCACAAAACCAATTTGAAAAGTTGATTTCATGGATCATTGTTTTATAAAATTCTAGATATTCTTCTTAACACTTTAAAGTGCAGTGTTTGACAGATCATTTTCCCATTTCTTTATTTTTTTTAAATATATGGGTAGTTCACTGAGCACATTATTTCTTTAAATATCCAATGATTGACTCCCTCTTTGAACAGAAAATATGGAAATGTTCAGCCACAATTGCTTTTTGTAAAAAGAAGCTATAGCCTGCAGATCCTGTATTTGCTGCATTCATAGGTTAGTCTTTTTGTGGATTAAGTTGGGTCTATAAATCTTGATCAACTTAGACTATGACATAGGTTCATCTAGCATGTAAAATTACAGAAGATTAAAGGAAATGATCTTTGCAAAAAATGAGATTATCTATTTCACCAGATTTTCTAAAACCAACAATGGATAGAAATTACAATATTCTCAGGTACACTTAGAATTTTATTATAGTCTCATTGATCTTAAAGACTGCTATTGCTTTTTTAATGTGATCTGCAGTAGAGTGCATTCACTGGGACCTAAGAGAAGCAAACACCAGCAGTACAAATGGAAGAAGACAGGCAGCAGCATACAATGAAGGCAGTGCAGCCAAGCAAGGTGTGATGCCCTGCACATCCCAGGCTCTCTTGAGTAGTCATGCTTAATATGGAACTTGATGGTCAAGAGGGATTCATGCCTTTGTTACGATCACCAGAGCACTACATGTGCTACTTAAAAATGGAACACAGAAAATAGCTCCTTCCTAAAAGCCCCCATTTACCACTCTGGAGACTGTAAACTTCCAGAACACTGAAGTATTATAGTGTGATGGCAAGAATGTTCGATTGCAAAATAAGTCCAGTGGGTTATATGCTGAAGAAGTGCCACATTTGATAGAAGTGGAATTCTTATATACCATCTGGAAAATGTTCTGCAAAGACCTTGATGGCTGTAGGAAGCTCACACAAAATAATACACATATTATAGAAGGGGCTCTCTCCCTCTGTCATGTTGGGGAAGCAAAATGGTTACTTGCACAGCTTTTCATTCACGCTTCTAAACAAAGTTTACAGTGTTTCCCACCAGCACTCCTTTATAGTGTTCCTTTGTGTTCTGTTCATGGGCAGACATTCATTATTTAATAAGCATCTGTGAACACCTTTATGTATATCAAGAATCATGATGTATTTTTAGACTTGGAAGCTATGTTCTTCCCATGGGAAAATTTATGATTTTGTAGACAATATGATTATGCTGATATAAACTGTATCTGTCAACAATTATCCAGATTTCTGTTCAAATAAACTCAAAAATATTAAGTATTTTTAGAGTGCCTATCAATATGCATTCAAAGTTTTCTTGTTTTTCACAAAAAAATGGCAAATAAAGGGAAAACGTGTTTTCATTTAACATAGCACTAAGGTGGTCAATTTATGTAAAATTATTGTTTTGAGATTAGTGTGTGCACATGCACACAATGTAAGGTATGCTTATTGTTCCTTTGTTCTCAATCTATCTTATAAAAGGTTCAATGTTTAAAATAATCTCAAATTTTCTACCAAACTATCCAATAAACCCATAACTGTTTTGATACTTGCACTTAAAGTTAACTATGACTGTACTTTAAGATGTTGACATAAATCTCAGGTTTTAATCATCCACCTATTCTACTTAACAAATCCTTTACTGAAAATCCTATCAAATTATGACAGCCAAACTGTCAACCTTTCAAGTAATTCTCACACTAGGATGAATTAGCATCATCATTTGAACTTTCATCAGTTTTTGCCAAATATGAGTTTAAATGTGTTATTTCCTCAGTCTGTTTTTCTTTAAAAATTACCTCCATAGCAGTGTTGTTCTGTTAATTAATCTCACACTTTGATGGTGGTTAGTGATGGGAGGCATACCCTCAGGGGCATGAGAAAGTGTACTTTACATCCAAGCTGGCTTTAGCTTCTTGAAGGATTTTTCATTGCTAGAGTGTCCTGGGAGTCACTGAAATTCTGTTTGGGATTTGCACTTAATAGTCTGGGTGTCCTTTGTGTATCTGTTTGAAAATTCTGAGATAATTTTTTCCTCTCAGGTTGGAAAACCTACAAAAGACAGATGAATAAGCTTGCCCTCTGCCCTCAGCCCCATGCTTCAGAATGGGAAGCATATCACAACCCTGCCACTCTGCCTGGTCAGACCATTTCTACACTTCTGTACATCTGTTATTGCTTGTTGTCTCTTGGCCATTTGTAAACATTCACATCTACCTTCTCATGTTGGCATGTGTGCCAGAGATACTTTATTCAACATTTCCCTTTCTCACACAGATGGGTCATGATTTTCAGAGACATTTATCATACTAATAACTGGGGGCTAACTCCACAATGCATGACCCATTTTCAATAATAAGGAGGGTCCAATGGGAGGGGGTAGATCACAGATGAGCCTAAATAATGGTACCAAACTGCCTGTATTTACTGAAAAGAAAACTAATAAATTAAATTAAAAAAAAATTTTACAAGGAAAAGTAAAAAAAAAAAAAAAAAAAAAAAAGGCTTGTGCCACTGAGACAGGTGTGGTAGATGGGGACTTCCCATCAGCAGTGGTTGTCCTAGGGAGGAAACCCCTGTTTCTTGCCCTAGAAACTTTGTCAGTGGAGCAGCAGACTATTTGCATTTGGGGAACATATTGCTGAAAATAAGCACCTTTCTCACTTATTATAATAGGTCTCATGTGAATTGTTATTACATTAAGTAATGAAGAAAATGAGTCAAAACCGACAATGTAAATTAGGCAACACACTAGGAAAAAAAAAAAATTCTCACTTCTGAGTTCACCCTTGACACAGCTTCCTGCTTGCAAAATAAACCAGAAATAAAGGCTTTCAAATAAAATCTTTCAGTATTATAAATGTTTGTGACTGACTAAACATAAATTTTATTTTATTTTTATTTATTTATTTGGGAGAGAGGAAAAGAGTAGAGAGAGGGAGAGAAAGACAGAAATAGAGACAGAGACAGAGAGAGAGAATGGGCATGCCTGGGCTTCCAGCCACTAGCAGAAAACTTAATTCGCAAGTGCCAAATTGTGCATCTGATTTATGTGGCTCCTGGGAAGTCAAACCTCAGTTCTTTGGCTTTGTAGGCAAGTGCCCTAATCACTAAGCCATCTTTCCAGCCCTCAACATACATTTTAAACAAAGCCTGTGAATATAAAGCTATATACCCTTTGGCAAAGATTGCTGATTTGGGATTTCCACTTTTGACACTGATTGGTGTTCCCTGGATTTTGTGTTTAAAGTATAGAATATTACTGACAATATTTTGCAGATCTTGAAAAATATTTTTATATATTTATTTGGGAGAAGAGAAAGAAATAAAGAGGGAAGGAGGGAGAGAGAGAGAGACAGAAAGACAGATAGAGAGACAGACAGGGAGAAACAGAGAATGGGCATCAGGGCCTCTTTCCACTGCAAAGGAACTCCAGATATATGCATTACTTTGTGCAACTTGCCTTACTGGGTACTTTTGCTGGTCTTATTGAAGTCAAACTAGCATGCTTTGCACATAAGTTCCTTTAATCACTAAGCCATCTCCCCAGACTGGCTGACTTTTTACATGATGAATGTTTTAAGTTCGTGTGCAGGTGCACTTGTGTTTGTATGTATATGGAGGATAGATAACAACCTTGGGTATCTTCCTTAGGAATGCCATACATCTCTTTTGAGATGAGTCTCTTCTTAGCGTAATACTGTCAATTAGTCTAGACTAGAAGGCCAGTGAGTTTCAGGGATATACTTTTGTCTCTCTGCCCAGTGGTGTAATTGCAAGTGCATATCACCATACCTACTATTTTTACATGTGCAGTAGGGGTTGAACCAGATCCTCATTTTTGTAAGTCAGACACTTTACAGACAAACAGCACTATATATACAGCCCCTATTTTTCAGAATTAGCAAAAAAAAAAATCAATAGCCAAACTCCTGATCAGGAAAATCATTACTAAAATTAAAAAATATCCATGATTATCAGTTGCATACTATCTCTCTAGATAAACCTCTTCTCAAAAGAAAGAAAGTGAAATCTTAAACATGGTCATATTCTTAATTTCTCCAGAAAGTAAGTGACTAGGTGGGAATGGAAAATCATGTCTTCTAAATCCAAATCTGATGTTTCTGTTTTGTAGCTTCAAAACTGATCACCCACAGGACCAGCAGGGGCAATAACCTGAGCTCTGCATTTGACCTTGTTTTTCTTAATGTCTTTTCTCTTTTAACTTCCTCATCATCAGAATCTCTTGATAGACTCCTTCAAGCTGATTTTAATTTTCTTTTAAACTGACTCTGAGAATACACAAAATAAATAAAGGGCAAGGTGGTTAACATCTGTGACTGTTTAGAACAAAGGCTTGCCCTGTGGTTTGCAACCATTAGAAACAATTACAGCATCTCCTTGGCAGGACAAGGAGAAATTCATTAAATTACTACTTGAAAAAGGGTTGAAATGGCTTCCAGTGGGGCTTCATGCTCTTTTTTCTAAGAAGGACATGTTCAGTTTCTGTAAATCCCTAAGTAGTTACTTCCTATACCTAAACTTTCAATGAATTTGAATGTATTGTCATACTGGAAAATACAGGTAAACACACACATACATATGTATGAATATAGATAGGTAGATAGATAGATGATAGATAGATAGATAGATGATAGATAGATAGATAGATAGATAGATAGATAGATAGATAGATGTATGTATATACATATATATGTATAAAGTAAACATTTTGGTTCATCACTAATGAGGTAACTGATTGATATTGGAAGAGTGAGGCTATGCCAAAGTGAATCAGTGAAAGGAAAATGTTGGTACCCATATCTCGGGTCCAGTGCAATGGCCCTGGGGTGTTCCATGGCTCCTGCTATGAGTGTAGTTCTCAGTGAACCATCCAGTTTGGCAACCTCAATTTGGTCCAGGTTGCTGTCTATCCAATATATGTGGCCTGCTATCCAGTCAACAGTCAGGCCTTCTGGAGTCGCCAGGCCATGTTCCACAACCACCTCTATGGCACTAACACCTGGAAAACAAAAGAGAGAAAGAGAGAGAGAACAGCATGTGTAACCATGCTTTGAGCATGCTAAGCAGAATAGAAATGGAAAAGTACTTTAACATGACTTTATGGTGGAGAGTTCTAGTGCCAAAGATGTACTAGCACAGAGGAAACTGTCCCCAAGTTGAGAATTAATCACTTCACTCACTAGAAATGTTATATTTTGTTAATCCCTTCAGAAACTTTTTAACAACTCCAAGCATAATAAAATTGTGAAGTTGTAAAACAGTTATTATTGTTTCTGGCATTGTTTCTAGGGTAGAAAAAGAGATTTAAATATATGTAGATTAATTAGAAAGAGAGATAGAGAAGGGGAGGAGGTAAGAGACAAACACACAAAGAAAGAGAGCGTGAGAGAGAAAGAGAGAAAATATGAGTATGCCAAGGCCTCTTGCCTCTGCAAGCAAATAAATTCCAGACACATTCACCACTTTGTGCATCTGGCTTTATGAGCATGTTAGGAAATTAAATGACAGGTTTGCAAAGAAATGCGTTTAGCCGCTGAGAAATCTCCCCAGCTCCTGCTCAAGAGACTCTTGAAAATGATCATATTCTGTTTAAAATCAGTATGATTTAGTTCAAAAGTTGATCTTCAGGGGTAGAATAAAGAGAATAATTCTATGTGTAATGACAAACTTGTGGCAATTAAGCCTCCTTGTGTTTTCTCCTTTTTGAAGTATTATGGATGACCATGCTGTCATGGAATTCAAAGTTAACATAAGCCATACATCACAATCATCCTCTTCACTGGGCCATGTAAGGATGCACACATGCACATAGAAGGCTTGAAGGTAAGCCAGAGAAAAACAAGCATTTGCAGGGTATGGTACTGCACACATTTATCCCAGAACTCTGGAGGCAGAGGTAGGAGGATCACTGTGAGTTCAAGGCCATTGTGAGACTGCATAGTGAATTCCAGGTCAGCCTTGGCTAGAGTGAGACCCTACCTTGAAAAGCTGAGATCTACCTTGAAAAACTGAAAAGAAGAATAATTGTCAATACTGTTATCTGTTTAATATCTTTTGGAGTAAAATAAATCATTTTCTTACCTTCTTTTTTTTTTTTTTTTTAATGCTAAACCCTTGGAGACGTTGGTCTGTCTTGTTCCTTGGCTTTGTCATTCTGTTCACATGCATTGGCCTGTCTTTACAACAGAGCTCAAACATGTCTGACACATTCCTATTGTGCTTTAGGTAACTACTTGGTAAGTCACTGATCTCTTAGTATTGGCTTGTTTTGTTACTACATTTAACTCCCAGTTTTTCAGTGGCATATTTTGCCATGTCCTCTTTCGCATCATAATTTTATCTTCCTTGGGCTTTTATTATGTATCACTCATCACCTTCTGGCATATTTTATTATCCACTTTGCTAGCAGGATTTTTACAATAGTTTATGATGCGACCAGAAGTGTTGATCATGCACTTTAACAGTATGGGTTTTAAATAAATAACCAACTCACCCTGTGAATCTAAGTTGATTATTTTAATGAAAATATGGTCCTAAGGCATGTGAAACAAAATCATACATCATAAGTTCATTTTACTTAAACATTATTATTTTGAATTTTCAAAACTGACTAAGAGAGAATTTATCAGTTTGATATGCACGCCACACAAATGTAATATTTTCAAGGTTAGTATTATGTATGAATATCTTAAAATAATGTTTGTTTTGACAAGAAATGTCTACTTTAGACAAAACTTATAAGTTGAATTATGGCAAAATTATTTAGTTAATCTTGGTAGTCTTTAAATTTTTCATTAGTTCACTGAATGTTAAAAGATTGTAACCAAAATAAAAAAATACCCAAATGAAAACAAAGTACTTTAATTTCCTAAAATTCAACTACTAGCACATATAATCCTTTTGTTTTTTTTCTTTCTCTCCTAAGAAAGAAATTTTCTTCATTCTAAGGCCATAGACAATTCTACAAGTAAAAATAGTGGAGTAGCATCAATTTTTGCCACTTTCCTTCCCTGACGTAGTCTCACACTTAAAAAAATATATGTTTATTAATTTGAGGACAGAGAAAGAGAGAGAGAAAGGGACAGAGAGAAATGGGCAGATAGAAAGAGAGTTGGATGGGCTTCATGTCAGTGCAAATGAACTCTAGACACATGTTCCACTTTGTGCATCGTGCTTTATATGGGTATGAAGGAATTGAACTCTGGTCATTGGGCTTTCAGGCTTGAAAAGCAAGTTCCTTTTACTTCTGAACCATCTCTCCAGCCCTAACACTTTTTAAATATCTTGGGGTTTCCGTTTATCCCTTTTGTGACCCTACCCAGCCTAGAGTGGGAAAACCCCTCTTAGTTCCAGAGAATTTATTGGCTTTTATTTATACACTGTCTTCTAATAAATTTTTCATGATTTACCCTTAAAAGGATCCTAGTTTTCTACCCTCATAGAGAAGTAAAGGTCAAAGTTAAATAAAGATTCCTATTGATAACACACTTAAAAATTCACTTAAACACTAATGTAAATATTAAATTGTTTTATATATAAACATACCTCCACTCTCAGAAAGTTTTCCTCTATATATTCTGTCTTCTACAACATCAGTCCAATATAGTAAACTTTGATTGAAGTGAAAATCAAGGGCTATGGTGTTTCTCAATCCAGGAACAAGTAGACTATAGTCTCTTTTATGAAGATCAATCCTTCGGATCTCATGACGAATTGAAAAGATGATGAATGCTTCAAAAGGATCTGGAATTAAGTTTATTTTAATAGATTAGGAAAATCTTTATGTAGATAGGCTAGGTATGTGAAATAAAATTCTTGAAATCAAAATCCATTCCTTATAAAACATAAATGACCTTGTGATTCTCTGATACTAGAAAACATATTTTAATAGTTTCAGACCATACTCTTGGCTCTATTGATTCTGCATCATCATGAGGTAGAACACAGTGGCACGGCAAGCAAGTGGAAGGGATGTTGTTCCTCTCATGGTGGACAGGAAGCAGAGAGATAGAAAGGGCTCAGGAAAGATACAGACACAAAGATTTGCCTCCTTTACTTATTGTCTCCAGTTAATCCTTGACTCCTAAAATCTGAAGAATTCTTCAAAATAATATTACCAGCTAGGGACCAACAAATTTGCTTTATAGATGGTTACTTCTTTTCTGAACTCACACCAATTATTCAATCTATATGATGAGTCACTGTGATATTGTTAAAAGTTTTAACACGTGGATTTTTAACAAGTAAATTTATTTGTAATAAATTATTCTCAAACTATAGTCAAGATATAAAAATTACAAATAAATAAATGTTTCATAACATTAATTTTTTGAGCTAGGAATAGGTTAAAAATAAAATTTTAATTAATAGATGATGGGATAAATATTCTTTGTTACAAAGAAATGACAAAAGATATGATTAAAAGGACCACAAAACATATGTCTTTGGTTTGATAGAGTAATTTCCATATTTTCAAAGTGGAAAACAGCAAGATAAAAATAGTGTTTAGACATAAAATCTTCTAGACTGATATGAAGTTAAAACATAGACTATTCCTAGAAAGAATATCTAGGGACTGTTAATATATCTGCAATGGGAATAGAGAGCAGGGGTGCGCATAGGACTGGGAATGAAATGGGTTTTCACTTTATACTACATAAGTTAAGGGTTTTAAACACTTACATATGTACATTATCCTATTATCCTTAATATTCTGCCTTGCTGGATATTGAGCCCAGAGCCATAGGCATGCTCGGCAAGCATTCTAAAGTATGCTACACCCTAACCCTTGATTAATCATCATAAAAATTCACACTGGTAATAATGGAAATTATTACTTCCAGCTCCTTAAAAAATAAATCATGAATAAAACCTGAATTGTTTGGGCATGACATATGCTGAATAAAATAATACAGCCCAGTAAATCTGTAAAACATGATTTTCCCTTCAAAAGAGTTCATATTTTTACTGTGGCAATATTTAAATGCTCATTTACTTTCCTTACTTTCACACTCCATTTGATAAAATGTCCTACCCAAAATTACTGACTACATGTTGAAAATCTTTGAGTAAAAAATCATTTGTAATCTTAGCTCTGCTACAGATACAAAAAGGAAGTAACACTGAGTATTTTTGTAATCCTCAATTACAAAGAGAAAAATTCTTGTCTATGAAACACTACTTTTAATTTTTTATTCATGAAATGTCAGTTTTTAGATAAATCCACATTAACATAACTCATGTAGACTTTATAAAAGTAAAGAATGCTACTACTTAAGAGATAGAATTCAACAACTAAAGCTACTGAAATTATCTGTGACTAGTAATATGTGCTGAAATATATAAGGTAAAATATTATGGAATTAAAATGAGAAACGGATATACTCATAATAATATTTAGGCACTAGTAGAAATTATATAACATCAATGGTTAAAGCAACAAAATAAACAGAATCCTTTAGCCACAAGAAATATATAGATATCTATACAACCAAAAAAATACAGTCTTATGAAACACATAACATTTTTTACAAAAATCTATGTTCTAACCCACAAAATCTCAAGAGTCAGAAAAATAATCAATTTTATATTAAACAAATGCTCTGTGTACGATACAATTACATGAAAAAAAATCACTATTAATGATTGCCAAACTCCCTATATGCTTTAAAAATAAAAATAATCACTAAACAATTAATATCAATGGTTTCTCAAATAAAAAGATGAATTCTTTTGTAGTAGGAAAAAGTGAAAACCTATGCAACATAAAAGATTAAAATCAAAGGGAAATAAGACAAAATGCATACAAAACCATGAACAACTCAACATTAAAGATATTCAAAGAACATCAAAAAATGATTCAGGAATGATTTCCAAACAAAACATTCATAACATAAGGAACATTTTTAAAAAATATTTTATTTATTTATTTTAGAGAAAGATGGAGAGAGAATAGGAGCACCAGGGCCTCCAGCCACTGCAGAGGAACACAGATGCACATGCTAACCTGTGCATCTGGCTCTCATAGGTCCTGGGGAATCAAACCGAGGTCCTTTCACTTTGCAGGCAAGCATATTAACCCCTTAGACATCTCTTCAGCCCCAGGAAATTTTTTTAAGCTGTTAAATATAAGTAAGAACCACATGTCAAGGGTGTCATGTATCAACATGTAGTTGTACCACCTCTCTCCTAAACTTGTGCACAGCCTTGACAACATGGAGGCCAGAAACCATCAGAGGGAGCAGTTCGCTTTCGAGCTCTGCAAAGCCCAACACCCAGGAAGGCTTTTGGAGCAGAAAAATTGTCTGTTTAAAGAGATGATGCTGGGGAAACTGTATTTCACATGGAAAATAATGTTTTTATAACTTCTTTGCCCCATCTATAAAATTTAACACAAAATATATCAGAGCTAAAACTTTGCACTCTATTATAAGAACGAATACTCTATTATAAGAATGAGTATGAATTTATTATCTATAAATGATGAAAAATAAAGGAAAATTCTTTTAGTTTCATAAAAAGTAGAAATGGGGCTGGAGGCATGGCTTGGAAGGAAAAGTTCTTGCCTGCAAATCCACAGGACCCAGGTTCAGCCCCCTAGGACCTACACATAAGCCAGGTGAAAAAGGTGGCACATGCAGCAGAGTCCCTTTGCAGCAGCTGGAGGCCCTGGTGTGCCCATTCTCTGTCTCTTTCTCTCTTCCTCCCTGTCATATAAATAGTTAAATAAATAAATAAAAATAAAAATAAATTAAAAGTAGAAATGTTTATACTTCAAAGAAATCTATTAAGACAGTAAAAAGATAGCTCAGAGAATAAGAAAATTCTTCTGAAAAGTACAGCTGACTAGGAGATATGTACCCAGAACTTATAAAGAGCATTTATAGTTCAATAGTAAAAATAAAAATGACCCCATTGAAAAATGTCTGGATGGGTTTTCTCCCTGGGTGTCACACAGCTGACCAACACCCACAGGAGCATTTGTCACCTGGCCACAAGCTGGTCTGTAGCACAATGCATTCCTCCTTCATAACACTGGGATGATCCGACATAATGATGGTGTTGGAAATTGATAGCAAGAGTGTGTACAAACGCAAAGCCTCCTACTCTGCTAGCAGAATTTAATAATAATGTAGCCAGTTTTTGAAAGCCATTTCCCTGTTTTTCAAATTTTATATATTACTATATTTAGTTACTAGCATTTCAAAACCTAGCTATACACTGAAAATAGTTGAAAATGTGTGTCAGCTCAACACCATGTATATGAACATTCATAGCATCATTGTTCATAATAACTTTCAAAATGGGAACAATCTGTGTATCAATCAATTGATAAATGAATAAACACAATATTATATTCAATACAATAGACATCATTCATCAATAAGGAAGGAGTGTGATACTGATATATGCTAAAGCAATTGAACACATTATGCCACATGCCATCAACCAGTCTCAAAGTACAATATTATTTATTCTAATTACATAAAATGCCCACAATAGACAAATCTAAAGAGCCAGGAAACAGTTTAGAAGTTGCAGGGCCTGAAGGAAGTACATCAATGGAAATGATTATTGGTTAGCTTGAGTATTTTTTATAGATTTATTATTTTTATTTATTTATTTACTTACTTATTTGTGACAAAGAGAGGGGGAGAGAGAGAGAGAGAGAGAGAGAGCGCAGAATGAGTGAGAATGGGTGCCCCAGGGTCTCTAGCCACAGCAAACGAACTCCAGATGCACATGCCACCATGTGCATCTGGCTTATGCGCAACCTGCAGAATCAAACTTGGGTCCTTAAATTTTGCAGGCATGTGTCTTAACTGCTAAGCCATCTCTCTAGCCCCTTGAGTTTTGTTGTAGGTTTACCAACATATTCTAATTTAGTTTTGAAATGGTGGAAGTAAAACACACAGTTTTTAAAATTGTGTGAATTTTGCGATCTGCATCTCAATCCATTTGTCATAAAAAATATGACATTGAATGCAGAAAATTATAAAGGATAAAAATTACATAAAATTACTTTAGCTTAATATTGGCAGCCCATGGGCTGGAGAGATGGCTTAGCGGTTAAGCGCTTGCCTGTGAAGCCTAAGGACCCCGGTTCAAGGCTCGGTTCCCCAGGTCCCACGTTAGCCAGATGCACAAGGGGGCGCACGCATCTGGAGTTCGTTTGCAGAGGCTGGAAGCCCTGGAGCGCCCATTCTCTCTCTCTCCCTCTATCTGTCTTTCTCTCTGTGTCTGTCTCTCTCAAATAAATAAATAAATTAATTAATTAAAAAATATATTGGCAGCCCAGTCTCACAGTGGATTACAACAGCTTTTCTTTCCTTCCCTTTTATTTATTTTTTTTTCTTTTTGAAAGCCAGTTTATTAGCAAACAACAGCAACAAAACCCAGTAACTGAAAGGAAAGATAAGCTGGATTCTTCCTGATAGGGCAAGGTCTGATGTATTTTGATTCATTTGATTGCCGCTGCAAGTCTGCAAGGGAGACATGAATATTTTCTTTCCCGTTTAAAAAAAAATGAGAAAAGTAAGACACAGAATTAACAAGGATGTGGGGAACAAGGAACCCTAACTAGCAACTATTTTACCTAATTTAGATTTAATAGTATATTTTATGTTCTCTGAAAAAATTAAAAATATTATCTTTTTATGAGAAAGAGAGAGAAAGGTCATGTGAGGGCCTATAGACACTGCAAATGAACTCCCAATGTATGCACCATCATGTACAGCTGTCTTGCATGGGTTCTGGGGAGTCAAACCTGGGTCCTTAGGCTTTGCAGGCAAGTATCTTAACCTCTAAGCAACCACTCTTGCCCTTGAAAACTTGTATATCTACTGAAGAATGTAAGCATGGCATACTAAAAATTCAGTACTTTTTTTTTCAGTTTATTTGTTCCAATTGAATAAAATAGGAAATAATTCTCTGTGGAGCCAGATATTCAAAATTGGAGCAAAGCTCATAAGAACTCAAGAAGCTCTGGAAACTTACCCATTTAACCTATGCTTATTTCATTCTCCACTGGAGAATTTGTTTTTCTTTTTAATAGGTAGCAAGATACAAGGAGATAAACAGGCCTCATACTTTAGCCAAGACCCAGGTTAAACTACTGAGGAAATGGAGAGACAAGCAAGAGTGCTACTTCCATGATGAGTCTGACAATCAGTGCCAGGGTAAAGGAGACAGACACTGAGCGTACTTAACATATACCAAAGTGAAATTCAGAGGATCCAGAGAGCTTATCCCTGAAGTAGACTTAAAATATACCCACCACAGCTCAGCAAATTGTGTGGAAGAGAGGACAGAAAGATTGTAAGAGCCATAGGTTGGGAAGTCTTACAAAGAGGCATTGCTCAACACCAATAACTGTCTCCTATTCTCATAATGTATAATACACAACTCCATTTGGAATACCAGTGACCCTATTGAGGAGGACCTTCAGCAGAATGGGGCCAGGGAGGAAGGAAAATATGATAATAACACATGATGTAATCATACAAAGTACATTCTTACAAAAAAAGAACAGAACAAAGGAAGAAATCAGTAATATTTAATAACGATTTTTTTTCTCAAAAAAAATTCAGGTTATGAAGGACATATATTCACATTCAAAATACCACATTCTATCCCTGGTACTCACAAACTCAAGATTATATCACAATGAAAATTGCACTCAGATGAACTTCAAAGATTGAGTGAAGGAAAGGTGGAGGGAGGGCTATTCAAAATCTAAAAGGATACAAATAAATCATATGGAATTCTCTGATTTTGGACAATGGAACATTCAGGAGCTGTAGATCATTGCCAGAAATTTTTCAGTGCCAGGGATGGGATACCTTCCAGTGAGTTGTTGGCCAGGGAGGTCGCTGGTGCCTCCCAAAAATTACAGGCCATTGCTGAGGCCCTTGGTTTCCACCATGAATAGATGGTAAGACCTTATTGCTGAAGACTCACATACTTGGACTACAAGGTCACTGAGAAATCCTGCTGGAACTGAGCTGATAACCTCCTCCATGTAGACCAGCTGATAGAAAGCTGGAAAATGTCACACTTCATGCAGTTCGATGGGAAAGAGAGAAATCACCAGTGGAGATACTCAACAGTGGACACTGTAAGACTTATATTTGGCCAGCCAGGCCAAATGAGACAATGGGTGCAATAGTGATATATCTGTCATGGTGGAAACCAACTGCCCTCTAATGGGAGGGAATACATCTATGATACAGATACCTACAACAGGAGTAGTCATGAGCCCTAGAGGTGTGGGAAATAATGTCTGCTTCTGTCTGGCTAAATGTATATACTGTGCTCATCAAACTGTCCAGTAAGCACTTCTCTTAATGGTCATACCCATATATTAATGCTACTCTCACTTTTGGTAGAGAACCTTCTCTTTTCAGATGGCAGTGACCTTGGGATGACTCAGAAGTTATCATGGTGCTGGGAAGAAGTGACAGAAGAGTACTCAGCACTGCAATATCTCTATTACACCTTTCAAGGCTCAGAGTTCATTGTGGAAGAGGTGGCAGAAAGAATGTTAGAGCCATGTAAGGGTAGAACTCCTTACAACGTGCTACTCCAGACACAAAATGCCCTGGATGTCCATGATCCCACTGTGCCTGACACTACCTACACAAGACCATCATAATAGGAGGCAAAAGATTATGACATCAAAATAAAAGACAGTCTGATAGAGAGGTGGAGGGGATAAAATGGAGAATGGAATTTCAAAGGGGAAGTGGGGGGGGGAGGAAGACCATTACCATGGGATATTGTTTACAATCATGGAAGTTGTTAATAAAAATAAATTAATTTTAAAAAACTAGATTTGAAAATAAAGAACTCAGCCAAACTTTATGCCAGTACCCATTTCCAAAAAGTTTTACAAAGTGTTTATTTCAGGCTTATTTCAGGTTTATTTCAGACTTAGACAACCCAGGAAAAACATCAGTCAATTGTGGAAGGAGTTGGCTCATTTCCATAGATTCATAGCAGAGAGACGCCATTGTTGCAGTCCGGTTCGCATCGCGAGCAGCTTCTGGGAAAAAGGGGTTTATTTTGGCTTACAGGCTTGAGGAGAAGCTCCACGATGGCAAGGGAAAATGATGGCATGAGCAGAGGGTGGACATCACCCCCTGGCCAACATAAGGTGGGGCACAGCAACAGGAGGGTGTGCCAAACACTGGCATGAGGAAACTGGCTATAAAGCCCATAACCCAGCCCCCAACAATACAGTCCCTCCAGGAGGCGTTAATTCCCAAATCTCCATCAGCTGGGAACCTAGCATTCAGTACACCTAAGTATATGGGGGACACCTGAATCAAACCACCACAACCATCAACATCTAGAAAACAAGAACAACCAGAGTTCAAAGTGTTCATTTGTACACAACAGGCCAGACTACAAGATCTAGTCCCAGTGACATCTCCTCCAGGATGCTAGAGACTCAAGTTACAAGGCTAATAAGAGATACCACACACAATGAGAAACACACTCACATTCAACTAACACAGTGATTATATTTACATGAATTAAATTATATTTCTGCATATAGTAGTATATGCTTTACAATAAAGCATGCAAGCAACGGTTATATGGTTTCATTTGAAGATAGTGGTGAAAAACAGAACTAGAGTTCATAGAAAAAGCAAAAGGAAGAATGAGTGACAGAGAGATAGGAAGGAAAGCAAGAGAGAAAAAGAAAAAAAAGGCTGAAAGGACAAAATAGAGCAAGAAATAAAAGGAGGGAGGGAAAATTAAGTGGGGAATCCAACATATAACATTGTGGTTTCTGTGCCAATAAATGAGGGGTTTTAATTAACTTGTCCCCACATGCCAGTTCTCAAAAAGTACTCAACAAGAAGTAGGAGTCATATCTGAGATAATAGAGTTACCAGAAGTGGAAAAAAAGATAAATGGTCCAACTATTTTAAATATAGGAAGATTTTATATTGAATACATTATTTCCCACCCAATTTTATGTTTCATAAGTGCTATGAATAATTTCATTTAATCACAGGTTTCAAGAAAGCTTGTGTGGAAATGCTGAAGAATCAAGCTCCTGAGTGTTAAATAGTCATAGGCATTGGGAGTGTGACAGTGCATGGTACAGAGAAGATCTGGAGGCCTGTAGCAGCACAGAAATGCATGTGCATTGGAGTCAAAACCTTCTCCATAACATCTCTTGACTTGAGGCCTCAGTTGCCACAACTATACAATCAAAGATATCTATATCTCTAGTATTAAAATCCATTTACTATATATATAGTTGTTATTAAAAACTATGATAATTATCTAGAAAAATACTTAGAGGGAATTTTGAACAGTATTCCTAGTGCAAATTTATAGATAATGTAATGAGAGGTCACTGAGGATAGTGATCAGAGAAGAGGAAGGAGAGGTGGGCATGATATGAGATCCATGGGAACAGTCCAACATTCTAGGTGACTGTGCATGCACTGCTTCAGGAAATGATGAAAACCAGTGTTACATTTGGAGAGATTTACAGTGGATGGTGATGAATTATTAATGGAGGGGAGAAAATAAGCAAAAATCAAGAACCTGGAAAAGCAAACTGAAGAATTTGGGACTCGTAAATTTACTTAAATTTTAAGATTTTGCACAGACATCATAGTGTCAATTAAAATGTTATATACATGCAAAAAGAGAGGAGGAATGAGAAAATGAATAAGAATAGATGTGCTTTGCTTTCTTGCCACTGCAAATAAACTCCAGATCCCTGTGTCACTTTCTGCATCTGTCTTTAAGTAGATAATGGAGAATTTAATTCAGGCCATTAGACTTTCTAAACAAAAATCTTTAATCACTATTCCATATGTACGCCCCTCAAAGAGTTATTTATCTAAATCCATACTGTATTTCATGGCTTTATTTCCCAGATTCCTTCATCTTCGCCTCACATGTTTTCCCAGGACAGCTTGGATTCTTTTCATTACTTTATGCTTTACTATAAAACTACCCTCGAGTCCCCTCTCCCTTGATAAGTGAAATTACTCTGTTCCTTCTAGTTTCAATGTCTTCAAATGGAGAAAGCAGTTGTTGAAATGCAAACATGCCTGAGACATGACACCGTCATTAGGACATGTGCCTCTTTGCCTGTGCTGAAGACTCAATGCTACTCAAATGTTGATAGAGCTGAAAGAATCCTTCTATGAGGGAAAATTTAAGATGTGGAGAGGGAAGGTACTCACAGAAGTAAAGCCAAGTAACAGTTAAGAATGTTCGCCCCGAAGGCCACAAGAGGGTTGAAATTGTCAGAACAATGGATAACTCAAGGAAATGAAAAAAAGAATATTTAGCAACCAATTTTGTGGCCACATGCTGATGCTTAGCAAAGCATGTCTGTAAAGAAGAAAATATTGTTTCACTGAAATTGTGCATGCTACAGAAATTAGATATTCAGAGGTCACAGGTTTCTCAGAGTGTGTTCTTTGAGTACACATAGATACATGTGAGATAAGGTTTGGCACACCATGTCCAAAGTGCTCATTTTATGCCTGCTTTTGTAATTACATCTATCATCTCCTTCCTAAAATATAACAAAACAAAAAAACCAATTAAGCTCAGATTTGGATTTGGTAATTATTTGTGATGAAAAATATCATGTGGACTCATGTTGTTTTCAACAACCTCATGAGGCAGGCACTATTACATTTGTTTTCTGTGTGGGAAAAATGAGGCATATCTGGAGCTAGGAAATAGAAGTACCAAGAATTATGGCTATTGAGATTAGGCCCTTCTGTTAGGATTCCTGTGGAAAGAACTGATTCCAGGCACATTTCTTGCAAGGAGACATCAAGTCTTATGTGTTTCTTCCCACAGCCTACCTCAACCTAACTTAAAATAAAGGTTTAATGTGAAAAAAGAAAAAAAAAAAAAAAACTAAATAAGGTATTTATAATCTAAAAACAAAAAAACTAAAAGAATAAGAAGAAAGGAAAATATTTGAGATAAAGTGCCACTTCATTCAGGACAATAGGAAATAGAAGAAAGGAAGGTTATTATGTGTGCTGTGAATTGGCCAGTAAAGTGGCTACTAATGAGCAGAGGTCAAAGCAAGGAAAGACAGGGAATCTACAGTAACTTTTTAGAAATTCATGAGTTTTAAAAAAATAAGTAGTTCCAGAGAATGAAGCTTGTACACTAAAGAACTAATAAAATAGTTTATTATTATTATTTTAGAGAAAGGAGAGTAAAAGAGAGATAATAAAGTGAATATAACATGAGCTGCATAGGGACTATTAGATGTAACTAAATCATAAAAGTAGTGTTTGGAATTTGTGAAAGCTTATTACTAGTGAGATATTTGAAGTTCACCTAAAAAAATCAAACTCAGTTCTTCAATGATGCAACAGATGTTTTGTGAAGAACTTAGAAAGTAAAGAATGATAAGAAATAAGAAAATTTCTCAAAGGAAAATTAGAAGGCAAATAATAGTATCATAGCATCAACACTTTATCTCTTCCCTTGCTTCCTTCCTTCCCTTCATCCTTCATTTCTTCCTTTCTTTTTTTCTTCTTTTGTAAAGTTTAAAAAATCAAAATGAGTAAGCATAGGTATTAAATTCATTAGAAAAAAACACACTTAAAAACAGGAATAAAGTGAACAATTATGGAAATGAAGGAATTGCACTAAAAATAAATTTTATTTTTAAAATCCAATAGTTAGTTCTCAGTTCCTTTTTCATGTACTATGAAGTTTCACCTTTTCCAGAAAGAGCTACAGTAATGCAGATACAAAATAAGGTTTTATATACATGGAAAATTTGCTTTAAATAAAAATTAATTTTTAATGCTTAATTAAAATATATTGTCTGTGAAAAATATAGTTGCTCACAGTGGGTTATCTGTTATTGTGGTTTGAGAAGTAATTAATTTGAGAGAGCACATATTCACATAAAACAATCATTTTAACTTTCAAAGATAAGATGTATGTTTACTTTCCTCCTACCCTATAAACAACACCAGGTGTGTAATGCAGCAAATGGTAAGTAATGATTTAGCACTTTTCATTTTGAGCTGAGAAAAGGTCAATTCCATGAGGGAAATTATCTTTATACCTGGTTACTTACATTCACATGTTAAATTTTCTAATATTAAACTTGTGAGCAAGTTCAGGTAGTGCCAAACTACTTATTCTGTGCTTATTCTGTCTCACATATCTGAGAATCAACCATGATTCTTATTTAACTATGACCATAATACATCTGAGGTAAAGACAGATTCTATGATTTTCCTTGTTGACTATGAATGACCAAAATGATTTTTTTTTCTTTTGCATTTTCTGAGGTAGTGTCTCTCTTTTGCCCAGACTGACCTAGAATTCACTATGTAGTCTCACGGTGGTCTCAAGCTCATGGTAATCCTCCTACCTCTGTCTCCCAAGTGCTGGGATTAAAGGCATATGCCACCACATCTGGCTCATAAAAAAAAAAAAAATGACATTTAAAAGATAATTTAGGACTGGAGAGATGCTTAGTGGTTAAGGTGCTTGCCTGCAAAGTAAAAGGACCCAAGTTCTATTTCTCAGGATGCACGTAAGCCAGATGCACGTGGTGGCACATTTGTCTGGGAGTTCGGTTGCAGTGGCTGGATGGCCTGGCATGCCCATTCTCTCTCTCTCCCTCTCTCTGCCCTTTCTCTCTCTCCAATAAATAATTAAAAATAAATATAAAAAAAAGTTTTAACAGATGATTTATCTATTTTTGAGATACATGTGTGAGTGTGTGTGCAGGAGTGTACAGTTATTTACACTCCTTGCACACATTTGCCAAGGCTAGAGGAAAAGCTATAGAGTCTCTCCCTACACCTGGAACTTCTTGCTTTTGGTTAGTTTCATTTGGCTAAGGTGTAACACTGACTAATCCATCTCCACCTTATTCAGTTTGGAATCATAGGCTTGCAAGGACATGCTCAGCTTTTTATATGGTTTCTAGGAATTGACCTCAGATCCTCATGCCAGTGCAACAAGTGCACTTCCCCACTTAGCCATCTCCTTAACTCCTAAAATGAGTTTGATTATCACAATAAGTTTCAATTTAGTAATTACTCTGCTTAAGCATTTTGGAAGAAAAAGGTGGAATAATGTCTCTTGAATTTGTGGTCTAGGTTTCAAGTTTCCATAGGATAAAACCACTAAATAACTATTAAATGAAATAAAAGCAAGTTATAAAAGGAAAAAGTATGTAGAGGTCCATGAAAAATAATATATATTGATTTTATATTTATTTTTCAATTAATTGGGACTGGTTATTTCTTAAAACATAAAAGACTTCTGACTTTAATAGTCTTATTATTTCTTTGGAGTGACAAGTCATAGAAGATAGTAATGTAAGTCAGCCAAATAAAATTATGACCAGTGATTTTCAGGAGTGCTACATCCTAGACATAGAAAAGAACAGAGAATGAAAATATTTGGTAGAAGGCATAATGTAGACAAATGTGTTCTAGGAAGTCTCAAAGAAAAGACAGGAATTCAAAAACTGAGATGGGAAATGCATCTAGGAGGAACATGAATGCAGGCTTCTGGTACACAGGTCCTTAGATACATTGTGAAGCTTATAGACTCTCTCAGGAAGCTTTATTAAGTATATAAATAGGAAAAAATAAACAAAGAATTCAGAGACAATAAAATAAATCTGTTGAAATGTAATGATCAAGGCTTAACAAACTGGGCTGGAGAGATTGTTTAGTACTTAAGGCACTTGTGTGTAAAGCCTAAGGACATAGGTTCGATTCCCCAGAACCCATGTACGTCAGATGCACCAGGTAACACATGCATCTGGAGTTCATTTGCACTGAGTAAGGCCCTGGCCCACACATTCTCTCTATCTGCCTTTGTCTTTCTCACTCCTTTTCTCATAAATAAGTAAATACAAATAAAATAAACGATTTAACAAATTGAACTTTTAGACTCAGGAGAAAAAGGTTTGTTAAATTACCTAAGTTGGTGGTATGAAATTCAAATTAGCTTAATAAGCTCATTGTGTCCACATTCTATGCTCATTCTCTTTTGTAATGGAGAAATTTGAAAAGGAACTTCTCAGAGAGATAATTTTATTATGCATTTGACAACATTGAGCAGGAAGATCTCACTACTCCTCTTTTTGAATTAGCGGTCAATGTCAGAAAATAAATGATTGTTTTGGATTAATCTAATAGTTCTGAAAGACATATCTGATTCATATTGGATAATTATGCACAACTATTGTTAATAGCATCAGAATTCTGACAATTGAAAGAAATGCTGAGTCTCATCTAGAAGCTAAGAAAATTGAAGACATAATATTTTACACAAGAGTTCATGAATCCCTGAAATTCTACCCACTATACTTTTAGTATCCCATGTACTCAATAAAAGTCAGAAGACAATGGGGAGACACCATTTATTCTCTAAAGTCAAGTGTCTTGTGTTATTTTATCAACATGCTATAAGTGAAGAATTGTGATAATGGACAGGGAAAACAGTCTTGATGGTTGCGATTCAATGGGCTACAACAGTATGGATCACTGTACTATTTTCTCTCCAAGGGGTTTTGGAACACACATGAAATGACTCACAACAGTTACATGACCTATCAGAAATAAGTTAAATCCTTTTTGTTAATTTTCTGAAGGTGCTTTGGGGTTCTTTCTTCTCAGATTTACCTTTGAATACAGCTCAACATCTGCTTACCAGTGCTGGTGCAAGTTGTCCCGTCCCCATCCAGCGTCCAGCCTTCATAACAGGAGCACTTGACTGTGTGCTTGTGCTGCTCACACACCTGACTGCACCTCAGGTGACTGGCACAGTAGTCCACAATTTCACATGTTTTATTGTCTGTCTTCAGCTGAAATCCTTCAGGGCAAGAGCAGACAATCCCTCTTCCCGGAACAACAGAGCAATGGTTGCTACAGCCTCCATTGTTTAGTGAACATTCATCTATAACGAGGCACAAATTATAGGCATATCAATTGCTTTCCATATTACACACTATTCGTGAAATTCAACTTGTAAGTCTGGAATCATAGTTAGAATATTATGAAAAAATATAAGAAAATACTCTTTGCATGCTCCCCTGACCCAGCCCAGGTGTTTGAGGTAGAATTAGTAATAGAATTGTTCCAATGACAAAGCGTTTTCCTTTCTGATAGAAATTGGGATGGAAGATCTTCCTTTCCACTAAACTTTGGAGTGCAGTTTGGGTTAACCTACTGAGATCAAATGTGTTCAATATTTCTGTTAAGCCTGCACGCATTATATCAAAATTTTTAGAATCTGGGAAAAATCAGATATAGATGTCTACTGAAGTAGCTCTATACCCATTGAGAATCTGAATTATTTGGCAATGTTTATAAAAACATGCATGTGTGCATATAGAATTGATCTACAGTGATAATGAGAAATGAATCTCTGTGTCATTTACTGGCTATAGGAATTCATGCTTGGCTTGCTAAGTGTCATTCTGTATCCTATGCATTTTTTAAAAACTTTTTGTTTATTTATTTATTTGAGAGCGACAGAGAGAGAGAAAGAGGCAGATAGATAGAGAGAATGGGCATGCCAGGGCCTTCAGCCACTGCAAATGAACCCCAGATGCATGCACCCCCTTGTGCATCTGGCTAACATGGGTCCTGGGGAATGGAGCCTCAAACCGGAGTCCTTAGGCTTCATAGGCAAGTGCTTAACCACTGAGCCATCTCTCCAGCCCAATCCTATGTATTTTGTTATAATTAATTCAATGAGGCCCTGGAAATATATTTAATATAATTCAAAATGTTACATTGTTATTTGGCTGAAATAATAATCAAACACTACCTATATATTAATTTAATAATGGAGAGCTTTTCTATCATACCACTTACTTTTGCTTTTAATACTTTACATGATATTGGCTTTAATACTTTGCATAACCAAATTGTAGGCTCCATTAGAAAATAGAAAATATCTACGCTGTTTGCCAGTGTATACCCATCAGCTGACATATTGCACAGCTTTGCATTAAAAACAATTAACATTTGGTGATTTATTATTTTTTAGTCTAGGGATAAGGGTATGGATCTGTTGGTAGAGTACTTGACTAGCTTATACAAAGCACTGGGTTTGGTTCCAGTCACAACATAAACCCAGTGTGGTGGTACATGCCAATAATTCCAGCAACTAAGAAATGAAAGCAAGAGGATAATGACTCTAATGTCATCCTCCAAAATGCAGTGAATAGGAAGTCAGCCTGGTTTTTCCAAAAAGGTATTAAAGCATATAAATCCTAGAAATTTGAGACAGCCTTTCTTCTATGGAAAAATTTTAGAATATTATAAAGCCTTGACTAAAACAATGAATGGATCAGTATTCTTTGCAACTCTAGTGTTGACTGTCACAGGGGACTTAGGTACATTATAGCCAGTCCTAAAAGTGTTTTGTTTCTTTGCATTAACAATATCTTTGAGGACTGGAGAGATGGTAGAGCAGTTAAGGCACTTGCTTGTAAAGCCAGATGACCTAGGTTCGATTTCCTGGGACCCACAAAAGCCACATGTGCAAGGTGGCACATGCATCTGGAGTTTGCAGCACCTGAAGGCCCTGGCACATTCATTCTTCCTCTTTCTTCTTCTTCCTCCTCCTCCTCCTCCTCCTCCTCCTCCTCCTCCTTCTCCTCCTCTTCCTCTTCTTCTTCTTCTTCTTCTTCTTCTTCTTCTTCTTCTTCTTCTTCTTCTTCTTCTTCTTTCTCTCTCTCTCTCTCTCCCTCTATCTGTCTCTTTCTCTCTGTCTCTCTCAATAAATATATTAAAGTAAAAATATTTCTGAGTGTTTTTAAAAATTGGCTTTACTTTTATTGAAAGATGTGCTAAAACACTATTCACTGATAATTGACAAATTGCAATAATATTTGTGTGTATTACTTGAGTATTTACTGGTTTCTTATAACTGTATAATTTTAAGCAACTGGACTAAAGGGTAAGGTATCCATTAACCATTATACATTATGAGCATTTCTATATGGCTCACTCCTTCCCTGTAGTATTTGTCAAAATCAAAAAAAGTGACAGTAACACACAAAGTGTTATCATTAAGCATTTTAAGAATTCTAGTTTAGTATTATTTTACAAAGAAAAAAAATAGATTCATTTCCAGATATGCTTGTTCACCAGTAATCATAATCATTTGAAAACTATAGTCATTTCAAAGTAGTTGTTCCATTTTAGTTAAACTGGCATTCTTTTTCAAGGGCATTATTGCAAATAAATGTCATTGTACTCAATAGGTGAACAAAAATGCTATAATCTTTTTTGATTATTTCTAATGTCACTTTTCTCTAAGTACTTTAAGGTTTATGATACTATATGTAGAATTAGGTATCAGATTTTAGGGTAAACAAAAATTCCATTGAATTATAAACTGAACACATAAATTCAGTGTCAACATTTGCATATCAAATCCTTTGTCAGTTCATTAATCCTAAAATTATCATTAATCCTGCAACTTCCAATAATAGAGTGTCTTACCTGTGTGAAATAGTTTCTGGGAGGGAGCTGCAATGTCACAGACGACTGAAGTGTCCCTCAGTGATTGTGGGGTGTTTGAATGTTGAAGGGCCAGAGCCAGGTTACCTCAGGTAACCTTAGCTCATTACGCGGTGATGGGTTGACCACTTCTGCATGACCTAATGAGGCAGTTGAGGTGGCAGGGGCCCCAAGTTAGATGGTATTATCTTGGCTAACTGTGGGAATTGTCCTTGGATATGTATGGCAAAATCTAGAGCATTTTACTTTGCTACAAGCCAGAAATATCAGAAGTGAGAATCTTTTCAATTTTTTGTATTGTCTCATGAGTGGAGGTAAATAAATGCCTCTGTTCTTATCTATTTCCTTCCCTAAAGAAAAAAAGAATGTAAATTAGTTCCTTTCCCAGAACACCTGGCATAAGAAGTCTGGGCACCCATCCACAGGGTTCACATTAAAAAAAAAAATGTTTTCAGGCTGGAGAGATGGCTAAGTGGTTAAGGTGCTTGCTGCAAATATTAAGGACTCATTTTCAACTCTACAACTCTCACATAAGCCAGATGCACAGTGACGCAAGCTTGCAAAATTGCACATGCACACAATGTAGCACATGCATCTGGAGTTGGGTTTCAGTGGCTGGAGGCCCTGGTGTGATAATTCCCCCTCTCTTTCCTCTCTTTCTCCCTTTCTCACACTTTCACTCTCGCATAAAGAAAGGGGGGGGGTGCAAACCTGGGCATGGTGGCGCACATCTTTAATCCTAGCTCACGGGAGGCAGAGGTGGGAAGATTACCATGAATTTAAAACCACCCTGAGACAACATAGTGAATTTCCAGGTCAGCCTGAGCTACAGTGAAATGCTACCTCAAAAAACCAAAAACAAAAACAAAGGCAGTGTTGGGTTTGCCTAAAACAAAAAAAGACATTCTCAAAGTCCTAAGGGTGAACTACCCCATTCTCTGGAACCCCCTCTAGCATCCTTGGATTAGGGCTGCCCCTTCCTTCCTGCTCTTAAGTTCTATCTATAATCAAATAAAACCTGTAAAATCCAGATGTCACTGACATAGAGGAAGTTTTGCATAGCCATTGAATATATACCCTAACTTCTGGACTATAGCCCAACCAAGATCTGAGAAAGGTTCCACTGCTTTAAATAGACACCCCAAAGTTACTGTATAACTAATGTTCTATAAATATTGGGTAATTCCTCTAACAAGGACGTAGGCCCTCTATTATAATATAACATTAATATGCTATAATAATATATAATGATAGATATCATTATTTCCATTATAATTATGAGGAAATATAGATTTTGAGAAATTACTTGTCATATTGAAAAGATGAATTTAAGATTGGTAACATCTAGACTCTCTAGAATCTAACACTTTCTCAATTAGGAATACTGGCAGTGTCCTTTTGATAGAACTGGACTGAGAACTTTCATAAACATGTCCTTCCATAACCACTCCTGCACAGAGGACTCACTTGAAAGGAAGACTAACAGGTATGCAGAAACTGTTTTTGCTAAAACGTACTGGCTCCTCATTTGGTCCACAAGGTAACTGAACACCAGCTAAAAGCTTGGAATCTCTGACTTCCCTCTGTGACTGTCTCCTTTACTTTCGGTCACCTGTGTATCTCAGCAGTTCTCTATGTGGATAACTCAGTGAGGGGCTGTCTAATTTATCTCAAGCCCTTTCAAAGCTGGAGGTCAGAAGTAAGTCTATCTTAAATCTGCTGTCACACTAGATTCTAGGAAAAACATCCCCTCAGAGGATAGACATCCCCTCTAGGGATGAAGGAAATAAATAAGGATTGTGAAGCTGCATCCTAGAGCAGAAGACAACATTTTCTTGTCCCCTAGTAATAAAGACTTCTAACCACTTTGCAGGAGCTGAGCTGAAACAAAGATATACAAGTTTGCAGCTTGACTACAGTGACTTAATTATGCATGTATCTTGTTCTCTGCCCCATTCATCCTGTGTTTTAATTGGAAGCTTCTGGCAGTACCCTAATGAGAAGCTTTCAGTACTAGATCCCTTTACCCAATTCTATCCCTAATGTAGCTGCATTGGATAAATCTCTGTGACTTCCATCATTCCTTGTCTCTTTACTTGGAATATTGGGAGTATTGGAAGACCTTAGCCCAGCTGGATGTTAGAGAACCTGATTTTTCCCTAAAAGCTCTGCTAGCACAAGAAAGTGAACAAAGAAAAATAAAAATAAAGCTTCCCATTTTAAATTATAATTTCTTTAGCTAATTAATTTTTTTCCAATTCATATTTTATCCTTACTGAATAAAGACTATTATATTAAGTTTTTCAAGGTTATCTTATAGAATTACAGATTTTTTAAAAAAGGATGGTCCATTGTATAAGTTTAAGAGACCTTTTTCCTATATCTCACTATGATATTAATGCTTAGTTGAGAACCAAATATGGTAGCTTGAGGTTAGATGAATTTCCTACCTTGGCTCCATCAAGTCTTCCTTGTCATATCTTAATATAACTTTCTTACAATCACCAGTGATCTCATTATTGTTTTAATCACCCTGTGGGCTCTTTTGCTCTATTCATACCACTTTCAGCATAACTAGAAAACATAATTTGAGCCTCTCCTTGGAACATACTAATCTCTTCAAAAAGAAAAAAAAAAAAGTCATTGTCTTTGATGTATGTTGTTTGGCACAAGGGAGATGGCTAAGCAACACGGTTTGAAGCTCATTGAAATGATCATTTTAACTAGATAAACATGGTAAGGAAAGCTATTATAGGATGATTCAAAATCAGAGGGAATATTATTAGGTAATATACAATATTTCTCATTATCTAATTTTCCACTTTAACTTAAAAAAAAAAAGCAAAATGATTCCTTCGTGTTCTTCAGAAGTATGTCCACATATACGCAGCATTTCAGAACATGGCTATAAGAATGTTTCTCTGTTCCAAGTGACTCACTGACAAGACTCTGGGCAGCTGCAGGACCAGCCCTGAACAGAGATCTAAAGATACACACAGCTCTCTAATTACTATACAGCTGCATTGTCAAGATTTTTCTATTTTCAGAAATCTCTGATCATATTTCAAACTTTTATATAAGCATTTAATGCCTGAAAAAAATGTAGATAAGCTTCAATGCAAAAAGCCACATTTGAAGAGAGTGAATGAAAAGAGTGTTTACAGCAAGTGAATTCAAAGGCTCAAATTTCCAGAGAGAAGTAAATGCAATTAAATCTGGGATACCACAGAGATCGCCTTCATCCGACCCATCCAGGCAGTCTCTTCTCCCATTACAAAGCTTCTCAGGCTGCAGGCAGACTGAAGTGTCATTAACACAAGGGTATTTGGGTGGCCCACAGGAGAAACTGTCACAGTCCTGTTCATCTGATTGGTCTTCACAGTCAATATCTCCGTCACATAGCCACGCTTTGTTAATGCATCTCCCTTAAGAAAACAGAAACAGAAAGCATTCGAATTGTAATTAGGTCACAGTAATAATGTCTGGTCATCTTCAGTCAGAAGCAGAATTACTGCCATTAGCAAGAAATCTATTTGCAGGTAGTTTGACAGTTTATTTTCATGACAGCATTTGGATGCTTCTTGTTCTGGGTGATAACATGTTTTTGGAGAATGAGCCTTGACATTTTCTTTAATTTCAAGTTATCATCCTGTACCAAAAAAAATAAACGATTCTGTGATTGATTGAAGGTTTAATAATAATACTTTCAGAACTAAACTTTAAAGGTACATTTGAATGACAGTCTTTCATAGACCTAAGTTTAGGTAAATGTTATCAGTTCATTTTCCAAGAATAAGCTTAGGTAAATGCTTTATTTTAGCAAAAGTGTTCCTATTATTTACATATGTAACCTCAGCATGTCAACTCCTTATACCATACACACACAAAGACACTTTCACAAAAGAATATCAAATGTCAAATGAGTTTGTACCTAACTTATACCCAGACAAGATTTATAAAATATGTTCTTTCCATTGCCTTAAAATAAAAAATAATATAATAAAATTGTTGCTTGTCACCATGTTTCAAAAGTCACTGTTGCAATCCATAGAGAATAATAGGCATTGCTGTCTATCTAAATCTCCTTATTTCACTGAAAATTATTTCTTCCACATTGTTTTAAGATTTTGTCTACTTAATTATATTTTCCCAATTACACATTTTAAGAAAAATAGGAATTATAAAAAGTATCTAAAGATGAACAGTTGTTATTGTCTCAATAAATACTAGCATCTCCTAAACTAGGTGCATAAACAAAAATTATTAGACTATATATTTCATAAAGTCATTAGGTTTTAATGTCTCCTTAATATTTAAAAGCTACCAAATTTCAACATACCTGGAATAATGATACAAAAGTATTTATTTCATAGAAATATATTACTAATTCACACCACTGAAAGTCAAATAACAACACATGATCAAGTCTATAGCTTATAAAAATATATTAGATGATATTAGAATATGAAGAGATTGCTCAGTGGTATAAGATGCTTCCTTGCAAACCCTGCCAGCCTGTGTTCATGTGTCCAGCAACCATGTACAGCCAGACTCAAAAGTGGCCCTATGTCTGTGGTTTCCAACATGCCTATGATAATAGGAGACTGAGCCAGGAAAATTCAAAGCTCACAGTCCAGCTAGGTTGATGTAGATTTACAATGGCAATGGAAAATGTCAATAAGGTGGAGCAGAAGAGCCTAGGTATCTTCTGATCCTCTAACCTTCACATGTGCACCATGGCATGGGCAAGCCCATACATACATACCAATACACACAGATACACATTTAAACTATTAAAGTATGTAGTAGGTAATATTTAACATTAATAATTGATGAAGTATTTCAATAAAAGGAACAGACCAATTCTTCATTAATAGAGTTTATATAAATGAATGAACATCAAGAATACAGACTATATGCCATAAATATTTCATATTTATAGGAATACCATCTAATGCAATTAGTTCTTAGCAAAATAAAAGTAAAACACTAGGGAAAAGTATTACTTGTTCAATAAATATGATCATGAAACTAATGAAAAGTAAATAACATCTAAGTGAATTCAAAAAACAGCTACATTTAAAACTTTTACAAATATTAGCACAACACATACCTGCAAACCACTAGTAACAGAACAGATTCCAGTTAAATACTTCATGATAAAATGAAATATTTACTGTTAAGATACACAGTGTTGTAATACATTAGGTAAAAACAATTATAAATTTGAAAAATATATTTAAAATACACTAAAATAAAGAGAACATTAAATATATTAGCTTTATGGAACACTATAATCTCATCCTAAACTTATCTATACAAAACTATATAAAAGTCATTAGAAATTTTCTTTAAAGAATAGGAAATATTGATGCAAAGGTACTGCTTATATGAAATATATAGATATTTTTGGAGCAGTTTGAAAGTTAATTGCTTGTCCCCTTCTTTTTTTTTTTCATTTAAATTCTAACTGGAATATAGCTAAGAGTATTAACAAGTATAAAAAAATGTAGCTAAATTTCTAATGTAAAACCATTATCAATACAAATTGATAATGCTCAAATGACTTATAGAAAACAAAATGAACTATGGAATGCTTAACAAAAATCCAATATTTACAAAATGAAACACCCCTTTCTTAAATTTGCCATTTAGCTCTTAAATGAAGTTTTAAAACAGCATACAAGTATACTCAAATAATCCAGCACAGCCTTATGTTTACAAATTCTCCCCTAGACCATACTGAAAGAAATATTAGAGAGTTATTATTAAGTAGAGTTCTATGTAATTTTTGATTTATTTGCAATGACGTTTCTGAGTGGGTAAACTGTATTGCAGGGGTCTATTATGGTTAGGTTAATGGGAGGTTTTTACTTTAAGGAGAGAACATAAGAATGGCCAAGTAGGAACAACAATGAACCCTACAACATAACAAAAGAGCATGCTGGCATTATGACATGTAAAACTACACAATGGCACACATCTACACTGAAGTTACAGTTATAGGGACTATTTTGGGTGTGTTGTCTTACAACATACAAATATATAATTTAGGTTAAATACCATTATAAAGGCAACAGCCCTGGGAAAATAGTATGTTTGTTTTTTTCTGAATCTCAATATGCTAGCATTCCAAAACAAATCAATGGGATTTTATTATTTGTTCAATTTTGACTATTTTTAAATTGATGAATTTTAACTCCTCTAAGTTTTTTATTTCAGTAAAATATAATGTATGATATTTTATATTTTAGGATAGTTTATTTTTTATAATTTGAGTGACAGCAATATTAAAAATATGTGTATGAAGAGAAAGGAATCTTTGAGAACATCCAATGTATTAACTCCACTATTTATAATCTTTTTGAATATTGATCTTTAGGCTGCAATTTTTCTTTTCTTATACTACAAACATTTCAGTTCCATACACATAGATTTCTCTAATAAGTCTTCAATTTGACTTAGCAAATGCTTGTTACTATGTGTTTAACTATCCATTAATAATGCAAAATTATGAGGAAGAGAATTTATTGAAATTATGAAACAATAAGTCTAGTAGTGACAAATGTTGACCACATAAAAAAGCCATTTAATGGCTTTGTGTTTAAGTGTGATTCCTGTACATGTATGATGGATGATGGGGGCTGAGACCACCTGAGTTTGAATCTCACTATCCCATGTAAACAGTTCAATGTACCTTATAGATAGAAGAAAAAACTAACGTAATATGGATACTAACCTTATGTAAACATTCTTAGCACCAAATATACTTTCTATGAAATGAAAAATGAGCAAAATGAAAAAAGAAGTAAGAAAAAAAATTCAATGCCATGGTGATTATCTTTGTTACTCATCGAAATGATGTAAGCCAAACAGTAAATATGAGCCAATTATTAATTTGTAAATTATTCTATTTCTCGTAGAATCCATTACAAATATCTAATATATATACATATATGTTTTATGCTGAAGATTATTTATTTCAATTACATAGCTATATGTAGATTATGTGTTATATATTATATGTATTGGATTCATAGGACTCTGTTGAGTTTCAAGAATGATTTTCAGTTATAATTTTGAACATAAGTTTTAGCATTGTTTGCTGAATACACTTCCCATAATGAGTACAACTTTCTAATGATATAAAATTAGGAGACATTGGGACTTTAATGTGCCATTGTGGATCCATTGTCCATTAAATGTTGAATGTAAACTTAAGGGCTGTTTTTAAATCTTTACATGATAAAATTTGTCTTTGCCATTGAGACATTCTGAATGGACTCTGGTTAGAGCTAGGAAAGTGAAAAGCCTAGTCTGGGATCTAGCGTGTGCTGAAGTGAACCACTGTTACAGAGAACTAAGGGCAACCAAAAGGTCCAAGTCAGAATTCTCGGGAAATATGCAATGGAACATGAGTAGTAAGGAAGGAATGGGTGATGTTGCAGAGGTACCATTAGTAGAATTGGGATGTGGGAACTAATCCCAAGAACAGTTTCAATGATGCTTTCTGCTTTAAATTTAAGAGATTTGGTGATGAAATGTTCCCATTAAAAGAAAAGAGATGAGAATGTTTTTTTTTTTTTTTTTTTCCAGAGAGAAAGTGTAGAAAGTGGGATGTAGAGCTAAGCCCTGAGAACAATAAGATTTCAACATACATTTGTTTTTGTTGCTAGTCATTCATGAGGAAATAACTTAGATGTGATGTTGGAATGAAGGTATTATCATGGAGATCTTTCATAAAAATGAGTAGGAACAAAACAAATAAAAAAGTGAAAAAAATATGTAATGCTTAAAATAATACGTCTTCAATAACAATTTTGAATAAAGGTAAAATAGATATAAAAAATGACATAGGGTACTCAATTTAAAAAGAGAAAAGTCTTGGGGCTGGAGAGACGGTTTGGTGGTTAAGTGCTTGCTTGTGAAGCCTAATGACCCCGGTTGGAGGCTTGATTCTCCAGGACTCACATAAGCCAGATGCACAAGGGGGCAAATGCATCTGGAGTTTGTTTGCAGTGGCTGGAGGCCTTGGCATGCCCATTCTCTCTCTATTTATCTGCCTCTTTCTCTGTCACTCTCAAATAAATAAATAAATTATATATATATATATATATATATATATATATATATATATATATATATATATATACACATAACTAGAAAAGTCTAAATGCTTATTTGGTGAGGTCACTGAGAAGTGTTCAGGGAAAGGACATGACTTATGGTCAAGGGCTAGTAGCATAATATACATGCAATATTAGTAGTCAAGTGTGTCATCAACTGGTCACTTTATGCATTTTATCAATTGGGCTTTTTACATCTATTTTATATGGCAGAAAACATGAAGCAAGTATTTGCTAAATCCTCTAAATTCATTCAGTTATTGAGTGACAAAATAGGACTAGGACAGAGCCCTACAAACTGAGAATTACTCCTGGGAGCCACATAAACAGCAACTGTCATCCCTAAAGGCGACTGGATGTTAGGCTACAAGAGACAAAGAGACACATAAGACATCTAGCTTCACCACACAATGTGACTTAAAAGGGAAGGTGGAAGATAGACAAAAGGAAATGAGAGGATGCTTTGCAGAGTATTAAACAAGATATATTTATGGGGTGGAAGAGAACTAATGTGGGAAAAGAAATTACAGACAGAGAAATAAAAATGATGGAGGCCCTACATTATGCAATCCCATGATCAATATCTAAAGAAAAATCCTTTTGAAAGGGTGGAAAAAGAGGAATAGATTTAAAGTTGAGATGGGTAACCATACAGTCAAAACGTTTAAAATTGCTACTGAGAAGAATCAATGGTAAAAATCTATGGTAATATGTCAGCTATTTCATTGGTTATGTGAATCAAAAAGGATGAAAATCTCACCATATTATCTGTGTGAGAAAAATGAGAGTACACCATAGGGTTGGTTATAGAAAGGGAAATGTGAAGTTGTTGTTTTTAATAACCCTTCCCATACAGCTGAACATATTATTACAATAAAACTACTATCCCATTGTAGAATATTTTTAGTTCTAATTATACTGATTATCCCCTATGTTACTTTGCATTTCCTGACCCAACAGGGGGAAAGAAAACAAAATAATCCAAAATCTAGATAAGAATAAGGCTCTGCAGTTCACATAAACCCATAGTGGATTTTCATTACACAGGATGTGACCATCACAGCTGAATCCCACAGGCTCTACTGGTTTAGTAACACTCTTGTGCTCAGGATCATGTCACTGTTAACTTTTAACTTTAGTCTGGACCTGACTTGAAATGCATGTTGTGTATTTCAGTGGAATTTAGAGTAAAAAGTATATGAGTGGCACATGTTTATCTCAATTCTCTGAAAGTCATTCAATCAAAAGAAGATACAGTACAAATACAGCATTATCTTGGACTTTCTTCCTACATACTTTTCCTCTACATGCAGGAAAAAAAGCCATTTTAAATCCTTTGACAAGTATTCTTTCATATAGAAAATAAGATGCTTCTATTTTTGTCTTTGAATTTAAAAATATCACACAAAGTGGGGATTGTGATGTTCTTTGCTTTTAACAACAGTTAGTGCTAGAGAAATGTCTGTGTCTTTGCATAATAGTACTTTCTGGTTTTGAAAATGTTTGAAAACTTGAACAATGTGAGTATTTGCATCTATATCCTAGTTTAGCCCACCAATTTCCTGTCATTAAAACAAATTAGTGGCAAATAAGCAGCAAAAGCATTCAATGTTTTGTATATTATTCAGAAATGAAATAATGCAAATTCAAACATAGCTAGATACCTCTGAACAAATCCTCATATAGGAAAATTCTACCTCTGGTTCAACAAGTCTCACAAGTGCAAAGAGCCACCCAAACTGTCATTCATTGCACGTGGGCATGCAAACTGATACTGCCACTTTGGAAGATAGGTTGGCAATTTCTCAGAAAACTATGTATATAGGGAGTGATCATGTGGTCATTGGTATTTGCTTCAGTGAATAGAAAAATTTTCTCCATACAAAAACACATGCATGGCATTTAATGGATGTTTCTAACAGTTTTATTGATATTTTTGTAAGCTGAACATACCAAGATATCCTTCAGAAGGTGAAAAAGTTAAAATGGAGCAAAATTGTTGTCATTTCAGTCAATTAGTTATTTTCTAGTCCTGAAGGAAACAAGATAGCAAGCTATGGAAAGATATGTAAGAAACTTCAATGCATACTCATAAGTTTTTTTAAAAAAGCCAATATGAAAAGGTTGCATACTGTGTGATCCCAGCAATAAGACATTCTGGAAAAAGCAAAATGATGGAGATCATGAAATGATCAGTAGTTGCTATGGAAAAGGGACAAGTAAGGGTTGACAGATGGAGAACAAGTTTTTCAGGTCACCAAAGGCATTTTGTATGATGTGATATGGGTGAGTATCTATAGCTATATATTTTCCAATATCTGTGTAATTATTCAACCTGCTTGTGAAATACCGCCTTTGAGTCATGTGCTCTGTTCTCAGGAGTTTACTGCTGGTAAAAAGGCAACACAGGGAGCATGATGTCCATACTGAGGAAAGCTGCCTACAGAAAGTTGGCAGAGGGTATGTAGAAATCTGGAAATTTCTACTCCACTTTGTTATGAACTTGAAGATGCTTTTAACTTAACTTAGAGTAACATATATGTAAAATCACTGAAATGTTTTACTGTGTAGTAATTCCCACTTTGCTTAATTCTAAATGTTTAAGTGTTATGATTTCTTTATTAAGCTATCAATTAATTAAAATTATATGCATCAAAATGTAGTGAATTAATTATTTCTATTATCATTGTGACCAAAATACATAAGAGAGCAATGTAAAGGGAGAAATTGAAGCAGGCCAGTTACCTCATGGTAGCAGTGGATAGGAACTTAATAAAAAGTCTCATTCTTCAGATTTCTTACCACAACTACTGTGTTTGTCACACATATATGCATGGATACAGGTGTGTATGCTATATGTTATGCTATGTAGTTATAGGTGTAATTATTCATTCCAGTAATATTCTTTCTGATTTGTCCTCATTGTGTATCTTAAAATATTATCTAAGAATATCTTTCACTTTTTATTTAATCATAAGTAACTTGTTTTGTAATGTCTGAGTTTTAAGAATTGTTTTTCTAAGAGATAGCTTTTCAATTTTGTTTTAGAAACCTCATTGGCAATTTCATCTCAATGAGAACATTTTTTTCACATGTATTTACTCATTCCTACATAGAGGTATGACTGACTACCCCAACATGTCTAGTACTCTGGGTTCCAAAAATGTATCTTTTTGTTTATTTCATTATATCTCATGTTGAATTTTAATCACATTTAATTTCTAAGTCAGATACAGGCTTGTTGGGTTGGATTGCCGTATCTGTGTCAATCCCATTTTTTTTTAGATACAAGCATCTAATGTAAAATAAATACATACAAATATTTATATTATTAAATAGATAAAATCAATAACTATATAACTCAATACATATGTTTGTATGTATGTCATATATATAGGGGGAAGTACAAAATTTCATGTCAGAATGTAGACTTCCACTTTGTGGTTCCCAGTGGTGAATCTGGCCACATTCCCTTGTTCCTTGTTATATAACCTGAACTGGCACTCAGCTTGAGTCTAGCTCAGAATTCAATATCCTACTTTATTTCTGATATTCAGAGATATATTTTGTTAGTTAATAAATCATGGTTTATTTTCTTTTGCTACATATGATTATCACTTCTGTATGTTTTAAACAGTACAGAGGGTATTGTGGTGGGAACCTATAGTATCTTCCATAGACTAAGGTGTTTGAACCCTTGGTCTCCAAATATTTGTATGATTAAAGAAGGTTGTACAACATTTATGAGGTGAGCTTGTGAGGAAAGCATGGCACAGAGGTAGGTCTGCCCGACTTTATGGTATGCTTTCCTTCCTTGCTGAAATGTAGTGTTTGAACTTGCCATGCCTTTCCTCTATAATGGGCTATTTCAATTCAAAGTGTAGGGCAGAATACATTTCTTTAAGTTGCTTCTTTTCAGTTATTTGTTATTTGTTCACTACAATAAGAAAACAAATAATGCAGAGGTAATTTATTAAAATTATTTTCTTATTCCTTCAGAAAGATACCATAGTGCAGTCCCTACTCAAAGCAAGGTCCTTTGTGAAGAGATATTCTGTAATGTTTATGATTATATGCCAATTAATGTAACTAAGCCTTTCTTGTCTTCTTTATAAAAAAATGTTAATTTACCAAACCTTTAGAACTAACAATTGGTGATGTATGTGTAAAATAATGGCCACTGAATAAAAAAATATATATTCATTATAAACTGGTGAATATTCAAAGTAGTATTTGAAACATCTTTTAAGATAAGCACTAAGTCTTATTTTTTTCTTAATTTTTTTTTGTTTATTTTTATTTGAGAGTGACAGAGAGAGAAAGAGGCAGAGAGAGAGAGAGAGAGAGAGAGAGAGAGAGAGAGAGAGGGAGGAGAGTGGCACACCAGGGCGTCCGGGCATTGCAAACTAACTCCAGACGCGTGCGCCCCCTTGGGCATCTGGCTAAGGTGGGTCCTGGGGAATTGAGCCTTGAACCAGGGTCCTTAGGCTTCACAGGCAAGCGCTTAACCACTATGCAATTTCTGCAGCCTTAATTTTATTTCTTGAGTAGTTCATAAAGATTTTCAAACTTGTAAAACTAAGTATTTAATTAAAGTAAATACAAATTCAGAAGTGTTATAAATATATTTCCATTTCAATTCAATGTTTACTTGTATGGTTTATTTTAATGTCACTCATGCTCACAAAGCTCTACAGTCACAATGAGTATGAATTTGCACATTATGAATTCCAAAGATCGATACACTGTGATCCATTGTAGCAAGAGAGAGATTTAGTTATGAGCAGAAAGATGGTAAAATCTTACATTTTTACATTTCTATTTTGAAAAAGAACATCAGTTTTATAATTATTCTATGTTTAGACATTAAATTGTGGTTTACTTGAAAACAATTGTTTATAAATACTTGATATTATTTTAGCAAAACTATAAAATATATTGTCCAAGTCCAAAATAAATACACATAAAGGCATATTTAAAATTTCAATATCCTAAAGATATACAAATATCCCCCTCATACTTTAGATCTTTCACTCTGGACTCGAAAATGGATCTTTTTATTTTTTGGTGTTGGGTGTGGTAAGATTTACTTCAAAACAATGTTGGATTCGTTCATACTTCATCTCTCAGTCATAAAAGGCTGAATGGCCATGTCTGTTCCCATCCCATGTTTTTTAGGCAAAAGCAGCTAATATATATATTCTTATGTGTCTATATGTCTGCAAAAGTAGACATAATATATTTTATTATATGTTTTCACTTTTTTGCAAAATATCAATAAACACCAGACTGTGATATAATGCAATCTCTTGAAACTTATTTTAAATATATTATTTATTTTTAACAATTCTCTGGCTACCTTTTCTGCATGAAAAGTAAAAACTGATTTTACTGGGATCATAGCTCTTAGAGCTTATATTAATACAAAGCTTATTTTAAATATTTTTCAAGGATTTTCTTCTAAAAATATTTTAATTATTTATTTATATGAGGGAGAGTGAGAGAGCCATATAGAAAGAGAGAGAATGGGTACACCAGGACCTCCAGCCATTGCAAATAAATTCAAGATGCATGTGCCACCTTGCACATCTGGTGTTATGTTTGTACTGGAGAATAGAACTTGTGTCCTTAAGCTTTGAAGGCAAGGGTCGTAACTGCTGAGCAATATCTCTAGCTCTTAAATATTTTTAATTAACATATAATAGTTGGACATAATTATGAGATACAGTATGGTATTTCAGAATAAAGTAGACACTGAATAATGTTCAGATTATAGTAAGTGGCATATTTCTTACCTCAAACATTGATCATTATTTTTTTAGAAGTTTTTACATATATGTATGTATGTATGTATATATATATATATATATAAACAAACACACACACACACACACACAGAGAGAGAGAGAGAGAGAGAGAGAGAGAGAGGCAGAATGGGAACTCCAGAGCCTTCAGCCACTGCAAATGAACTCCAGATATGTGCATATGTGACTTGCCACGTTTGTGTCACTGTGCATCTGGCTTACGAGGGACCTGGAGATTCTCACATGACTTCTTAGGCTTTGCAAGCCAATACCTTAATTACCAAGCCATCACTCCAACCCCAATCATTTATTTGTGTTGGTAAAAAAATCAGAATTCTCTCTACTAGTTCCATTGTTCCATTAAATAAAGTTGATTATATTATTACCTGACTGATCTGTAGGGCATTAGAAGTTATTCCTCAAATCAAACAGCCCAGAGGCTGTTAACCATCAACCCTAATCACTTTTCTAGCTATTCTAACTATTATTTATGAAGTTTACATTTTATCCTTCATGAAAGAACTCTAATCTGCTCTAAATTATTCTAAAGTTAAGAGCATATTTTAATATTTAAACTCTGATTCTTCCATATTATTTTACATTTTATTTTAATTCATCTAATAAAGTCTTGTCTATTAACAGTTTGTATATGCTAAAAGATATTTACTGAACTTAAAATATAAAAAAATTAAGCTATATTCACAAATTTAAGTTTTTTTTTAGAGTTAATACTAGATAGATTTATGACAAATATTGTTTGAAAATGACTTTTCCAGAGAGGCAATTCAATGTACTGTTAAAGACACAGAATTCTCCATATGATTCATTTCAATGATGATAGCAACAGACTCTAAAATAGATGAAATATAATAGTATATATTAATTGCATGTCTACATTTTTTAAAATATTATCATCAAGTATAGAGAGGGAAATATCTTAGTGAAATGTCAAGTGGAACTTAAGGTATGTACAAAAACAAAATGGCAAGGCATAATAATAGAGTATTCTTATGAAATTAAATAATATAAACAATGACACTCAAGATATATCATTTTTGAAAGATAATGAAGACCATTACAATGATTCATGAAATAACACAATAACATGTTTGGAAATAGTTTTAAATAAATGTGTCTATTGTGTGTCTTCCTCCTGGTATCTTCATTACATTTTGATTGGTGGACTGTCTCCAGAGTGATAAGCACTTACTATGAGAGAGTACACATATCTCTTCTTGCACTCTGAAACCTAATTATCTGGTTTCATATTTCAATTCTGCCATGCTGACCATATGATTTAGATCAAGTTAACATTTTTTTCTCCTCATTAACACAATAGTGATAGACCTGTGTGAGTATTGTTATTCTTTCCAATATGTATTTCCTACTATTATCTTTATGTAGAGAATATGAGCAAAGCTACCAAAATATAAGAACTAATTTTACAAGGTAAGGTAAAGATGGAAGATGAGCCAAAAGAATTCCATATTGAGGGAATTGAAAGCAAAGGTGAACCCAATGTTTTGCTAACCTGTACTCCGGCAGGAAAACTTGGTTTTATGATCACACAACCGTATGGTACCATTGCAGCCTTTTTCATCACTACCGTCTTCACAGTCCTTTTCCCCATCACAGCGCCACAGCTCAGGTATACAGTTTCCATCAGGATGGCACTGGAACTCATTCTCATTACAGCCAGGAGGAGAATGAATCTCTTAATTTGAAATGAGAGAAAAAGAGGAAAAGGGACAGGGCAGGAGATAAATTGTTACTTGATAATTCATTTTATATTTTTTTTCAGGTAAAATTAAGATGCTAGAGATAATGTATGTTTTATTTCATTTAAATACAATTGTGACTTCTCCGTAGAGAATTTTCTTCTTTAATTCATATTTAAATCACTAAAGGCTACAACATTTGTTTATAGTAACTAAAAAAATAGGGTATAATTTAGAAAACAAAATTAAGTGTATCAGGTGGGATTCATCCCAGGAACACCGGGGTGGTTCAACATATGGAAATCTGTCAATGTAATACATCATATAAACAAGGTTAAACACAAAAACCACATGATCATTTTGATAGATACAGAAAAGGCCTTTGACAAAATGCAACATCAGTTCTTGATCAAAATATTGAAGAGAATTGGCATGGTTGGTTTATATCTTAACATAATAAAGGCAATATACAAAGCTCCTAAGACCCAAATAATACTTAATGGGCAGAGACTGGAAGAATTCCCATTGAGATCAGGAACAAGACAGGGGTGTCCACTCTCACCTCTGCTCTAAAATATAATACTGGAAGTCCTAGCTCAAGCAATATGACAGGACAAAAAAAGTAAAAGGGATACAATTTGGAAAGAAAGATGTTAAATTAGCTGTATCCACTAATATGACATGATTCTATATGCAAGAGACATAGACTCTTGAAGGTGATTAACTCCTATAGCAAAGTAGTAGGTCACGAAATCAATGCACAAAATCTGTAGCTTTTCTATATGCAAATGACAAAGATACAGAGAAAGAAATAAAAGACATGGTCTCATTTTCAATAGCAACAAAAATAAATAAATAAAATAAAATACCTGGAATAATGTTAACCAATGAAGTAAAAGATCTATACAATGAAAATATAAAAATACTCAAAAAAGAAATTGAGGAGGACCTGAGTAAATGGAAAGACCTCCCATGCTTCTGGATAGACAAAATTAACATTGTAATGATGGCAATCCTACCAAAGCCAATATACAGATTAAATGCAATTCTAATGAAAATCTCAACATTGTTCTTCACAGAGATAGAAAAAAATGATATCAAAGTTCATATAGGAAGGCAGAAATCCTTGGATATCCAAGCATATCCTCAACAAAAGATACACTTCTAGAGGCATCTCCATACCTGATCTAAAGCTGTATTACAAAGCCATACTACTACTACTACTAATAATAATAAAAGCATGGTACTGGCATAAAAGCAAGAGTATAGACCAATGGAGTAGAATTGAGGATACAGACTTTGGGACAAGCAAATACCACTACTTGATATGTGATAAAGGCCCTAACAATATAGACTGGGGAAAAAAGACAGCATCTTCAACAAATGGTGCTGGCCAAACTGGATAACCATATGCAGGAAATTGAAACTTGATCCACACACCTTGCCATGCACAACAGTCAAGTTCAAATGGATCAAAGACCTCAACATACGATCAGAAACTTGGCTAGTACTGGAAGAAAATAGAGGAGGAACTTTCCATGATGTAGGAATGGAAAGAGATTTTCTGAACAAAACCCTAGTAGCACAGGGTCCTAAACAGTTATCCAACCAATGGGAGGACATGAAGCTGAAGAGTTTCTTCACAGACAAGCATACAATAAGCAAAGCCAATGGATTACCCACAGAATGAGAGAAAATATTTGCTGAATATCCATCTGACAGAGGCTTAATCTCTAGAATCTACAAAGAACACAAAAGCCTAAACAATAAAAAGTCAAACAACCCACTGACAAAATGGGGCAAAGAGCTGGATAGGCAGCTCACAGAGGAAGAAATATGAATGGCAAACACACATTTAAGAAAATGTTCACTATCCCTAAACATGAGGGAAATGCAAATTAAAACAACTATGAGATTCCATCTTGCCCCAATAATAATGGCAAACATAAAAAAATCAAATGAAAATAAATGCTGGAGAGGATGTGGAGAAATAGGAACCTTCATCCACTGTTGGTGGGAATGTAAGATGGTACAACCACTTTGGAAAGCAATATCGAGACTCTTAAAAAAAGCTGACTATAGACTTACCATCAGACCCAGTTATTCCCTTACTGGGCATCTACCCTAAAACCTTCAAGCCTTAGTCCAGAGAAATTTGCTCAACCATGTTTATAGCACCTCAATTTCTACTTGCTAAGAGCTGGAATCACCCCAGATGTCCATCACTAGAAGAATGGATAACTAAGATATGGTATATCTTCACAATGAAATTCTACACAGTGGTAAGAAAAAATGATACAATGAAATTTGAAGAAAAATGGTTGAATCTGGAACAGATCATTCTCAGTGAACTTACCCAATCACAGAAAGATAATCGCCACATAGTCTCACTCATCTACAGCACCTAACCTGAATCTACCTAAGACGCTGACATACCCAGCAAGCATCTCAAGGATGAGACAACAGGGTGGGTGGCAAGGGAGGGGAGGGCAAGGGATGAGGTGGCGGACGCAAAACTAGACCCAAACGTCAATGGTACCATAAAATTCTATATCCTAAAGAGCAGACCAAATGGTTGAACCTTCACCAGGCCCTTAGAGGGAACACCTGAATCACAAGGCACTGGAGAGGGTATGATGAAGACTGACCTTAATCTTCTACAGCCTCTCTCTCTGTGTGTGTGTGTGTGTCTGTCTGTCTTTTCTCTAACTCTTTTATATTAGTTATCATTTCCTTCCCTCTCTTAGTGGGCACTGACCTGTAACTCACAGTACCAGCAGGTGCCTATCATCCACAATGAGCTTTTGATCACAGAGGCCTACAAGGTTTACTGAAAGAATGACAGATTTGATGACTCACCAAAGGTTAGTGGTAAGACCCTACTGCTGAAGACACCATATGTGGTTCGCATATAACATGGGGTGACATGGCTGGAAGCTAGAAGAGAGTCAGTCCCCAGACAGTCAGCGCATCTAGTGCCAGAAGGTGCTATATGGGTGACGGGGGGAAAATGACCAAGATATCCAAGGTACTCATAGTCTAACCTACTCATCAGCAAATAACCTGTTGGGATGCTCATACAAGTGCAATAGTGTCCCACAGCCATGGTGGGAAACCAACTGCTCTTGATTTGGCTAACTGATCTCCTGAGTGAAACAGGACCCATAGCCAGGAAACATTTCAGAACCATATCTAAGCATGAACCCATTCTCTATTACCAAGCTAACACCAATCATGGGCTACAAGAGGGCCTACACCTATCAAATTCTCTATAAAAATAAAAGGGTTATCCCATTTCTCTTGTGCAAACTTTACTCTCCATTGGAGAATCTGCTTCTCTTTTTCAGATATACACATATCATAAGGAGAGAACCACCCCGTCACTCCTCAAAAGGGCCCCAGCTGAAACTAAGAATAATTGGCAAAACAAGCAACGGTGCTATTTTCTTGCTGAATCTGGAACCAGCACAGGGTGAAGGAGAGCAACACAGAGAACAATCAACTCCTACCAAATCAGATATCCAGACACAGAGGCTCCCAACACCTCATCACTGAAGCAGACCCCAAATGAACACAACATAATAGCTCAGGGAAATTTTGTGGAAGAGGAGGTGAAAAGAATCTCAGAGCCACACATTGGGTCATGACACACAGAGCCATTTCCTCCTACCCATCTCTGTGGGCTAACTCCACAATGCATGACCCATATACCTCAATAAGGAGGGCCAAGGAGGATGTGGTAGTACATGGAATAGGCTAATAATGGTACCAACTTGACTGTATTCACTGAGTACAAAATAATTAATAAAAAAAAAGTATCCTCATGAACATCCAATCCTAGATGGTAAAATATTTTGTCAATCATGTTTATACATATCTCCACTGAGTAAGTCCTGCTCTTGGTCATTCTATACTCCCCCAGATATAGTACCTTCCTAGATACACCTTACCTATTAATATCCTTTATCTAAGACCCACTTTCTTTTTCTTATTATTAATTAGTTTTGTACTCAGTGAATAAAGTTAATTTGGTACCATTGTTAGGCTCATACATGTCCAACCTGCTCCCCCTGGCCCCTCCTTGTTGAGGTATATGTGTCATGAATTCTGGAGTTAGCCCACAGTTATGGGTAGGATAAATGTCTCTGCATATCATGACCCATCATGTGGCTCTGACATTCTTTCTGACCCCTCTTCTGCAAAATTTCCCGGAGCCATGTTGTGTTCATTTTTGGTCTGCTTCAATGATGAGGTGTTGGGGGCCTCTGCATCTCTGGATCTCTGATTTGGTAGGAGTTGAATTTTCTCTGTGTTGATCTCCTTTACCCTTGTGCTGGTACAGTTCATCAAGAAAACAGCACCCTTTCATGTTTCACCAATTGTTCTTAGTTTCAGCTAGGGCCCTTTTGAGGTACAATGGGGTGGCTCTCTCCTTAGGATATACATCTATCTGAAAAAGAGAAGCAGATTCTCCAATGGACAGTAAGTTATCACCAGACAAATGAGATAACCCTTATTTTTTTTTAATTTTTTATTTATTTATTTGAGAGCGACAGACACAGAAAGAAAGACAGACAGAGGGAGAGAGAGAGAATGGGCGCGCCAGGGCTTCCAGCTTCTGCAAACGAACTCCAGACGCATGAGCCCCCTTGTGTATCTGGCTAACGTGGGACTTGGGGAACTGAGCCTCGAACTGGGGTCCTTAGGCTTCACAGGCCAGCGCTTAACCGCTAAGCCATCTCTCCAGCCCAACCCTTATTTTTTTAATGGAGAATTTAATAGGTGTATGTCCTTTTGTAGCCCACGATTGGTGGTAGCTTGATAATGGAGAGCCGGCTCATGTTTGGATATGGTTTTGATTTGTTTCCCAGCTCCAGCTATGGGTCCCGTACCACTGAGGGGATCAGTTAGTTTTCCACCATGGCTGTGTACTTGTGTGAGCATCACAACAGGTTATTTGCTGCTAAGTAGGTTAGACTATGAGTTGCTTGGACAGATATTGGTCATTTTCCCCCAGTCACACATGCAGCATTTTCTGGCATTAGACACACTGACTGTCTGGGGACTGACTCTCTTCCAGCTTCCAGCAATGCCATTCCATTGTACATGTCAACTGCATAAGGTGTCTTCAGCAGTAGGGCTAAGACCCATTTTCTTAACAGAAAGAAGCCAAACTTGAATTGGGTCTATTATTCAGAATCTTTATTGTTGGACATAATAGGATATAAAAGCTACTGAAATTATGTAAAATAATCTGTGTTGTGGGTTGGAGAGATACTTGTGAAGCCCACGGACCGCAGTTTGAGGATCGATTCCCCAGGACCATGTTAGACAGATGCAAAAGGGTGCCCTCACATCTGGAGTTTGTTTTCAGTGGCTAGAGGCCCTGGCACACCCATTCTCTCTCTGTCTCTCTCTCTGTCTCTTTCCCTCTTTCTCTGTCTGTCACTCTCAAATAAATAAAAAATAAATAAAATAATAAAAAAAAATCTGTGTTGACTTATAAGGCAAATGTCCACAACAATGCTAAGCCCTTACATATATCTATTTTATATTCCATGTATCCTACATGACAGTTTACAGAGCATTACATTGAGCTCATGTTTCACATTGATTATACTAGGTTGTACTAAAACGCATTGGAGACAAATATCGCACATCTGCACATTTTCATTTTGATTAAAAATAAATATGTAAGACTAGAGAGATTGATTAATGGTTAAGGTACTTGCCTGCAAAGCCAAAGGGCCCAGGTTTGAGTACCCAGGATCCACATAAGCCAAATGTACAAACATTAATCTGGAGTTTGTTTGCAGTAGCTGAAGGCCTTTATATGCCCATTCTCTCTCTCTTTCTCTATCTCTCTCTTTTTCTCTCTCTCAAATAAATAAAAATAAAAATAAAATATGTAGGTGGGCATGGTAGCACACACCTTTACTCCCAGCACTTCAGAGGCAAAAGTAGAGGATCACTGTGAGTTCCAGGCCAACTTGAGTCTACATAGTGAATTCCAGGTCAGCCTGAGCTAGATCAAGGTCCTACTTTGTAAAACCAACATAAATATATAAGTAAATAAATAAGTATAGTGCTTAGAGAATAAAAAACTTAATTTTCATATAGTTGTACAGAGAAATGGCAGACCTATGATTTGGATGAGTATTTACTCAAAAAACTTACCCTCTTTATCATTATACCATTATTAACTTCTAGAAAGGTGACTTTGATATACAAACTCAAAACAAAATAAAATTAGCTCATATGATAATCAAAATTAATCTGAAAATGGATAGACTCTTCATATTTAAATAATCCTTATTAACCCTGATGCTTTTCAAGAAAAAATAATATTTATTTTATTCTATTATAAGTTGATGGTGCATTTTTTTAATACAAAGATGTATAAATTTTAAGCTGTGTAAGACACTCTTGTCTTTCTGGGCTTATTTCTTCTGTTGGTTGCCAGGCAGGAAAAAAAAATGTAGTAGTATCCAAGGAATCAGAAAGTTTAAACAATTACATGTATGATTTAGCTTACAATAGAGAGACATAGGATTTGATTGGTCATCCAATGCATTGGAATGATGCCATCCAGAAAAATAAAATGCCACCAGCCAGGAACCAAGCATTCAGAACACATGAGTTTATTGGGAACATCTGATTCAAACTACCACACAGTCCTGAAAGGAATGTATATCATTTATCACAATTTATCGGCTAATAGTAATCATTTCAGTTGAAGTCCTATCATGTTGATTCCACTCAAACAAAAGGTGATTCACTGGGAATACATAGTGAGTGTCATTGATAAAATTCAAAAACAGGGTGACTTAATATGCTGAACTTAACGTTTTGAAATGGTGATTACAAAAGGAAACATATGAGCCAAATCTATAGTGATAGAAAAAATATTCCATTAAAAAGTCAAGTAAAAGCTTACTGGGCACAGGCTGTAGCCACATGAAAGACAACAAAGTAGGAATTTGTATATAAATTTTTAAAGAATAAAAAATAAATAAGAATGGGTGAGTGAAATTAGAACTAAGAAGGTATAGGTAGAATACTGGGTATATTTATTAACCAGGATGTCAAGACAAACTCAATTCATTAAAAATTAGCAAATTTGGATTATGGAATTTGAGCCCAGATGAAGAGTCCAGATAAATGACAGCTGCAAGAGTCCAGGTTCAAAATGGGAAATATTGTTTTCTGATTTTGAACAGGTCAGTGAATAGTGGGCATACAGTTGGCAAGATATGAAGTTATTTGATCATGTCACATCGTCAATATTCAGCATTTAAGCAAGTTATGGAACACACAGAGCAAAGATGTCATGGATGGGGGTGTTCACAGGAACTACTCTTAGGACAGAAAAGTCAAAGGGAGTTGCGAGTTCTCAGTCAGCCAGAGAGAAAGCTAAACAGAATAAAGGTTTTTTGTTTGTTTGTTTGTGTGTGTGTGTGTGTGTGTGTTTCTCCATGGGGAGGGGATAATTTGGTTTTAACCCAGGACATTTCATTTGCTAGATAACACACCACAAGTAAGCTATATCATCAGACCAAGATGAAAGATTTATCTTTAGTAAAGCTAACATAATGTAGAAAACTATGTGTAATATGTGAGCAGAAAGGGCAGTAAGAGAAAGCTGGACAAATGGGCAGGATATAAACTTAGAAAACTTTAGTTTATGCCAAATGAACAGATTTAAACTTAAAGACAAATAGAAATCACAAAGAAGGTTTCAGCAAACTTGTTATTTGATAAGACATGGAATCTACACAGGTCATTTTGGAAACATTTAGCAAATAAATAGAAAAATAAACTTCCATGATCTTATTTTTCTTTTCAAATTTAAAAGGAGTATGTGTGTGTGTGTGTGTGTTTAAACAAGATGGACACATACATGCATTTAATCTCCTTGAACATCGTTTATGCTAAAGTCATACACATTTAGTACATGCATACACACAAACACATTATATCCCTTATTTTTGCTATTCTCTCCCCACAATGTTGTCCTAAGTGAAGTTTCCAAAATGAGACAGGCTCTGTCAAAGCACTTGATGACCCATATGAGGTAAAAGGTAAGACACCATTGCTGAAGACACCACATGGTGCTGACACAGAACATGGAGAAATTTGACTGGAACAGGAAAAGAAGCCAGTTCCCAGATAATTAACCCTTATTATGCTAAAAAAGTGCTAAATGAGCTGCTGAGGGAAAATGGCCAACCTTGTGAGCAAGCAAGAGACAGTACTATAAAAACGAAAGAAAGAAAGGAAGGAAGGAAGGAAGGAAGGAAGGAAGGAAGGAAGGAAGGAAGGAAGGAAGGAAGGAAGGAAGGAAGGAAGGAAGGAAGGAAGGGAGGAAGAAAGAGCCTAAAAAGATGTACACAGCTGTGCAATGGTGACACCCAGCCTAGGTGGGTGACCAGTGGCTTTCTGATTGACTAAGAGACCCACACAGTAGAAAGGAACTCATACTTTCCCAGATTGGAGTTCAAGCTTTTGGACCCTAACAAAATGTTTAAATTAGATTTGACCAAAAGAGGCTACACTTAGGAAAAATATTCTAAGTTAACAATGCTTATCCTCTCAGAATTATGCAGTGAGAATGGAGGCCAAGTAAAATCTATGAAGAAGATCTGAAACGATAGCTGACTCCCTGGCAGGAGATGAATCACCCTTTGCTCATGAGCTAGGATTCATGTGAAACCACAGAGGAACTGGTGAGATGAACAAGACTTGCACACTTGTACTTCCATGGCAAGACTGACAATCTGTGCCAGGGCAATGGAGACAGATACTGAGGATACTCAAAAGGTACCAAAGCAGAAAGGGCTCAATACTAAAGTTGACTTAAAACACACCCATCATGGCTCAGGGAATTTTTTTTTTTTTTTATAATGACAGGTTGTGGGTTTTATTTATTTATTTATTTATTTATTTATTTATTTATTTATTTATTTATTTATTTGAGAGCGACAGACACAGAGAGAAAGACAGATAGAGGGAGAGAGAGAGAATGGGCGCGCCAGGGCTTCCAGCCACTGCAAACGAACTCCAGACGCGTGCGCCCCCTTCTGCATCTGGCTAACGTGGGACCTGGGGAACCGAGCCTCGAACCGGGGTCCTTAGGCTTCACAGGCAAGCGTTTAACCGCTAAGCCATCTCTCCAGCCCGGCTCAGGGAATTTTGCAGAAGAGACAGTAGAATGATTATAAGAGCCACGAAGTGGGAGGAAATTTCCAATGGCACTGCCACCCCACCCCCATACAGACTGACCGCTGCTTTCACAACTCAACCCAAAACTCCATCGTGGATACCAGTAACCCCACAGATGAGAGTCCTCAGTGGAATGAAAACAGGGAACAGGAAATGATGATACCAACATATGATGTGTACATACAAAATTTCTACTTAATAAAAAAAGAGAAAAAAATATTCACAAATTTATTTATCATTGTTGTTCAGGTATTTGTGTATGTTGGTCTTTAACAACGCACACCATGTTTTCCCAGAAAAAAATATTTTTAGTAGGTCATGGAGTTTTGCCTCATCTTAACTGTTTGCCAACTATAAACAGCCTCTGTGAGCAGTTGTTGATGTTCCTCAGGGTGGCGAGAGCATGGGGAGAGCACTCAACAGAAGAAACTACGATGAAAGCTCCAGCAGAGTTCCAGGCCCATGTAGCTCCCCAGAGTCTGTTTCCTAAGCTTTAGGGCTTGCACACAATCTGTATTTGTAATACAGCCTGTTCCCAGGGGAGTGCTTCAGTGATGACTATGTTTATATGTAAATGCTCATGTTGTTTACTGTCAAATTTTCTTGTTGCTGATGCTGATTATTATATTGTTCACTAATGTAATTTTATTATATTTTTGGCTTGAAGCTATTTAAAGCAATTTGTAAAAACTAATAATGAAAAGGAAAACCCTTAGGGAAATGTGACAACTGATGGCAGAATTTATCTAAATATTTAATAAATTCATAGTGGCTGAATAGTTGTAGGTGGAAGACTAGCAGTTGTATAAAGATGGAAAAATATTTTCCTCATTTAAAAATGGAAATCAGTATTGCAAAAATATGGTATGAGTTCAACTTGGTTTAAAAAAGCATGTTACAGTCCTCTTTACCCTGGAAGAAAGAGAATATAAAATTTTCCGTATGGTGAATTATTTAAATCTTGTGACAAAGCTTTGGAGTATTTTTGATTGTTTTAATGCAGTTTATACTTTAGTTTGCCCATCACTTTTTAGGTCTTTGAAAATTAAAAAGCAAACTATTCTGTGTTCACATGAGCGTCCAGCACTTCATGTTCCATGTAATCACACCAGTCATTGGTTTTCCCTAGATTTTCAGTGACTTGTCATGAATTAATGGTCCCTGCACTGATGGATCTTTTACTCTAATCCAGACTCCAGTGAGAAGCTATTGTAGCACAGAAATTGGCTCAGACCATTTCATAATAGAAAGACCACACAACCATTGCCTGATTCACTCTAATTTCTAACAAATAAACAAACAAACAAAACAGGGGACTCATGTTTACTAAAACTTCTCTCTTTGACCTTGGGCTGCCTGGCTAGAGCCTGCTATAGGGGCTGTTGGAGTACTGCTCTTCCCCATATAATGTGACACACATTAATAAGGGCTACTGTTGCTATATAATGATACTATGATCTCTGTTATGAACTACCAATAAAAACAAACATGATTCCTTCCACACAAAGTCAACTGTCCCTCATTCAACAGGACAAGCAATCACCATACTCAGTGGATTTCCCAGATCTCCTCACTTTGTTATTCTCACTTCCCTTTTTGCCCTTTCACCCGTCCACACACCTTTCCAGGACATATGTTTATAGTTTACAATGCATTGCAACAAACTCCTTTCAAGCCCTCCTATGTAGTTTTACATGGAGTTTCCTCAAATAAAATCTAGGATGTGACCATAACAACTATTTATTAATGGGAAAAATGATTGAATTTCAAATTTGAATATATTTACTGCTTGGACCAGTTAGAAAATGTGAATATCAAAGAATGTAAAAAATGTATCCATGCATATGCCAAAATGATATTAGTTTCACTATTTACACATAAACATAAAGGCATTCAAAAATATAATGGAACAATGGTTTCAACTGACAGTACAAAATATTCCCCTAGAAAGTTAAAGTAGTATTAAAGTGAAATAAGCATGAAACATCCAATTAGTTTTTATAAATTTAGGATTTGATATCTGGAACACTAACATAAATATTTCATTTAAAATCTAAATAGCATAAGCATAATAAATTCATCCATAAAAATATAAGAGAATAAAATTTATTAATCTCATGACATGACATAGTAAATAATAAATATGATTTTCTATTCATTGTTCACATTAACCAATCAACTTTATAGGTATAGGTCACATATTACATATAAAATAACTTGTCTTCTCTTTCTTTTGTATTTGGGATTTTTTACTTACTACTAATTTGTCTGTACCATTAAAAAGAATTATTTACATAGAAAAAGTGAAGAAGATATTATATATATTTATATTTAAAAATAATGTAGAATATTTTTACCTTGAAAAGTATGCATTGGAGATACATGTAGGTGGAAGCATGTAGCAGTAGTTGCCTACTCATTGCTGGGACAACACAAACAACCAGAGCAGCTACAGGAAGGGAAAGATTTATTTCTATTTACAGTCTTGAGGGGAAGCTTCATCATAGTGTGGAAATGCAGTCTTGTGTTTTGGAAATGACCATGGGCAATGTGAAGCATATTTCCTGAATGCCTTCATGGAGACCCAATGGAGTTGTGAAAATGGACCATGGGTTGCAGTGGAGACTCAGTGGAGATGCCAGGACAAAGAGATGGCTGCCAAGGAGAGCTGCCTGCCTGGATGAAATTTTTCAGGACTCTGAGTAACCTAGCTTGAGGGGTGGAATTGGAACTGCACAGACTTTGCTGGTTAGAATTTTCAGAGTTGCAGACTAGTCACTGGCTAAAGTTGTTTGACTTGGAGCTACAGAGTTTGATGTTTTCCCTGATTGTTTTAAACCTTGTACTGGTTAAATATTTCTTTGCTATGTCCAATGCCATCTTTTGCAGTGTGAATGTTTCATTTGTGACATTATGGGTTTTTTGAGGTTTTTATTTTTTATTTGTTTTGGTTATTATGGCTGTTAAAAGATCTTGGATTATGGGGATTATGAATATCATTGGAATTGGCAAAAAACTACAGGGACTTTTAAAATTGGATGAATGTGTTGCATTTTATATCATGTATGGCTATCAGTTTATGGAGGCCAGGGGCGGAATGTTGTAGTTTGATTCAGGTGTCCCCCATAAACTTAGGTGTTCTGAATGCTAGGTTGCCAGCTAATGGAGATTTGGGAATCCACTCTTCCTGGAGGCAGTGTAATCTTGGGGGTAGGCTTTTGGGTCTTATAGCCAGTGTCCCCTTGGTAGTGTTTGGCACACTATCCTGTTCCTCTTGTCCACCTTATGTGGGCCAGGGGGTAATGTCCACCCTCTTCTCATGCCATCGTTTTGCTCTGTCATTATGGAGCTTCCCCCTCAAACCTGTAAGCCAAAATAAGATGCTTTTTCCCACAAGCTACTCTTAGTTGGGTGATTTCTGCCAGTAATGTGAAGCTGACTACAACAAAAATCCTACCTTGAAAAAATAAATTAAGTTAATTAAATAAATAAATGAAAAGTATGATTTAAGCACAAGAGCTATTTCTGAAAAGGAATTTGGCTTCAGAATATAGAAATAAATTTTTTCTTGGAAATTCAATACTTCCACAAACACCTAACACTAGACTGAATGATCCTGTGTTTATAGTATAGGAGTATGGCAACAAGCGTCTAAGCCTAGACTAAATTATCCTATCCTTATAATACAGGTGTATGGCATCTAAGCTAATTCCCAGAGAACATGTTTTAAAAGAATTATTTATTTATTTATTTATGAGAGAGACAGAAAAAGAGCCAGATGGAGGGAGAGAGAGAGAATGGATAAATCAGGGCCTCTAGCCACTGCAAACTCCATACACATGCACCTCCTTGTCCGTCTGGCTTATGTGGGTACTGGGGAACTTAACCTGGGTATTTAGGCTTCCCAAAGCAAGCATCTTAAATATTAAGTTACCTCTCCAGGTCTCAGCTAACTCTTCATATAAATTTGGAAACATATACTGACAGTTCTAATCGATTTTGATGGCACTATTACCTTTATGCTCACAAAAGCATAGACAATAATTGATTAGGAGGTGATATCATAATTTTGTAACTTTCCATTTTTTGAACTCGTTTGTTTTTTCTTCCTTCTTAATATCTGAAGTCCTACTATTTCCATAATCTTTAACCACAATGAAAAATCAAAATTTAATGAGTATGGGAATAAATTGAGTGATGTTCTTCATTAAAATTAGGCCTATTCATATTTATTAATTTCAGTTACTAATTGTCTTCCAGAAAAGATATTAGTATATTTGAAGTCAAGATACACAACTATTATTTATTAATGTGACTAAGCATAGACTCACTCATTATCAATTTTCTGCATAGAAAAAATGAGAATAGTTGGCATTTTTATTTAATTAACCATTTTTATTACTTAATTTTTATACATTACATTTATCTGGTTCAACTTAATTATTCCAACAAATATATTCTAAAAATAGGTTCAGTTTACTTGATTCAAAATCCTTGAGCTCTATTTGCTCTTCAGATAAAATATACTTGTCTTAAAAAACTTGTAACAAACTATTGTTTGCTGGAAAACAGAAAGGCAGTCTATGGATAAAATCTATGAATTATTAACATTGTTTTGATATCTCAGTCTTAAAACTAAGTAAAATAGATCAATCTCTGAAACAATGTTAATTCAGATATTTTATATTTCATCAAAAAAGGATATTCTACTATCTACAATTAAATAAGCTTAAATTTCTATTTAATTATACTTTTGTGAGAAAGCTTTCCATACTTTCTTTAAAGACACAAGTCCAAACACATTGATAGAAATGTGTATAATATTTTTACTCTATAAAATAATTTAATTTCCTCAAACTCACAGCAAACATTTCATTCTCAACAAAACAATTACTTAGAATTAACAAGATTGTCATGTATTTGAGTAAAAATAAAGTAAAAAAAAAAAACACCTCACAAAGGATAGTGAAGTAGGAAACATTAGGAATAAATATTCTTTCCAAGATAATACACTATAATTTATAATTATTTACTTTTTATTATAGTTATAATCTACTGAAATTATCCAAATTTTAAACTAAAGATTGGATGGTAAATTTTGAACATGACAATGGCAGCTGTGAATGCAGCAGATTGTAGTCTGATAGAAAACAATCATGTATGTGTTCCTGGGTCAACTTGAGCACAGTGTGTGTCATTACTTGGAGGTAAAAGGGACCCTTTCCTACAAAGGTTGAGAACCCTCTTCTATGATAGCTGACTGTTGCCACTGACATCTCAGTGGCACTAAGAGGTGGTGGGTAATGTTGCACATTCTAGCATTGCACATGCTTTTCTCCTTAGCCAAAGTGAATTCCAGAGGTCTTAAAGATTGTCATTTCTATCTTCACCCCTATATCACCCCCTTCTCCTCCTCCTCCTCCTCCTTCTTTTATTTTTATTTAGAGTCAAAACAGTACAGAGTAGGACAAACAAATACAATTATGGAGTTCAAATACATGAGCATGGAAATACCCAGGTTAACTTACTTTTTGTGTAAATCTTCATTAGAAACAGCTTATTACAACAATAATCCTATGGAATGGAATCTGATTTTCAAAGTAATGATAGTATTAGATTAAAATTTATAGTTTTTAAAAAATAAGGATTAAAAGATATACAAAGAAGTAAGAGAGTATGGCCCATTCATAACAAAACAAAAAGTTTGGGGCTGGAGGAATAGTTCATCAAATAAGTCACTTGCTTGCAAAGCCTGCTGGCCTGAATTCAATTCACAAACTATCTGCATAAGCCATAACCAAAAAGTGATGCTAATATCTGGTGTTCACACTTAACAGTAAGAGGCCCTGGTGCACCCACTCACAGACACATTTAAATAAAGAAATAAAAATTTATAAGAAATAGTGATAGAAATATTCCCAATTTTATAAAAATCATTAATATACACAGATAAAACTACAACATACATCAAATAAGAGGAAGTCACAGAGGGCCTTATCAAGACATAATACAAATTATAAAAAGTCAAAAGTGCTGGTAATCTTGAAAACAGCAAGGAAGAGATTCATTGTACACAAAAGATCCTCAATGAGAGCTGGAGAGATGGCTTAGTGGTTAAGACATATGCCTGCAAAGCCAAAGACCTAGGTTTGATTCCCTAGGACCCATGTAAGCCAGATGCACAAGGAAGCACATGTGTTTGGAGTTCATTTGCAGTGGCTAAAGTACCTGGTGTGCCCATTCTCTCCCTCCCTCTCTCTCTCTCCCTCTCTCTCCTTGTAAATGAATAAATTTAAAAAAAAAAAAGACTCTCAATGATATCATGAGATTTCTCATCAGAAATCTGAAAGTCACAAAATCCTGTAAGCTACTATGTTAAGTGCTAAAAGGAAAAGTAGACACTAAGGAGAAATAAAGACTTCCCCAAACAAGAAGTGATGGAGGTCATTACCAATAGGCTTGTCCTACATCACATCCTATAGGAAGTCTTGAAGGATGAAATGAAGAATCTACTGGTCAATAACTGAAAACTGGATGAGGAACTAAACATACTCATAACTATAAACATAGGCAATTACAAAATCTAGTATTAGTTTAACAGTAAATTTAATTACATTTTATGTTTTCTACATGATTTAAGAGACTAATATCACTTTAAACAAAAAATTCAAAAATAGTCTATTCTCCTTCAGATTGTAATATCATATTCTGTTTGCTACAGAATTTAATAATCAAGCATTTAAAAGAAACTAGTTTGTGTTCTGGATGCAAATGTGTAAAGATAAAATTGTGTCACAATAATAATTGAAATACATGAAGTAGAAATATAACAGAATGTATGCATGTTGCTAAGTCTAAATGCCACAATTCCAATTTCATAAAATATTAGGTGGAATTCACATGATAATAACAAAAATAACAGATAACAGGAACAGAATTTATAAAAGTAAAGATGGGAATTTCAATGATTTGTTACAAAAACAGTCAACAAAACCAAAAATGCAGCAAAGCAGGAACTGAGGGAAGAATACGGTATGATACATACTAAAAAGTGGCACAATGGTAGAAATACTTCTTTATTGATCAGCTTTTAACAAAGGACAGAAATGCTTGCAGCATAGATAAGCCTTTTGTCATTATGCCCAGTAAGATAAATCAGTCACAGATGATAAATGTTTGTTTACTGCTTAGATGCAGGACTTAGAGTAACAGTAATGCTAGGACAGAAAAGTTCCTGGTGGATGGAAGGAAGAAGTCCAAATACAGTCTATTCGATAAAGTGGTGGCTTTGCATGATGAGCAGAGTTCTAATAATGGGTGGGCAGGGAGGCTTAAACCACAATATTAATGCACTTGGTACTAATGAAAAGCATACTAAAATGGTTAAACACAATAAACACTTCACTGGTATTGGGTCATAAACAACAAAAGAAATAGGACACTACGTTAGAATGTCTTTGTTAAAGACAAAACACCAGATGGCAATTTATAATTAATTATATATATTATAATTATTATAGTCATATATAATGATAGATATTATAATTAATCACAGTAATTTTGGGTATTTTACTTTGCATATGATGGGGATTAAAGTCTGCTGCTAGATATTTGCTTACTTAGCTGATATGAAATATGATATAGTTTGGAAACCAAAACATTCTTGGTTTAGTTTCTACTTTCTATCTTAAAATATTAAATCTGGATTTCCAAGTCTTGATAATTGCTCTGAGTAAATGCAGCCTTCCTTCATAAGACACTGGTCTCTTTTGGGTTGGTAATATTCTATAATTTTCTTGATCTTCCACAAAGACCTTAGCATGATTATTTGAATCCAAAATCTCCACTGAAAATATCTTCATGGTTCAAAAGCCTGATCATGAGTGTCTTCAACAAGGAACAATATCATCTCTTTACATACCCATACAGATATAAAATAAAGCAATGAAATGATCTGTGATTTTTTTCTAGCTTTACAATATTTCTGTTTTTATTGAAAACTTATTATGACAGATAAACATCTATACTTTGCAGGACATGCAATTGTGTGGGGATCACAGTTGTTTCAACTGAAATGATACTGATTCTACCTAACAAAGTTGGATCATGGGAAGCAGATAAGGATATAATTTAAAAGGGTGAAAGATAGACATTGCTACTATTTAATGTAAAGGCATAGGTTTGGTATCCCACCCATAGAGAATTTCAATAAATAAATAAATGGCTTGATCTGAACTCTAGAGCTGGTTTCCTCATAGAAAATTCTTTAATTGCCCAGCTCATTTATTTTTCCACTTGGAAAAACTATTTACTCCATACATTTAAAAACAACAATAACAAAGCTCACTACTGAAATGTGTACCAACTGTTTGATGCAGAACCAAAAAGAAAGCACAGCTAAACTAATGAGAGGAAAGGAATCAGTATGCTGTTGGACCATGGATGGGTTTTCAATTCCAGCTTCCTCTCTCTCTCTCTCTCTCTCTCTCTCTCTCTCTCTCTCTCTTTCACACACACACACACACACACACACACACACACACACACACACACATTTTCCCTGAATGTGTGTATGAATGTGTGTATATAATGATTCTTTGAAAACACTGCTTCATGAAGGCTAGTTTGGCATCATTCAGGAAGTTTTAAAATGAGAAAGAAAAGAAAAAAAAAAAAACATTGAATGAGAAACAGATTGGTATATGTCAATCCAGAAGGGAGTTATCCACTTGTCATGCCATAGGGATTCTTTCTGATGGTGTTGTCAGAGAGAAAACAAAGTGATTAAACACTTTCTGAAATGGATATTATATATGGAGTGTTTTCCTTGTATGGTTTCCTGCTCCTTTCCTATTAAAAATTAACTTGTGACTCTTTCTACCCCTTTGAAAATGACCTGGGTTGAGAGAGGCCAAGCCGCACGGTACGCTGTGTTCCTAGCAGTGTATGGCAAAGTGTCAGTATTGTGTGAGGGATTTGATCAATTCCGACAGCTAGTCTTGAAACTGAAGCCACAAATCCCTGCTCTTTCTTCTACAGAGATATTTGGGACTGTATTACATAACTAATTATGTCAACCTTCTCCATTACTTTGGCAGGGATCTCACACATAATGCATGTGCAAATGAATGATCTTAGTACCTGTAGAGATTCTGTGTGTCATTATTATTTTAATACATCCAGAGCAGAATACACAACCAAAGGAATGACAGATGAAACTCTATGAATTCACTTTGAAATCTTTTGGCTTGTCTTGTATCAGTCATGTAGGAATGTTACCTTTTCTCATTTCCTGTTTTGTATTGTCATCATGTGTAATATTTGATTAGGGAGTTCTAGCACAATTTATGATCTTAAATATGAATTAGTGAAGATTTTCTTTCACTAGTTGCTTGAAAGATGTCCAAGCACAATATAGATTATCTGAATTATATCTTTACTGTTATATCACTTAAAATTTTAGGTCATTCACACTAACACTATATCCCTTACAGCAATATGTCTGGGAAACTCAGGTATTCTAAAGAGGAATACTATTAACACCAAATCCACTCTGCTTATGTAACAATCTATTGAATACACTACTTACAGTGTTTGCAAAGGGCTTAGAACACTAAAAGTATCTTTTGAAAACTTATTAATGTGCAATTGTCACTTTAGCTTAGCGATACATATGCATAGGAAATAGGAATAGGCTCTCACTTCTCATATGGAAATAATTTTACTCTGAGGCAATGTATCTTTCATAGTCTCTTAAAGGGCATTGTGAGCAGGGCACAAATACATGCCTTATAGGGAGATTAAAATGGCATTACTGAGGAAGGGTAAGTGAGGTTAAACTATAATAGAGTAAGAAGATGTTAGCCACTCTCCAGAATGATATTTTAATTTACTTAGAAAAGAAAAATATGCACACTTGCTTTTACAACATCAGTAATATGGACAAAAAAAAAATCCTATCTCACAAGTACACATCGAGCAACTACATTGAATGAGAAAGGATGAGATAGAGACAGAGGTGAGAATGGGAAAGATAAGGAAAGAAGACATGAAAGTATTACATAATGGAGAACAAGCGACAGATGATATTTAATAGTGGCTTTATCTATAATTCAGAACTCTTGAGATCCTGAAGAAAATTGAATTCAAATATCCTCATGAAAAATTTTCTTGGTAATTTTCTGTTCTTATCATATTTTCTATTATGTTCACTACCCAGAAAACCATCATGAATCATGTCAAGACTATTAAGCATAAGGCCCTGTGTTTTGTAGCCCCATGACTCAGGGTCATGTTCAGTGATATTTGGATCTTTGCTATGGATCTTATAATAAAGACCATGCAGATAAAATGCAAACAAATGCTTTTGTTGTAATAAATTATTTGTGTAAATCACACAAGTCACATGTATTCTTTTCAAAGCCTAGTATACTATATAATGCATCTAGAAGTCATAGTTTCCAGAAGTTAAAGTTTAAGAAGGAAAAACAAAGCACATTAAAAGGAATCCACGTGCAAGAAAATACTATATAAACTGTCCATCACTTAAAAGTGATATCTAACCTTTTGGCATTATGACATGATTTCATCACCTATAAATATGCTGGGTAGCATTTATATTTATCCTGGGATGCATGCAGCCATTTTGTCAAAGATTGGGAACATCTGATAGCAAGTTGTCAAATTTGCAAGAGACAGATATGGCTCCTTGTGAAATCCTTTGAAAATTAATCTTCCATTCTAATAATCACAATAGAAATGGACTTCTGGTCAAGATGGTGACTGCCTAGCTGCACTGCAGATACTGGGGAAAGAAAGGCAAGAAACTAAGGGTTATCAGGTTCTTCTTGCCAGTGGGAGGGCACAGACTGGGGAAAAACAGGGAAGCACACATCCCCCCTCGGGTGGGTAGTCTACCCCCACACATACAGCTGCCGCGCCCCACATGCCACGCCGCGCACCGTGTGGCTATGCTCCCATCACGCACCCACCAGCCCATTGCACACCTGCCAGCCCTCTGTGCTAACGTGGGAACCTCTGCCTTTGTGCTCTGATCATGTGCATTGGCCAGCCATGCTGTGCTCGGTTCACACGCCCTTGGGGGCCACCTCTGCCGTGATTAGGTGGCTGCCAGACCACCTGCTGCTGTGCTCCGATCGCTTGCCTGCCAGCCAGCCTATGCTGTGTCCTGATCCCACGCCAGCATCAGCTGCCTCTGTACTACAATTGCATGTGCAGCGGGCCCAGTCCCACAGCAAGGGCCACACAAGTCCACACTGAGTCACTAGTGCCAGCTCAGGTGCCATCCCGTACCTGTCCATTGCCACCCATCCCACACTCCTCTGAGGAGAGAGAGCACAGACTGTTTGCAGGTCTCAGTGTTCCCAGCCAGAGTTTGGGCAGCTTCAGGGCTTGCTATCTCAGTCCCCTTTCAAACTAGAATGCAGGCAGCTTTGGTGCATTACTGGGTGAGAATTCAGGCAACTTTGGTACCCCTGTCAGACAATAGATAGGCATATTTGGCAAGAGAGAGCAAAAACCCAGGATGCTTGCAACTGCCCTAGGCTTCCTTGGATTCTCATTGAGCTAGATCCCAGGCTGCTCCACCCACCTACCTGCCCATACACTGACATTGGTAGACCACAGCACAAAAGAAATAACATGAAAAATAAAATGCAAGAAAATCCAGATAGATCACCCAGTCCAACAAAGGATTACATCTAACCAAAACATAGAAGAGTGTTTAGGATCAGAACATCAAGTGGAAGCTATGAGCAATGCAACCCTAACCAACTTACTGCTAGAACTTGTAGGAAAGCTACAAAGGACAGATACTCCTGTGGATGCTACCATCACTAAGCTAGAGCAATATGATAAGACACTGGAAGGAATTCAAAGAGAGCTAAGAGAGTTGAGGGAGAGTGAAAAAAAAAAGAGGACCTTAAAAATCAGCTGGCCACACTAAATGAAAACATAAAAAAATGCAAGGATGAATTCCAAGAATCATCAAGAAAATCAGAAAATGAGGTGAAAAGGGAGCTGGACAGAGCGATGGAAATGAAACATAGGACAGTAATAGAAAATGCAAACTTAATTGAACAAGTCCAAAACTCGCTAGAGGCTCTCAAGAATAGAGTCAGCGAAGTGGAAGATAGAAACTCTGATATGGAAGACAGGATGGAAGAAACAGTTCGAGAGTACAAAAATTTCAGTAGTTCAAAAGTTCCTGTGAACAGAACATGAGGGAATTGTGGGATACACTTAAAGTCCTAATATCAGAATCATTGGAATACCAGATGGAGAAGAATTTCAGACCAAAGGCATGGAGAACTTATTTAACACAATAATTGAAGAAAACTTCCTCCATCTCTTAAAAGAAAGGCCCATCAAGATACAAGAAGCAAACAGAACTCCTAACCGACTAGACCAAAGGAGAAACTCCCCAAGACATATTATCATTAAGACTCTAAACATTGACACCAAAGAGAAAATCCTAAAAGCAGCTAGGGAGAAACAGCACACCACTTTCAAAAGAAACCCCATCAGAATTACTTCACACTTTTCAATGGAAACCCTGAAAACTAGAAGGGCCTGGAATGAAACTCTCCAAACTCTAAGAAACTATGGCTTTCAACCCAAACTAATCTACCCAGCAAATGTCTCCCTTATAATAGATGGTGAAAGGAAAACTTTCCATGGCAAAACTCAGCTTTACAATTATGTGAACACAAAACCAAACATACAGAAAGTATTCCAGGAAACTCTCCACAGAGAAGAAACAAATAACCAAACACAAATGCCTACAAGAAGCAGATCACAGCACCCAAACACAGAGTAGACAGAAAAAATTTCAAATTCCATGGAAATGCCAACACACCTCTACCACCACAACATGGCAGGGATCAAATCAAATCTCACAGTCATCACACTAAATATTAATGGCCTTAATTCACCCATCAAGAGACACAAGCTGGGGGACTTCCGGTTAAGATGGCGGCGTAGGTACCACGACAAAACAGCCTGGGGGGGGAAGACCAAAAAAAACTCAGCAAAATACACACTTTTACTAAAAAGTGAGGTGTATAGGAAGTTGAGGCGGCAGCGGAGAAGTAGAAGAGTTCCAGAGCATCCAGAGCCTGCACAGGCGGGAACAGTGGCCCGGGGCGGCTCAGCTACCCGCCGCAACCACGGAGCGGCAGAAAAACCGCCGGTCTCTCGGCTCGAGCCGCAGGACAAGCCAGGTGCGGGATTTTCCCCTCACACCGCGCTCTCCGCAACTCGGGAAACGTGAGGGGAGAGCGGCAGCGAGCAACGGAGGGAGGAGCAGACCGCGAAGTAAAAGCACACGTGGAGAAACGATACAACCAGAACAGCGCGGCTCCCTCCCCTCCCCTGCCGCCTGAACCCAGCTCCAGCGAACACAGCAGCGGCCCGGGACCCGGCCACGCCAACTTGGGCTGACGGCGGGACCCAAGCAGGAGCAGAATTTGGCAGCAACTTCAGCGGCTCCAGCACCGGTACCAGTGGCCCCAGCAGCAGCAGACCCAGGAGCGGCAGCGGTGACATATCCCGCAGCAGCGGCTTCGGGGACACGGCAACGGCAGCTTCAGCAGCGGTGGGGGCTCCGGGGGTGGCGCCTACAACAGCTGCAGAGGCGGCGGCAGCAGCTCAGTTTGCCCCGTAGGAAAAGCAAGTGCCCAGCTCCAGAAATCAGAACAGCAGCCCGACGACCCAGGCAGCAACTTGACTGAGACCACAATCACCCAAGGTAACTGGGATTGCACCAGGGAAGGGTCTCACTTGGTCACAAGCTGACTTGGATACCTCAACAGACCAGAAATCTAAACCTCTTTGTTGATAGAGGATCTGGTCATTATAATAACTACTCTTGCATACATACTCGGGGCTGTTTTTGATGGAATGGGTACAGTGTTTAGCTAAATTTTAGAATCTACCAGTATATTATTCCACTCAGCCTGCTTGAATACTCCTATAGCAGGGAAACTCAACCCCTAAGAACATCTTTGTAGATACTCTGAAAGTCTTAAGAGCCACACCTAATACCTTAAGGTCCTACCCTGAAAATATATTACACCAAATCAATTGATACAGCTAAGAATACACAGCTAGCTAGAAAATCCAAGCATTAACTTAATCCAAGATGCAAAAATATATACATTATAACACAAGAAACACTAAAAAGCAAGACGATATAAATCCACCTAAAAGTATTAATGCATCAGAAATGTCCTCCAGTGAGAAAGAGTTAGAGGAAATGCCTGAGAAAGAGTTCAAAAGAATAATTATAAATATGTTCAAAGAGGTCAAAGAACACATGAAAACAATCAAAGAAGAAATCAAAGAGGAAATCAAAGAGGAAATCAAAGGAATCAAAGAAGAGGCAGGACACCAATTTAATGAAATAAAGAAGGCAATACAAGACATAAATAGAGAAATAGAAATAATAAAGAAAAACCAGTCAGAATTACTAGCAATGAAGAACACAGTTAATGAAATAAAAAACTCTGTAGAAAATCTCACCAGTAGGATGGATGAGGGAGAAGACAGAATATCTAAGCTAGAAGATCAGGTGGCAGACCTAATGCAGTCCAACAAAGAGAAAGACAAACTTATACAAAAGTATGAGTGGGAATTTCAAGATATTCGGGACACTATGAAAAGATCCAATATAAGAATTCAGGGCATAGTAGAAGGAGAAGAATTCCACTCCAGAGGCATAGTAGGCATCTTCAACAAAATCATAGAGGAAAATTTTCCCCAAATTGGGAAAGAGGTGCCAATACAGATACAGGAAGCCTTTAGAACCCCAGCCAGACAAAACCCAGAAAGAAACTCTCCTCGCCACATTATACTCAAACTTCCAAACACACAAACCAAAGAAAAAATATTGAAAGAAGTTAGAGAGAAAAATCAAGTTACCTACAAAAGCAAGCCCATCAGGATTACAGCAGATTATTCAACACAAACTTTTAAAGCCAGAAGGGCCTGGAGTGATATATTCCAAGTTCTGAAAGATAACAACTGTCAACCAAGGTTACTTTATCCTGCAAAGTTATCCATCCAAATAGATGGAGAAATAAAGACATTCCATGACAAAAGCAGGTTAAAGGAATATCTGAAGACAAAACCAGCTCTACAGAAAATACTTGATAGAATCCTCCATGCTGAACAAAAGGAAAAGCACACATATAAGGAACCTAGAAAAAACCAGCCATACTCAAATACCAGTTAACAGAAGAGAGCACAGGTAGAACAAGTAACACACACACACACACACAAATGGCAAACATAAATACACACCTTTCAATAATATCTCTTAATTTCAACGGTCTCAATGCCCCAACGAAAAGACATAGATTTGCAGACTGGGTTAAAAAGCAGGATCCTACAATTTGTTGTCTTCAAGAAACTCACCTTTCTACAAAGGATAGACATTATCTTAGGGTGAAAGGTTGGAAGACGGTGTTTCAAGCAAATGGGCCTAGAAAACAAGCAGGGGTTGCTATCCTAATATCAGACAGGGTGGACTTTAGTCCGAAGTTAGTCAAAAAAGATAAGGAAGGTCACTTTATATTGATTAAGGGCACACTCCAACAGGAGGACATTACAATCCTAAACATATATGCACCTAACATGGGGGCTCCCAAATTCGTCAAACAAACACTATTAGAACTAAGGTCACAGATAACACCAAACACGGTGGTGGTGGGTGACTTTAACACCCCACTCTCATCAATTGACAGGTCATCCAGGGAAAGAATAAACAGAGAGGCATCTGGACTAAATGAGGTCATAGAAGATATGGACCTAACAGATATATACAGGACATTTCATCCAAAGGCTGCAGAATATACATTCTTTTCAGCAGCACATGGAACATTCTCTAAAATAGACCATATATTAGGACACAAAGCAAATCTTAACAAATTCAGGAAAATTGAAATAATTCCTTGCATTCTATCTGACCACAATGGAATTAAACTACAAATCAGTAGCAAGAAAGGCTACAGAGCATACACAAAATCATGGAAGCTAAACAATACACTACTAAATGATGAGTGGGTCAATGAAGAAATCAAAAAGGAAATCAAAAAATTTATAGAGTCAAATGATAATGAGAACACAACATACCAAAATCTCTGGGACACAATGAAGGCAGTTCTAAGAGGTAAATTTATAGCCTTAAGTGCCTATATTAAGAAATTAGAAAGGTCGCAAGTAAACGACCTAATGCTTCGCCTTAAAGCCTTGGAAAAAGAAGAACAAGGCAAACCAAAAAGTAGTAGACGGGAAGAAATAATAAAGATTAGGGCAGAAATTAATGAAATAGAAACAAAAAGAACAATCCAAAGAATTAATGAAACAAAGAGTTGGTTCTTTGAAAGGATAAACAAGATTGATAAACCCTTAGCAAAACTGACCAAAAGAAAGAGAGAAGAGACACAAATTAATAAAATCAGAGATGAACAAGGTAACATCACAACAGATTCCAGAGAAATTCAAAAAATTATAGGGACATACTATAAAAGCATATACTCCACAAAGTATGAAAATCTGAAAGAAATGGATGATTTCCTTGATCTATATGACCTACCTAAATTAAATCAAAATGAGATTAATCACTTAAATAGACCTATAACAAACATGGAGATCCGAGCAGTTATCAATAATCTCCCAACTAAAAAAAGCCCAGGCCCGGATGGATTCACTGCTGAATTTTACCAGACTTTTAAGGAAGAGCTAACACCATTGCTTCTTAAGCTTTTCCAGGAAATAGAAAAAGAAGGAATCCTACCAAACTCCTTCTATGAGGCCAGCATCACCCTGATACCAAAACCAGGCAAAGATAGAACAAAAAAAGAAAATTACAGACCAATCTCCCTCATGAACATAGATGCAAAAATTCTCAACAAAATATTGGCAAACAGAATACAAGAGTATATCAAAAAGATCATTCACCCTGACCAAGTAGGCTTTATCCCAGAGATGCAGGGATGGTTCAACATACGCAAATCTATAAATGTAATACATTACATAAATGGGTTGAAGGACAAAAACCACATGATCATCTCATTAGATGCAGAGAAAGCATTTGACAAAATCCAACATCCCTTCATGATAAAAGTCCTACAGAGACTGGGAATAGAAGGAACATATCTCAATATAATAAAGGCTATTTATGACAAGCCTACAGCCAACATATTACTAAATGGGGAAAAACTGGAAGCTTTTCCACTAAAATCAGGAACAAGACAAGGGTGTCCACTGTCTCCACTTCTATTTAATATAGTTTTGGAAGTCTTAGCCATAGCAATAAGGCAAGAGACACACATAAAAGGGATACAAATTGGAAAGGAAGAAATCAAGTTATCACTATTTGCAGATGACATGATTCTATACATAAAGGACCCTAAAGACTCTACTAGCAAGCTGTTAGAGCTAATCAAAACCTACAGCAATGTAGCAGGATACAAAATAAATACACAGAAATCAGTAGCCTTCGTATATGCTAACAACAAACACACAGAGGATGAAATCAGAGAATCACTCCCATTCACAATTGCATCAAAAAAAAATAAAATACCTTGGAATAAACCTAACTAAGGAAGTAAAGAATCTATACAATGAGAACTTTAAGACACTCAAGCGAGAAATTGCAGAAGACACTAGAAAGTGGAGAAACATCCCTTGTTCCTGGCTTGGAAGAATCAATATCGTGAAAATGGCAATCTTACCTAAAGCAATCTACACATTTAATGCAATCCCTATCAAAATTCCAAAGGCTTTCTTCATGGAAATAGAAAAAACAATCCAAAAATTCATTTGGAATCATAAAAAACCTCGAATATCTAAAATAATACTGAGCAACAAAAAAGAGGCTGGTGGTATCACCATACCTGATTTTAACCTATACTACAGAGCCATAGTAACAAAAACAGCATGGTACTGGCACAAAAACAGACATGTAGATCAGTGGAACAGAATAGAGGACCCAGATGTAAGCCCAAGTAGCTATAGCCACCTGATATTCGATAAAAATGCCAAAAATACTCAATGGAGAAGAGACAGCCTCTTCAGCAAATGGTGTTTTGAAAACTGGATAAATATCTGCAGAAGGATGAAAATAGATTCTTCTCTCTCGCCATGCACAAGAATTAAGTCCAAATGGATTAAAGACCTTAACATCAGACCGGAAACTTTGAAACTGCTAGAGGAAAAAGTAGGGGAAACCCTCCAACATATTGGTCTTGGCAAAGACTTTCTAAATACAACCCCAATTGCTCAGGCAATAAAACCACAGATTAACCACTGGGACCTAATGAAATTACAAAGATTTTGCACCGCAAAGAACACAGTGAAAAAAGCAAAGAGGCAACCTACAGAATGGGAAAAAATCTTTGCCATCTATATATCTGATACAGGATTAATACCTAGGATATACAAAGAACTCAAAAAGTTAACTAATAAGGAATCAAACAGGCCAATCAAAAAATGGGCTAAGGAGCTAAATAGAGAGTTCTCAAAGGAAGAAATACGAATGGCATATAAGCACCTAAAAAAATGTTCTACGTCACTAGTCATCAGGGAAATGCAGATTAAAACTACATTGAGATTCCATCTCACTCCTGTCAGATTGGCCACCATCATGAAAACAAATGATCATAAATGTTGGCGGGGATGTGGAAAAAAAGGAACCCTTCTGCACTGCTGGTGGGAATGCAATCTGGTCCAGCCATTGTGGAAAACAGTGTGGAGGTTCCTAAAGCAGCTAGAGATTGATCTACCATATGACCCAGCTATAGCACTCCTAGGCATATATCCAAAGGACTCATCTCATTTCCTTAGAAGTACATGCTCAACCATGTTTATTGCTGCTCAATTTATAATAGCTGGGAAATGGAACCAGCCTAGATGTCCCTCAACAGATGAGTGGATAATGAAGATGTGGTACATTTATACAATGGAGTTCTACTCAGCGGTAAAGAAAAATGAAGTTATGAAATTTGCAGAAAAATGGATGGACCTGGAAAGTATTATACTAAGTCAGGTAACCCAGGCCCAGAAAGCCAAGCGCCACATGTTCTCCCTCATATGGGGATCCTAGCTACAGATGACTGGGCTTCTGTGTGAGAATGAAAATACTTAGTAGCAGAGGCCAGTAAGTTGAAAAGGAGACATAAAGGGTGGAGAAAGGAAGGGAAGAGGATACTTAATAGGTTGATATTGTATATATGTAATTACAATGATTGTAATGGGGAGGTAATATGATTGAGAATGGAATTTCAAACGGGAAAGTGTGGGGGTGGGGAGGGAGGGAATTACCATGGGATATATTTTATAATCATGGAAAATGTTAATAAAAATTTAAAAAAAAAAAAAAAAAAAAAAAAGAGACACAAGCTAACAGGGTGGATCAAAAAATTAGACCCCTCAATCTGCTGCCTTCAAGAAACCCAACTTACCACTAAAGACAGAAACCTCCTCAGGGTGAAAGGGTGGAAAACAATATTCCAAGCAAATGGGAATAAGAAACAAGCAGGTGTAGCTATATAAATATCAGATAAACTTGACTTCAAACCAAAAACAATAATAAAAGACAAAGAAGGCTACTTCCTACATATAAAGGGAACAATCCATCAAGAGGATATTACAATCATAAATCTGTATGCACCAAACACAGGGGCACCACAGTTCATAAAACAAAACCTACTTGACAATAAAATAGAAATAACCACCAACACCATCATAACTGGGGACTTTAATGCACCATTATCAGTAATAGACAGATCATCCAAACAGAAGGTCAACAGAGAAGTAAGAGAGCACAACAAAACCATAGAGCACTTAGATGTAACAGACATGTACAGAATTTTCCATCCCAAATCCACAGACTACATATTCTTCTCAGCAGCCCATGGAACATTCTCTAAAATAGACCATATATTGGGTACAAAGACTGCTTCCACATATTTAGGACAATAGACATAATTCCCTGCATGATATCATATCATAATGCTATATTCCTAGAAATCATCAACAAAAAAACCAACAAGAACCCCAAAGGCAACTGGAAACTGAACAGCACACTCTTAAGCAATAAATGGATAGTGGATGAAATAAAAAAATGACATTGCAAAATTCATGAAATTGAATGACAACAAGAACACATTATACCAGAACTTATGGGACACAATGAGGGCAGTCCTCAGGGGAAAATTCATAGCACTCAATGCCTTCATAAAAAGACAGAAAGATCCCAAATCAATAGCCTAACCATCCACCTAAAGGCATTGGAAAAACAAGAAAAATCCAACCCAAAGAGCTCCAGAAGGAAAGAAATAATTAAAATCAGAGCAGAAATTAATGAGTTGGAAACCAAGGAAACAATTAAGGCAATTGACAAAACAAAGAGCTGGATCTTTGAAAAAATAAACAAGATTGACAAACCTCTGGCCAATTTGATCAAGCAAAAAAAGGAGAGACTCCATATTAACAAAATTCAAAATGAAAAAGGAGAGATCACAACAGACATCAGTGAAATTGGCAGAATCATCAGGACTTATTTCAAAAAGCTCTACTTCACAAAACTGGAAAATGTGGAGGAGATGGATAAATTCCTGGATGCATATCATCTACCAAAGCTAAACTCAAAGCAGATTAATCACCTCAATGAACCCATCACACTCATGGAGATTGAAAAGTAATAAAAAACCTTCCAAAAAAGAAGAGTCGAGGACCAGATGGATTTCCAGCCAAATTTTACCAAACCTTCATGGAAGAACTCAAACCAATCTTTCTAAAACTGTGCCACACAATTGAAGAACAGGGAAAGCTACCCAACTCCTTCTATGAAACTAGTATCACCCTAATCCCAAAACCAGGCAGAGATGCCACAAGAAAAGAAAACTACCGGCCTATTTCCCTAATGAACATAGATGCAAAGATCCTGAAAAAAATACTCGCAATCGGAATCCAACAACACATCAAAAGCATTATCCACCTTGACCAAGTGGGATTTATCCCAGGAACACAAGGGTGGTTCAACATACGAAAATCTGTCAATGTAATACACCACATAAACAAGCTTAAACATAAAAACCACATGATCATTTCAATAGATAAAGAAAAGGCCTTTGACATGATACAACATCACTTCATGATCAAAACATTGGAGAGAATCGGCATGGCCGGTTCACATCTTACCATAATAAAGGCAATATACAAAGCTCCAAAGGCCCAAATAATACTTAATGGAGAGAGACTGGAGGAATTCCCATTAAGATCAGGAACAAGACAGGGATGTCCTCTCTCACCTCTGATTTTCAATATAGTTCTGGAAGTCCTAGCTCAAGCAATAAGACAGGAGAAGGAAATAAAAGGGATACAATTTGAAAAGGAAGAAGTTAAGTTAGCTCTATTCGCTGATGACATGATTGTATATGTAAGAGACCCAAGAGACTCCATACCAAAACTCCTGAAGGTGATTAACTCTATAGCAAAGTAGCAGGATACAAAATCAATGCACAAAAATCAGTAGCATTTCTGTATGCAAATGACAAAGATGCAGAAAAAGAAATAATAGCAAAAAAAAAAAGAAAAAAGAAAACCTTGGAATAACATTAACCAAGGTTGTAAAAGATCTATACAACAAAAATATAAAAACCCTCAAAAAAGAAATTGAGGAGGACTTGATAAGATGGAAAGACCTACCTGCTCCTGTATAGGCAGAATTAACATTGTGAAGATGACAATCCTAACAATGGCAATTCCAATTAAAATCACTACAGTGTTCTTCACAAAGATAGAAAAAATGATCTCAAATTTCATATGGAAAGGAAGAAGGCCTCACATATCCAAACATATCCTCAGCAAAAGAAATACCTCTGGTGGCATCACCATACCTGATCTAAAGCTATACTACAAAGCCATAGTAATAAAAACAGCATGGTACTGGCATAAAAACAGGAGTATAGACCAATGGAATACACTTGAGGACCCGGATTTTGGGTCAAGCAACTATAGCTACTTGATATTCGACAAAGGCCCAAAAATATAGGCTGGAAAAAAGATAGCATCTTCAACAAATGGTGCTGGACAAACTGGATAACCACATGCAGGAAACTGAAACTTGATCCACACATTTCACCATGCACTACAGTCAAATCCAAATGGATCAAAGACCTCAACATAAGACCAGAAACTCGAATACTACTGGAAGAAAATTTGGGAAGTACTTTCCATGATATAGGAATGGAAAAAGACTTCCTGAACAAAACCCCAGTGGCTCAAGTTCTTAAACAGTCACTCAGCCAATGGGATCATATGAAGCTGAAGAGTTTCTTTATAGAAAAGCATATAATAAGCAAAGCCAATAGAACACGCACAGAATGGGAGAAAATATTTGCAGGTTATCCAACTGATAGAGGCCTTATCTCTAAAATCTACAAAGAACTCAAAAGTCTAAACAATAAGAAGACATCTACCCCACTCAGAAAATGGGGTGCAGAGTTTAACAGGCAATTCACAGAAGAAGATATCCAAATGGCAAAAACACACTTAAGAAAATGTTCATCATCCCTAATCACCAGAGAACTGCAAATTAAAACAACTATGAGATTCCACCTTATCCCAATAAGGATAGCCAACATCAAAAAATCTAATGAAAATAAATGCTGGTGAGGATGTGGAGAAGTAGGGATACTTATTCACTGTTGGTGGGAATGCAGGATGGTACAACCACTTCGAAAGCAATATGGAGACTCCTGAAAAAGCTGTCTATAGAAATACCAACAGACCCAGTTATACCCTTACTGGGCATCTACCCTAAAACATTCAAACCACAGGCCAGAGAGATTTGCTCAACCATGTTTGTAGCAGCTCAATTCTTAATAGCTAAAAGCTGGAATCAACCCATATGTCCATCATTAGAAGAATGGATAACATCTCACTCATCTATAACACCTAACCTGAATCTACCCAAGTTACCTTACATACCCAGCAAGCACCTCATGGACTAGACAATAGGACGTACGGGGAAGGCGGGGAGGGCATCGAAGGGTGGAAAGCAGTAATCTGGACCCAAACGGCAATGGTACCATAAAATTCTCCTTCCTAAAAGACAGACCAAATGGCTGAACCTTCACTAGACCCTTACAGGAAACATCTGAACCACAAGACACTGGAGAGGGTAGAATCAAGACTAACCTAAATCTTCTACATCTTCCCTCCCTCCCTCTCCCCCTCTCCACTTTATCTCTCTCCTCTCTACCTCTTGTATATTAGTTGTCTTTTTCCTCAATTTCTTAGTGGACACTGACCTGTAACCCCCACTACCAGCTTGGGGCTACCATCCACAAGGAGCTTGTGATCAGAGAAACCTACGAGGTTTCCAAAAACAATGACAGACTTCTGTCAGAGTACTTGATGACCCACCAAAGGCCAGTGGTAAGAACCTATTGCTGAAGACTCCATACGCAGCTGACACATAAAATGGAATGGCATGGCTGAAAGCCAGGAGAGAGTCAGTCCCCAGACAGTCAACATGTCTAGTGCCAGAAGGTGCTACATGGGCAACTGGGGGAAATGACCAATATCTGTCCAAGCAACTCATTGTCTAACCTTATTAGCAACAAATAACCTGATTTGATGTCCACACAAGTGGAAGAGTGGCACACAGCCATGGTGGGGAACCAACTGCTCTTGATTTGGCTAGGATCCCCTCAGTGGTACTACACTCATAGCTGGAGCTGGGAAACAAGTCAGAACCATACCACACATAAGCCCACTCTCCAATACCAAGCTACCATCAATCATGGGCTACAAGAGGGCCTAAACCTATCAAACTCTCTATCAAAAAAGTAATTATTATCTCAATTTTCTAGGTGCTAACTTACTCTCCATTGGAGAATCTGCTTCTCTTTTTCAGAAAGATGCAGATCCTAAGGAGAGAGCTGCCCCCAACATACCTCAAAATGGGCCTGAATGAAACTAAGGACAATTGGTGAAACAAGCAAGGGTGATGTTTTCCTGTGAACTGGATACCAGCACAAAGGGGAAGGAGACCAACACAGAGAAAAATCAACTCCTACCAAATCAGAGAGCCAGAGCCTCAGAGGCCCCCAACACCTCAGCCCTGAAGGAGACCAAAAATGAACCCAACATGGCTCAGGGAAATTTTGCAGATGAGGGGGCGGAAAGAATGTCAGAGTCACATGTTGGGTCATGATATGCAGAGACATTTATCGTACCAATAACTGTGGGCTAACTATACAATGCAGGACCCATTTACATCAACAAGGAGGGTTCAGTGGGAGGGGGTAGATCATGGATGAGCCTAAACAATAGTACCAAACTTCCTGTATTTGCTGAAAAGAAAACTAATAAATTAAATTTAAAAAGAAAATTTAAAAAATAAATAAAATGTCAAAAAAATAATCACAATATATATGATTCTTTTGAACCAAGTACATCAAATAGAGCACGTTATGGTATGCTCATGTGCATATCAGATCATTAAAGAGCTCTGTTTTTAAGCCTTTTAGATATTTACTCTTTAGTACTCAATAAATATTTATGTAAAAAATGAAAAAAATATTTTAGAAGAAACTTTCTATTAAATGACCATAATTATATGATTGTTTCAAAAACTAATACTATACTGTAATTACTTTCTTTTTTTTTTTCTTTTTTTTTTTTTTGCACGGTAGGGTCTCACTCTAGTTCAGGCTAATCTCAAATTCAGGATGTATTCTCAGAGTGTCCTCAAGCTCATGAGGATCCTCCTACCTCTGTCTTCTGAGTGCTGGGATTAAAGGCATGTGCCACCATACCTGACTGTAATTACTTTCAATATGAGTATTATTTCATTATAACTGATTAAATTTGTGCACAACAATGTGTACCAATGTTAGGGTAAGCTTCGTCACAGATATCCTGAGAGCCACAGTCATGATCTCCTCGGTTGTGCCCAGAAAGCTCTATTTACTGTGGTGGCATTTCATATCTAAAGGAAACAATTTTGGTGTAAAAATTAATATTATCCTTTTTATGTCTCATTTGTGGATACCTGATTGTTCCTAAAAGGCCTAAGTAATGGTAAATAAAGCATCCACATTTTATACATAGAAATTTTATAACTACAGGAAGCAAAATCCACAGAAGACATCAAGCTATTAGACATTACTGAGATGAGAAACCCAAGAAAAGAAAGTAAGGAGTGAAATTAAAAATACTAGTGGATTATTTTATTGTCCTCATATAATTTTACTCATAGGCAAATATTTTTATATAATAATTTACTCTATTATAAGTGTATATCAGCTTAGAATGGGCTTTCATAGATTTGTGTAATTACTAACCTTTTTTGCTACAATTGAGTTGTATTTCATCACTGAAGTCTCCGCAGTCATTGTCACCATCACAGGCCCAATGGCCTGGGATGCACCTGCCACTGGAACATCTGAACTGGCTATCAAAGCAAGAGTGAGCACAGCCCACCTCATCACTCCCATCTCCGCAGTCGTCATCTGGAAAGAGACAACAGCAGCTAGCAAAACACCCAGGAAAATGTTTTTTTAACGTGTATAACTTCCATTCTGTATAAAGTCACTTCTGTTGTAGGAGCAAGTATGATGAATTCATGACCAACATTTCCCATGGACAGGGAAGAGACTACCGTCATCTTTAGATGGGTATTACTTCACTTCTGCTTTAGTAAAAGATTTAAAAAAATATGTAGTCTGGATTTTCAAGCCAAATTCCCACTTTACTCTGAGATATCTAACCCTTGACTAACTGTGCTTCTGCTTCATGAATGAAGAGGAAAACGGTAGCAGTAAGAATTTCATGAAATGTTATAAACTGATACAATTTATTGTGGAAATTATTATTTAAACCCATAATTTCTGTGCTCAAGGCTCGGACATGAGGACTTACCATACATCCCTTCCACACTATGTACTCTCCTAATTCAAACATAGAAAGGGGTATACACTAGGATCATAAACAGTTCATAAACCTTATTAAAAGTAATTGCATATGACTGTGGAGAGGGACATGGAAAAGCAATGGGTAAAATTGATAAAAATGACATTGATTCATATACAATTCATTTACCTGCAATTAAAATATCTCAATGATACAAATGAGTATAAGAAAAATACAGAGCTGAAGACATGGCTTAGTGGTTAAGGCACTTGCCTATAAAGCCGGGAGATCCAGATTCGATTCCCCAGTACCTATATAAGCCAGATGAATAAGGGAATGCATGCATATGAAGTTGGTTTGCAGTGGCATGCCCATTCTCTATATCTATCTATGTATCTATCTATCTATCTACCTATCTATCTCTATCATCTATCTATCTATCTATCTATCTATCTATCTATCTATCTATCTATCTATCATCTATCTATCTATCTATCTATCTATCTATCTATCTATCTATCTATCCATCTATCTATCTACCTATCTATCTATTTGCCTCTTTCTCTCTCTAATAAATATATAAAATATTTTAAAAGAAAAAGACATCATTTTTTTTCATTTTTGCATAAGAACAAAGATGGCAGAGTTGAAAGAATATACATAATTGCATAACAATTCATAAACTGCTGCATTTTGAGATGACATAAATGCTTTGGGGACCCTGAATTGTCTAGATCATTTTCTTATTTCTTTTATCCATGTTTGTAGACTTAGACTCTGTCCAACATAATGTCTGGAAAGAAATATCTATCAGAGCCTCATGGGACAAATGTTGTGGTCCATTATCCTTAATGCTGATTCCTCATGATGTGCCAGCTGCCCTCTCAGCACTTGTCTTACTCACTTTGCTTGGCTTTGCTACCTTATCTTACAAATTCCCTTTGAAGGAAGTGAAACAGCCTGGCAGCAGCCCCCCCAACACCCCGCAATCAAATCAGAGATTCACAATGAAAGCGTGGTACTTGCCAGTGTCACAGCGCCACTGGCTGCTGATGCACCTTCCACTTTTGCACACAAATTGCATCAGAGGCTCACACGTTGGGAATTCTGTAAAAGATATGAAGAAAGCCAATGGGAAACATATTATTGACTGGGCCTGATACAACTTGTGTCTCATTTGTTAATGTGATCAGAACCCCTCTCTGTTTAAAAAGGCTCAGAGGTAATAGTAGGTAAACAAATACAAAAACTATGACTGCTTAAGGATATAGGATACTTTTAATATATTTGAAATGAGAATTTTCCAGTGAGCTAATCCTGTGAGAACCACTTGATAAAGACTCGTTTGTATTTATTATGTCTATAGAAACATGAGTAAATGTGAACCCTGTGAGTTGCATACTCTGTCTCTCCCTGAGTAGCCCAGATGATGCCCTAAGGGTATACTGCTGTGAGTCATCCTGTTCCTGTATCCATAGAACATGGCTTTTCTTATTACAAAGAGCCAAACAACACAGTCAGGTATATGGCTGGCCTCTCAGACATGTCATACTATAAGGTGAGAGGAGAAGCATCCACTAGATAAGATGATGTTCATACAGTGGCCTTCTGTTGCTCACCACAGGCTGCATTGCTCTTTTTTTTTGGGGGGGGGGCGGGGTTATTTTCAAGGTAGGGTCTTACTCTAGCTCAAACTGACCTGGAATTCACCACTATGTACTCTCAGAGTGGCCTTGAATACATGGTGATTCTCCTACCACCGCCTCCTAACTGTGTGCCAACACTCAGGGCTTGACAGGCCGCATTCTTATACTGACTATACAAACAGGAGGTAGATAAACCTACCCCATCTACAACCAAGATGAGGTCACTGTGCCTGGTACATATTGCAAATGGGGATACATGGGAAAACACTATATATATGTGTGTGTGTGTATCATATGGCCACCATAACATTGAAACTGAATTCTAAGTCTATAAAAAGCACAATAAATAAATAGGAATTATTAAATTGAAATCTTACCTAATTTGCCTAATTAAATCAAATAACCATGTTTACTATCCTTTACATAATTATAACAATAAAAGAACAATAACTAGCATAGAAATAATTTTAACTCATCATTAACACAACTTAAAGCCCTGGTAAATCCAGAAACCAGCACTCACATAATAAGATCTGATACTCAAGGTAATTTTTATGTGCAAATATATGTGTAGGGTGAATGCACGTGTGTGGTTATACATGTGGGTGCATGTGTCTCTTGATCATCTAGCACTCACAAATTTGCCTCTGCTCCTTAGGCAGTGATCATTCTGTCTCCTCTCCCTATTGCTGTGATGACAGGTGCATATCACAATGGCCAGTATTTTACATAAGTTCTGAGGATCTGAACTCATGTCCTCAAGCTTGTAAAGCAAGCACTTTATCCTGTGTCCTATCTTCCCATCTCCAAAGACAAAATTTTAAAGGTAATAATAATCCAATAGTATAATTGCTGAGCAGTTTTATCAATAATTAGAATTTATATTATTACACAGGACAAAATTATATTGTTCCTCTTCCATATATAGTGATAATTTTCATCATTAGACATTTTAGTTCTTAAGAAAATATGTGTGGAAACAAATACTCATACACTAAAGATAATTTAATAGACATTCAGAATTAAATAAAGAACAAGAAATTCTATTAGTTCATTGACATAAAGAAAGAGAATTGATAATATTTACAGATATAGACAAAAATCTGAGGGTTAATTTTGGATTGTTTTCTCTTTCAGACAACAATTTAGAATCTTATATTTGGGGGAAGAGGACATAAAAACGGTCAAGTTATGTCCTATGGTGTCTTTTATTAATATCTAAGATTTCTAAATGATGAATGGGCTAGGCACTGGCTGACCAGATAAATTCAAAAGTATGCATTTATTATCTGTCTGTACCTATCTATTAACTATGTACAATACTGTTTTGATTTTGGAATTTTGAACATTATTTTATTTGTAGAAAAAATATCTAAAGTTATATTGTATTTCTCATTCACAATAAATATAACCAAGCTGCTATTTTATTCTATCTATATTTTAATATATCTTAAGTATAAAGTATATATAATATATATATATTTAAGTAAATATATATATATTTAAATATATACTTAAGATATATTTTAGTATATCTTAAGTATAAAGTATAAGTATAAAGTATAAACATTTTTAACGATTACATTATGAAAATCAATACTTCCTATGTTTATCAGACATGTTTCTATATATTTCCATTACTAAGTAATTCACAGATATTTGTCCACACAAACTATACTTTATGATTTTATAATTCTGGACATTTCTGTCATTTAGTTTTTTACTTTATCTTTAAAATATATAACATTATCAAATTTATTTATTTATTTTGTTTTATGAGGAAGGGACTCACTCTATCCCAGGCTGACCTGGAATTCATTATGTAGTCTCAGGGTGGCCTTAAACTCACAATGATCCTCCTACCTCTGCCTACCAAGTGCTAGGATGAAAGGCATGTACTTTATTTATTTTTATAAGGCAGATTATACTGAGGTTTGTATAATAATTTATCATATTTTTAGGCTACTACTCATATTTTCTTTGTAAAACTAGGAACTTCAAATAATACCCCAGGTTGACCATTTTCTTGTCATTGTAACCAATGAAGTACTCTTGGCAGAATAGCTATCACCCAGAAATTAAATGACAATAAGTGCTGGTGGGGTGCATGTTCAGGGAAAGAGGAATACTTCCCCATTGTGGAAATAAGTATAAAAACAGTTAAAAATAGACTTCCCATATGACCTAGCTATACCACTGTTTGGCACATACCATAAACACTCTACTCATTGCTAGATATACTTGCTCATCCATTTTTATTGCTGCTCTATTTATAACAGCTAGGAAATGAATAGGTAATTTATATTTATACAATGGAGTTTTATATGAATAACCTGCAAATAAAATAAAACTATGAAATTTGCAGAGAAATCAATGGTATGATATTTGTGGGAAAATGGATGGATCTGGAAAAGATTGTCTTAAATGAGGCAACACAAGCTTAGAAAATCAAGTATCACATGTGCTCTCTCATATGTGCATTCTAGGTTCAAATGTTTAGATGTGTATGTGAGTTGGAGTAATTCAGTAGTAGAAGTCTGGAAGCTAGAAAGGAACAAAGTATATTATGTAGAAAGAAACAAGGATGGAGGGAGGAGAGAGGAGAGTTTAAGGGATGGGTGTAGTAGAAATGCAAGTAAAAGGGAGAATATAGTCTAAGAGGGGTGAGGGGATGGGATGGAATAGAGGAGGGACTGGGAGTTGGATAATCAAATTTAAGATGCTATGAATAAGCCACATGCGAGCACTAGTATGTGTACATGTGTATATACATGTACATACACATATACAGAGAGAGACAGAGTTCATACAGATATATATTATCTAAGTGGACACTGTTGTGTCCAGGAAACACTGATTGCTAGTAGAATTTCATGGGCCAGATTGTGATACCTTTTAGTAAGCTGTGGTCAGGAATGTCCCTGAGGTCCAAAAATAGCACAGGATATGTCCATGGCTCTTGGTTATCCATCATAACTAGATAGTAAGACTCTATTGGTGAATATGTTACATACTGGAACTAGAGGTCACTAAGAAATTAAGATTGAGCTGAGCTGGAAGCCTCTTCACTGCAGAATACCTGCTATGATGCTGGAAAGGGGTATGCTGATGGGACAGAATCATCATTGGACTTAACCAGCAGTGGACCCTGTGAGTTTTATTGCCAGTCAGCCAGGCCAAATGAAGCATCTGAAGTAATGGTGGCATGTCAGCTATGAGAAAACCAATTGATCTCTGATTGGAGTTGAATTTTGTTCCACTGGAGTGAATTCCTGCCTGCTGCTAAAGATCTAATTAAAAGACTATGGCTGGGGAGGTCATAAGACTAAGGGGAAAATCATTACTGTTGACCAGATAAATGGGTATATTATGCCCAACAAACTTCCCTCTAAATACTTGTGGTTATGCCCACATATTAAAGCTGATGTTACTTTGGGATAGAGAAAATGTTATTTTCAGATGGCAGTGACATTAAACTCAAAACTCACCATAGTGCTGAAAAGAAATGGTACATGACTACTTAGCACTGAATGAGGATTATCTATCATACTCTCCAGGGGTCAGGGACCATTGTGTAAGGAGTGGTAGAAAGAGTGTGAGACCAAAGAAGGGACTGGGTGTTTAAAATATTGTTTTCTAGACACAAAGTGCCTTTGATAATTATGGCCTCACATTACTAGTACTGCCCACACAAGACCTGATTAATAGGAAGAAAAATAATAACATCAAAATAGGAGACAGACTAGTTGGACAAAAGATGACACTCAGTGGAGGTGAGATTCAGGAGGGGGGAAAGCAAGAGTAGTAGGAAAGTAGTATAATAATGGTTTATTGTCTATATTTATAGAACTTGGAAATAAAACGTTTTAAAGTGATGGAGGGATTGCTTAGTGGTTAAGGCATTTTCCTGCAAAGCCAAAGACCCAGGTTCAATTCCCCAGGACCCACATTAGCCAGATGCACAAGGGGGCTCACGTGTCTGGACTTCATTTGCAATGGTTGGAGACCCTGGAATACTCATTATCTCCCCCCCCCCTCTCTCTCTCTCCATCTTTCTGTCAAGTAAATAAATAAAATATTTTTTAATGTTTTAAAAAGTTTAAACCTTAAGTACACAGTGAATTAGCTTCTCTTCCTAGCAGAAGCAATAGCAGGCTAGACTATGGAAAAAAAAAATGATTTCTCTAGAAAAGTCATAATCATCACATTTTACACACTAATTTAAATAATTCAGACAATCTCTTTTTAAAAATTTAGGTATATCTTAACTTAAGGCTCTCAAAGAAGTATCAAAATGCTCATGAGCTATATGACTAACTATAACAGACCTCAGGGAATCATTTCAGGGGCAAAATAATCCCTATATTATACATGTCCTCAAAATTCAGAATTACCAAAAAAAACAAAAAAAATAATGTAATAAAATAATGTAATAAAAATAATGGAAAAAATAATAAATAATGAGTATGAAGTACGAAATACAAAGCACTAGGACATGGAAATAGCATGAATTTGAGGAATCAAGGTTATTAAAATGATTATATTACCAAAATAGTATTTAAGTTAAGTACAATTTTCATAAAAATCCCAATGTGATTCTTCACAGAAATAGAAAAATAACTATTAAATTATTTAAAGTGCAACAAGAGCTCAGAGAACTAAAGAACAGTAACAAAAGGGAATATTGCTGGAATTGTTGTCACACCCGCAATTTCAAGTCAAATGACAAGAGCCACAGAACAAAATCATCACGGTACTGGTATTAGAACAGATATATAGATCAATAGAGCTTAACAGAAAAGCTTGGCACAAACCCACGTATCTATATCTACTCCCCCTTTTGTTTTATAAAGATACCAAATAAATGTAGTTAAAACAGTCTATTTAACAAAAGGTGCTTGAAAAATTCATATATACATATGAAAAAATGAAAATTGATCCTTCTCTCTCACCCTAAACAAAATTAATCTCCAAATGGATCAAACACCTTAATTTAGATTTTGAAACTCTTAGATGAAGCATTAGAAAAACCACTTCAAGATATAGGCAAAGACTTTCTGAATAGGACTCCATTCATTCAAGAAATAAGACCAACTGTCAACAAATAGGACTTTGTGAAATTAAAATAAATTCTGTACAAGGGTAATAGTTAGCTGAGTGAAGAGACAGCCTACAGTATTGGAGAAAACCTTTGCTAACTACGCAACTGACAAAGAATTAGTAGACTTAGAATCTACACAGAATTCAAGAGGCTAACAAGAAAAAAACAACCCAATTAACAAATGGGCTAATGAAATGAATAGAGGGTTAGCAGAAGATACAAATGGCCAATAAACATATGAACGACATTTCAATCCTATGAGCCATCAGATAAACAAAATTCCAAACTAGACTGAGATTCCATCTTGCCCTAATCAGAATGGCAGTCATGAAGAAAACAAACAGCAGCAAATCCTGGCAAGTATGTATCAAATGGGAAATCAGTACTGCTTCTCAAAAAAAAAAAAAAAAAAAAAAAGTCTAAAAGTAGATCTTCCACATGGCCTAGTTATACATTCCTGTGTATTTGCCTGAAGGACTTCTAGTCAGCACACACCAGAGATGCTTGCACATCAGTGTTAAGTGTAACACTATTTAGAGTAACTAAATTACAATCCAACTTGCATTCCAATAGCAAAGAAATAGATAAGGAAAAGATGATATATGTACATGATTGCTTTAGCCACAAATATGAGTTCACTTATGTTGTTTTAGGAAAATAGATGCCACTGGAGATAATCACATTAAATGAATTTAGGATGTCACAGAATGGCAAATACCATGTTTGATCTAATTTGTGGTTGCTAGATCTTATGGTGATTTTTTCTTCACATTTCAATTAAATGAGATCAATGTCACCTTTATTTGAATAGCAGGGATCCACAAATGATTGACATACATTCTTCCATGTACCAATATTGTGAAAGAAACTTTACAAAACTGATCATTAATCAGTATTATACTAATTAATTTACATAATTGCCTGCCACTTTAACTGTGCTACAAATGAGGTATTTTGCTTCTTTTTAGTACTGCACACATTCTCCTTTCTCATTTTATTAATACAGTTTTTCAGTGCTTTTCTCATGTCCTGATATAACTCATTGTAATATTAGTATGACAATTTACTATGAGTTTCTGTAACATGTGTCAAATATTAACTTTACATTTTTAAAAACTTTTATCTTTGTGCAGGCAGGTGCAGCAGTGTGTAGTGAGTAGGCAAGATGCCTGTCTCCCAACTCCTCCCAGTCCCTTGGTCCTGGTAGGTCCCATTGTACCTTGATTAGGAAGGCTAGCTCCCTGAGTGAGATGTGGAATCAGGCCTTTTGCTCGTGTGTCCTGACTAGCCATAGAATATTAACATTCCTGTTCACCTGAGTCAGAGGGTGTATGGGCCAAAGGACAAAATCTTGATTCCTCATCAATAAAATAGTCTTCCTAAAATGGGTAGACAATAATGCAAAAAAGCCAATGAAGGGCTGGAGAGATAGTTTACTGGTTAAGGCACTTGCCTAAAAAGCCAAAAGACACAGGTCCAATCCCAGTACCCATGTAAATTCATAGTCACAAGATGGCTTGTTCATCTGGAGGTCATGTTCAGTAGCTGGAGGCCCTGGCATTTTTATTCTCTGTCTCTATCTGCCTCTTGCTGTCTCTTAAAATATTAAACAAATAAATAAAATATTTTAAAAGCCAACAAAACTCAGAAAACAAGGATTTCCACCAGGGATGCCTAGCCCTACAAAGGAAGCCTCCAATGAAATCACAGAGAACTCAACAGAAGTTCATTCCCAAAATTAAAATACAACAACCAATGAGATCAGAAAAATTGCTGAGCGGGAAGCAAACCATCAAAGAACCAACAATCATATCAATGACACTAAACAGAATCATGTCCTACAGCATTCAGCTTTTGACAGTAGGCTTAACTTTATGAAAAGAAGAAAAAGACAAAAAACAAAACAAACAAAAAAATCATTAGAACCCTCCAAAGAGATATGAATAAATTGAAGGTGAGTCTAGAAATGAAAGATCTCAACAACCAGTTGATTAAGCTTAATGAAGACTTGATCAAATGCAAGAATGAATTCCAGGAAGCATCAAGAAAATCAGAACTTGAATTGAAATTATACCTCAAAAAAGAGTCGGACATGATGCAAAATAACAGAATAGAAAACAAAAATCAAATAGAAATTATATAAACCTCTTTAGAACCCCTCATCAGCAGAGTGACTCATTTGGAAGACAGAGCCTCTGACCTGGAAGATAAGGCAGAAGAAATTGATTGGGAGGCCACAATGTTTGCTAATTTCAAAAAATCAAGTGAACAAGATACAAAGGAACTATGGGAAAAAATAAGCATTATTAGGAAATATGAAAGTTGTAACATGAGCATCAAGTTTAGCTGTTATTGGTATCAGTGAGATGAGTTAGCCAGAATGGCTAAAATTGTTTTATATGGATTGCTAAATTAGTTGCAAAAAGCATTGAGATTGTTAACATTGTATGTGAAGTTCTGAAAGAAGTCTTGCTCACATGATCCTGAGAAATTATATCTTAACCTTTTTTCTGTGGCACTGTACAGTGAGGTGGTATCTTCAATGTAGGTCTGGAAAATACTTCATCAATGAAATGAGCTCCAAGTAGGTTTGTTTGTTCGTTTGTTTTTCGATATGTACAGCACTGGGCATCTGGAGCCATAGGAGAGTACTCTGTTTCATAGTTACATGTGGTCATATTTTAAATAACAAAAAATAAAATGAGTGACAAGTTCCATCAAGGCTCTAAAACACACTAGTGGCATGCCCATACTTTCTATCTCCCTCTCTCTCTTTCTCTCTCAATCTTTCTACTTGCAAATAAATAAAATTGAACATATATATATATATATATATATATATATATATATGTTCAATTTTATTTATATATATTCGATTTTATTTATTTATATATGAACACATACATACATATATATGTATATAAAATATTTGAATAATAAGATAGCTTAAGATCTCATAGTTACTCTGAACAAACTCTGGAATCCATGTTAAAAATTACATGAGGGATAGAGAGATGGCTTAGTGGTGAAGCACTTGTCTGTGAAGCCTAAGGACCTCAGTTCAAGGCTCGACTCCACAGGACCCACGTTAGCCAAATGCACAAGGGGACACATGCATCTGGAGTTCATTTGCAGTGGCTAGAAGCCCTGGCATGCCCATTCTCTCCGTCTCTCTCTCTCTCTCTCTCTCTCTCTCTCTCTCTCTCTCTCTCTCTCTCTCTCTCTCTCTCTCCTCTTTCTCCCTCTGTGTCCCTGTCAAATAATATATAAATAAATGAACAAAACAAAAAGTACATGAAAATATATTCCTACTGACACATTGGTAACATCTGTGGCAAATGTACACAGAGCCTCTGTCTTAGCAGTGCTACCTCAGAATGAGAGAAATGCTGCTTCCAAAATCAAGAGAGGACACAAATCCAACACCTTCCATAACAATGAATTTCATATTGAAAAAATTAAAGTGAAGGATTTGAGGATTGTTACTATTTTCTAACTGATTTAAGCTAAGCCAAATACCACCAAAGTTGAAGTAAGTGTGTGTGTGTGTGTGTGTGTGTGTGTGTGTGTGTGTGTACATAATCTCACTTAGGAACAGAAAACTATTTGGAAGAAGAAGTAAATGAAGGTAAATCAATATCAAAAATGTATTGAAAGTCAGTATCTAGGTTCTCACGTACATTATCTCATTTGTTCCTGACGTGCATTTTCAATCAATAAGTATGTTGCTGTTACTATGTTAAAGACTTTGTGATCACTCTTGACAGAGATGTAGAAGGATTCTTTGCTGTGACTGGGATTATCAGGCCCTGCGCGAGGTGCTTCTTTAGCAAGTTGGAAAACACAGAACAGCAGAAGGTTATATTAATACAGTGACTATGTAAGGAGTTAACTTGAAGGGAGAGTCTAAATGATTGTTGTTGGGAAAATGTCTCACAAGCCTGGATGCTTAGAAAAGTCATGTGGATACATTTGAAAGATTGATTATATCAGCAGCCAATAGAAGCTGTAGGGCAGACATAGATTCTTCATGAAAGCAAGTTGGTGACTCTTCACTAGAACTATGAAAGTCTATATTTGTTGTGATAAACCATCATGCTTGTGACAATGATGATGATAATGGTGATGATGATGGGATGTGTGTGTGCATGTGTGATTCTTGAACTCCACCCTAGGCTTGCAGAAAATCTTTGAAGGGTGTATGTTGGTGAGAATTTAGAGGTCCTCTCCTGCAGTGAACTTTGCTTATGATGCTGATTATTGAGCAAGAAAGTGGAAAAACCCAGAACTCAAACAAACAAATAAAATTTTCTTTTTGAAGTTCCTGCCTGTGGCTTTGAGATGTTATGCCTAGCCTCCACTTCAGAAAGGATATTATTAGTAAGAGGGAACTATAACAAAAGATAACTGCAAAATAATACCACATATCTATGAAGATAACAAAGCAAAACTAATAAGAATGTTTAAATATAAACACCTGAAGCTAGAGGAAAAAATAAAGAAAGCACTTTAAAATATAAGCATAAGTCTTCAAGGCACAAGCAGGAAGTAACTATCTCATTTCTTTGGGTTTCAAAAATTTAAAATAATTATTGTCAAAATGAAGAGTGAAGAACAAGCTTGAAGAAAAAATTAAATCTCCAAATGACGGAATGAATAAAAAGTAAGGCACTTGATTACCAAGTTATCTTCCAATTGATATACAAGTGGCCAAACAAATAAAAAAGGACCAAACACAGTTTTAAATCTCAAAATATTGACAATGATTTTTCTGTTATTGGAAGAGGAGAAAGATAAATAAAGATGGCAATAATATGAAAAGAGGAAATTTTGAATCCATGGGAATGTGAAATTTACCTAAATCTCTGACCATCATTTAGGGAAAACTTATTAGAGCCTTTTGTCATACTTATATCGACTACATGAAAAAACACTTCATCATGCAATAAAGATATGTCATAAAAATGCCATGAAGAGAAAATCCTTATATTTTAGAAATATTTTAAAGAATATTCTCACAATAATGGAAATATAATACATGCAAAATGATAACTTTAGGTTGATGAATGTAAATCAATACTGCGTTGATTGCATTTTATTCCCTGGACCAGTTTTCTACACAATTTATACATGTGTTCCTATGTTGGTTTGAATCAGATGTCTCCCATATTCTTATTTGTTTTAAATGATTGGTCCCCAGTTAATGGCAATATGAGAATATGCTTGATGAGGTATGTTGTTGAGTGTAGGCCTTAGGCTGTTGTATACCAGCTCTCTCTTGCCAGAGTTCAGCTCACTCTCCTGCTGCCACTGTTCACTTGCTGTGGCAGAGGTGATATCCAGCCTTTGTTCATGGCATGCTTCTCCTGCCATCATGGTGATTTCCCTTGAGACTCTAAGCCAAAATTACAAACAAAAACAAATCTTTCCTCCCATCAGCTCTTTTTTTTCAGATGCTTTATCATAACAATAAGATAGTAAATAAAATAGTTACTATGAAGTAATTAATCACTAGATATGTACAACTTATTGACATTGGGACATCAAGTTGGGACATCAAGTTGTCATCTATGAAATTTAGTTTGAAGAACCTTAAAATTGACTTTTAAAATAAAAATCACACAAAAATATTTGATCTGTTTTAAGTAAGTTGATGACTTTGTGCTTGGTCCTATCCATAGCTATCTGCAGCTGTATGCTGCCACATGGGAATCATGCTCTTGGGATGAACAAAAAATAGGTAGATATATCTAATGTAGTAAATGATAGATCCAAACCTGCAAGGTGGTCAAGAGTTGTAGGACTACTTCCAGTGAAGATGGCAGCAGAGGTACCACACCAAAGCAGCCTAGGGGGGAAAACCCCCCCAAAAAAACCCAGCCAAATACAAATTTTTACTAAAAAGTGAGGGTTATAGGAAATTGAAATAGCAGTGGAGAAGCAGGAGAGAAACAGAGCATCCAGAGCCCACATAGGCCGTGAAGCGGCTCCTGCAGGTCCGGGGGACTGCCAGGCTTGGCTTGAGCCAAAGGAAAAACCAGGAGAGAGGATTTTCCACTCACACTGGAGCTTTCCACAAACTCAAGAAATGTGAAGGGAAAACATTAGTGAACAACAGAGGAGCAGATCACAAGGTAGAAGAATATGGGAACAGCAAGAGAACTAGAGCAACATTGGCAGACTCACCTCTCCCACCACCAAAGCCCAGCTCCAGTGAACAGAGCAGTGATCTAGGGACCCGGCCACACCTACTTGAACCAACAGCAGGACTCAAGCAGAAGCAGAGACCAAAATCATCCCAAAAGGTAACTGGGATTACACCAGGTCAGTACCCACCTAATAAACCTGGCATATAGGCCTGAACCAGAAGTGCTAATTGCACCTTCCACATCAGGATAAATTATATGTTAAATCTGACGGATGGTGAAATTTGCCATTCTTAAATAAGCAATATTTTGGGCTTGTTATTTGTTGTTTCTTGATTTATAGTGGCCTTGTTTCCTCTTCTGTTATACATTAGGGAACGGTCTCACCTGGTCAAAACCTGACTTGGAACCCTCTACAGACCAGAAATCTTAACCTCCTTGTTGTCAGGATTAAGGGAGTGGGTGAGGCACCACACAGCCTAAGGGACAGACAGAGGATCTGGTTGTCATAATACTTACTCTTGGGTAAATACTCTGTGCTATTTTTCATTGAAAGTGTACATTGTTTAGTTACATTTGAGAAACTATCTGTATTTGGTTCCACTTAGCCTACTTGAATACTCTCATATCAGGTAAACCCAACATCTAGAGTCACTTTTGTAGACACTCTGAGAGTCTTGAGAGCCAAACCTAGTGCTTAAGCTCCTACCCTGATGATACATAACAACAGATTGATTGATACATCTAATAATACCCAGCTAACTAGAAATCCAATCATTAAATAATCCAGGATGTAAAAATATATACATTAAAACATAGGAAAAACAAAAATCAAGACAATATAAATCCACCAAAATGTATTAATACATCAGAAATGACCTCCAGTGAGAATGAGTTAGAGGAAATGCCTGAGAAATATTTCAAAAGAATGAAAAAAAAAAAAAAAATATATATATATATATATATATATATATATATATATATATTCAAAGAAGTCAAAGAAGAAGTCAAAGAAAGCAAATAAGACAGAGGACGCCAATTTAATGAAATAAAGAGGTCAAAACTAGACATAAATAAGGAAATAGAAATAATAAAGAAAAAACAGTTATAATTACTAGCAATAAAGAACACCGTTAATGAAATAAAACTGTTAGAAAATCTCACCAGTAGAATGGGTGAAGGAGAGAACAAAATATCTAAGCTAGAAGACCAGGTGGCAGATCTAATACAGTCCAACAAAGAGAAAGACAAACTAATGGAAGAGTATGAATGGGGATTTCAAGATATTCAGGATACTATGAAAAGATCAAACATAAGAATTCTGGGTACAGTAGAAAGAGAAGAATTTCACTCCAAAGGCATGGTAGGCATCTTCAACAAAATCATAGAAAAAAACTTCCCCCAAATTGGGAAAGAGGTATCAATGCAGATACAGGAAGCTTTTAGAACACCAGCCAGACAAAAACCTGGAAATAATCTTTCCTTGCCATATTATAATCAAACTACAAAACATACAAACCAAAGAAAAAACATTGAAAGCAGTCAGAGAGAAAACTCAAGTCACCTACAAAGGCAAGCCTGTCAGGATTACAGCAGATTACTCCATACAAACTTTAAAAGCCAGAAGGGCTTGGAGTGATGTATTCCAAGTTCTGAAAGATAACAACTGTCAACAAAGGTTACTTTAATCCTTCAAAGCCTTCTATTCAAATAGACAGAGAAATAAGGACATTCCATGACAAAACCAAGCTAAAGGAGTATTTGAAGAAAAAACCAACTCTAGAAAAAATACTTGAAAGAATCCTCCATGCTGAAGAAAAAAAAAAAAAAAAAAAAAAAAAAAAAAAAAAAAAAAAGCACACATATAAGGAACCAGGAAAAGCAAACAATATTCAAATACTAGTTAACACAAGAGAACAAAGGTAAAACTGGAAGAACTACATAAAAAATGCAAAAATGAATATACACCTTTCAATACTATCTCTTAATATCAACAGCCTCTCAATTTGTTGCCTCCAAGAAACCCACCTTCCTATAAAGGATGGATACTATCTTAGGGTGAAAGTTTGGAAAATGGTGTTTCAAGCAAGTGGACCTAGAATACAAGCAGGGGTTGCTATCCTAATATCTGACAAGGTAGACTTCAGTCCATGATTAGCTAAGACAGATAAGGAAGGCCACTTTTTGATGATTAAAGGCACCCTCCAACAGGAGGACATTACAATCCTAAACATATATGCACCTAACATGGGGGCACCCAAATTCATCAAACAAGTGCTACTAGAACTAAGGTCACAGATAACACCAAACACAGTGGTTGTGGGTGACTTCAACACCCCACTCTCATCAATTGACATGTCATCCCAGGAAAAAGTAAACAGAGAGGCGTCTGGACTAAATGAGGTTATAGAAGGAATGGACCTAACAGATATATACAGGACATTTCATCCAAAGGCTGCAGAATATACATTCTTTTCAGCATCACATGGGACATTCTCTAAAATAGACCATATATTAAGACACAAAGCAAATCTTAACAAATACAGGAAAATTGAAATAATTCCTTGTATTCTATCTGACCACAATGGATTCAAACTATAAATCAATAGCAAGAAAGGCTAAAGAGCATATACAAAATCATGGAAATTAAACAACATACTACTAAAAGATGAATGGGTCAATGATGAAATCAAGAAAGAAATCAAAAAAATTATAGAGACAAATGATAATGAGAACACAACATACCAAAATCTCTGGGACACAATGAAGGCAGTCCTAAGGGGTAAATTTATAGCTTTAAGTGCCTATATTAAGAAATTAGAAAGGTCACAAGTAAACAACCTAATGCTTCACCTTAAAACCTCGGAAAAATAAGAACAAGGCAAACCAAAAATCAGTAGACAGGAAGAAATAATAAAGATTAGGGCAGAAATTAATGAAATAGAAACCAAAAAAAAAAAAAAAAAACAATACAAAGAATCAATAAAACAAAGAGTTGGTTCTTTGAAAGGATAAACAAGACTGATAAACCCTTAGCAAATCTGACCAAAAGAAAGTGAGAAGAGACACTAATTAATAAAATTGGAGATTAACAAAAAGGTATCATCACAACAGATGCCAGAGAAATTCAAAAATTCATAGGGACTTACTATAAAAGCATACACTCCACAAAGTATGAAAATCTAAAAGAAATGGATGATTTCCTTGACTTATATGACCTACCTAAATTAATTCAAGATGAGATTAATCACTTAAATAGACCTATAACAAGCATGGAGATCCAGACAGTTATCAAAAATCCCCCAACTAAAAAAAGCCCAGGCCCAGATGGATTCACTTCTGAATTTTACCAGACCTTTAGGGAAGAACTAACACCATTGCTTCTTAAGCTTTTCCATAAAGTAGAAAAAGAAGGAATCTGACGAAACTCCTTTTACAAAGCCAGCAGCACCCTGATACCAAAACCAGGCAAAGATAGAACAAAAAAAAAAAAAAAAAAAAAAAAAAAGAAAATTACAGACCAATATCGCTCATAAATATAGTACAAAAATTCTCAACAAAATATTTGCAAAAAGAAACAGAATACAAGAATATATCAGAAAGATCATTCACCCTGACCAAGTAGGCTTTATCCCAGAGATGCAGGGATGGTTAAACATATGCAAATTGATAAATGTAATACATTATATAAATGGACTAAAGGACAAAAAATACTTGATCATCTCATTAGACACAGAGAAATCATTTGGCACAATCCAACATCCCTTCATGATAAAAGCCCTACAGAGACTAGGAATAGAAGGAACATATCTCAATATAATAAAGGCTATTTATGCAAGTCTACAGCCAACTATTACTAAATGGGGAAAAACTGGAAGCTTTTCCACTAAAATCAGGACCAAGACAAGGGTGTCCACTGTCCCCACTTGTATTTAATATAGTACTTAAAGTCTATTAGCAATAAGGCAAGAGACACCCATAAAAGGGATACAAATTGGAAAAAAAAGAGATCAAGTTATCATTTGCAGATGACATGATTCTATATATAAAGGACCCTAAAGATTCTACCAGCAAACTGTTAGAGCTAATAAACACCTACAGCCATGTAGCAGGATACAAAATAAATACACAGAAATCAGTAGCCCTCCTATATGCTAACAACAAACACATAGAGGATGAAATCAGAGAATCACTCCCATTCACAATTGCATAAAAGAAAATAATGTACCTTGGAATAAACCTAGGAAGTAAAGGATCTCTACGATGAAAACTATAAAACACTCAAGCGAGAAATTGCAGAAGACACTAAGACATGGAAAAAACATCCCTTATTCCTGGACCAGAAGAATCAATATTGCAAAAATGTCAATCTTACCAAAAGCAATCTACATATTTAATGCAATCCCCATCAAAATTCCAATGGCATTCTTCATGGAAATAGAAAAAAAAATCCAAAATTCATTTGAAATCACAAAAAAAACTCGATATCTAAAATAATACTGAACAACAAAAATAAGACTGGTGGTATCACCATACCTGATTTTAACCTATATTACAGAGCCATGGTGACAAAAAAAAAAAGCACGGTAATGGCAGAAAAGCAGACATGTAGATCATTGGAACAGAATAGAGGAGCCACATGTAAGTGCAGGTATCTATAGCCACCTGATATTCAATAAAAATGACAAAAATACTCACTGGAGAAAAGACAGCCTCTTCAGCAAATGGCATTGGGAAAATTGGGTATGTATCTGTAGAAGGATGAAAATAGTTTCTACTCTCTCTCCATGCACAAGAATTAAGTCCAAATGGATTAAAGACCTTAACATCAGACCTGAAGCTCTGAAACTGCTAGAGGAAAAAGTTGGCAAAACTCTTCAACATATTGGTCTTGGCAAAGACTTTCTGACTTTAACCCCAATAGCTCAGGCAATAAAACCACAGATTAATCACTGGGACCTCATGAAATTACAAAGATTTTGTACTGAAAAGGGCACTGTGAATGAAGCAAAGAGGCAACGTACAGAATGGGAAAAAAATCTTTTCCAGCTATATATCTGATAGAGGATTAATATCTAGGATATACAAAGAACTCAAAAAGTTAAATAATAAGAAATCAAACAATCCAATTAAAAAATGGGCTGTGGGTCTAAATAGAGAGTTCTCAAAAGAAGAAATACGGATGGTGTGTAAGCATGTAAAAAAATGTTCTACATCCCTAGTCATCAGGGAAATGCATATTAAAACTACATTGAGATTCCATCTCACTCCTGTCAGATTGGTCACCATCATGAAAACAAATGATCATAAATGCTGTCAGGGATGTCAAAAAAGAGGAACCCTTCTATACTCTTGGTGGGGATGCACTCAGGTCCAGCCATTGTGGAAATCAGTGTGGAGGTTCCTAGGCAGCTTAAAATTGATCTACCATATGACCCAGCTATAACACTCTTAGGCATATATCCCATTTCCTTAGAAGTACATGTTCAACCATGTTTATTGCTGCTCAATTCATAATAGCTGGGAAATGGATCCATCCTAGATGTCCCTCAACTGATGAATGCATAATGAAGATGTGGCATATTTATACAATTGAGTTCTACTCAGTGGTAAAGAAAAATGAAGTTATGAAATTTGCAAGAAAATGGATGGATATGGAAAAGATGATACTAAGCCAGTTAACCCAGGCCCAGAAAGCCAAGTGCCACATGTTCTTTCTCATATGTGGATCCTAGCTACATATGATTGGGCTTCTGTTTGAGAAGGAAAAAAACTTGGTACTATAGGCCAATAAGGTAAAAAAAAAAAAAAAAGAGTTATAAAGAGAAGAGAAAGGAAGGGAGGATTGTACTTAATAGGTTGGTATTGTATATGTAAGTAGAATAATAGATTAACGGGGGTGAAAAGGCCCAAAGTGAAGTCAGGGGAAGAGATTGAATAAAGGAATGGTGGAGGGAGGGCTAATAAAAATTAAAGAGGATATAAATAAATCATATGGAATCCTCTGGTTTTGGACAATGGAACACTCAGGAGCCGTAGATCGTTGGTAGAAAATTATCAGCCAGGCCAAAGGAGCCAGTGGTTGCTATAGTGGCACGTCTATCATGGTGGAAACAAAATGCCCTCCAATTGGACTGGAGGCCCACTCCATGGGAGGGAATACATCCCTGATAATAAAAACTTAACACAGGGGTAGTCATGAGCCCTAAGGGTGAAACATCTGCTGATGTCTGGATAAATGTATATACTATACTTATCAAACTGCCCAGTAAGCACTTCTCTTAATATTCAAACCCTTATATTCATGCTACTCTCACTTTGGGTAGAGAATCTTCTCTTTGCAGATTACACTGACCTTGAGAGCAACTCTGATGTTATCATAGTGCTGGAAAGAAGTTACTGGAGTACTGAGTAACATCTTGATCACACCTTCTAAGGCTCAGGGTCCTCTGAGGAAGAGGTGGCAAAAGGAATGTAAGAGCCAAAAGAAAGGGTGGGACTCCTTACAATGTTTTCCCTCCAGACACAAAATGGCCTGGACATCCATGACCTCATAGTGCCTGTCACTACCTACACAAGACCATCATAAGAGGATGAAAAGATCATGATATCAAAATAAAAGAGAGACTGATTGAGATGGGGATAGTTGTGATAGAGAATGGAATTTCAAAGGGGAAAGTGGGGAGAGGGAGGGAGGGTATTACCATGGGGATGTATTTTGTAATCATGGAAAATGTTAATAAATACTGAGGAAAAAAAAAAAGAGTTGTAGGACTACAGCATGAAGAAGAGAGGACCTCACATAAAGCATACACTGAAATGCATGCATTAAAAACCCGAGACTTTCAAACTTGAAAAGTAACATTGAAGTTGGAAGCATGAACATACATTAAACAGATACATGGCTCAGTCTATTTAAAAAACTTAGGTGTATTAATTTGCATTATATTTTTGGTTTTTGAGACAAAGTGTCATATAGATCAGGCTAACTTCCAACTTGCTATATAGAGTATGATGACCTTGAACTTCAGATTTACTATCCTCTAATTTCCTGAGGGCTGGGTTTACAGCTGTGCACCATGTTTCTTAGTTTATATGGTGCTGGAAGTCCCACTCTGTACCTCATTTATTCTGGGCAAGAACTACCTCAAGTAATATTTTTGGCCTTCCCCCTTCTTTCCATTATTTTGGATAACAGTTTGCACCAGCACACTTGGATTTGGGTTACATATTTTAATTAACTAGAATCTCATTATTTCAGGTATGTAACAAAAGTTTTGTCAAAACCCACCTTAATAGAGGCTAGAACCTTAATTATGAAACTTATTATTAGCTCAGTATAATCTACTATCGTAAGATCTCATAAAGATGGAGTATTTTTAATTCTTGAATATGAATTTGCTAGTTGTAATTTTCAATTCTCCTAAATCACATAAAATTTACCATTACAATTATTTTTAGTATGCAGTTCAGAAGGTTAAGTATACTCTTTGGTTGTACAACAAAACTCTGGAAAAATTGATCTTTACAACTAGAACTTTGTATCCAATGGATACCAATTTCCATGTTAGGTCATGAGTTATAGTAAAGTCCTACAAATACAAGTGAATGCTTAGCAGAGCAATTTGTGGAGCTTGACTCTGATCCTATAGGACCATGGTGATTCTATCAATAAACAATGAAGGAAGTGGCACACACCTGCAAAAAGAGGCGGGTTTGTTGGACACAGTGCTGTCTTTAGTTCGGTCAAGAGCTATGCTTCGGACTATGAAGCACCCATGAAAATAATCACTTCAAACACCTTTAGGAAGGCTACTAAAAGCTCCATAAAGAAAGAATTACTACCCAATAAAATTAACTACTGTTTTAAATGTCCAGTTTTTGGTTTTGAGAATATTTTTAAATGAAAGCTGAGCAAGCATCTCTATCACAAGTTTCAGAAGAATTCTTATACTGGGAATGGGCTAATTTGGTAGCATTTTTGTCAACCCCTGACATCTGCAATACTCAGAACAGACAAGTAGGAATTAAGCATGAATGTTTGTCACATATAACTCATTCTGTACCTTGGCCACACAACTCTCAGTGAATTAGTTTTCTTTTATACACTAGGGATAAATGGACAGCTTTTCCCTTAGCTTCTCTGTTCCCACACATTAAATAAGCATGTGCAAGTCTGTGCACACTAGGGTGTAGGTAACAACCTGCTCAGAAGAATAGGAAAAGTGAGAGAGAAAGGGATTAAAATGAAAAAAAAAATAGTTGAATGAACAACTACCTCTACATGTTGCAACTTCTTATAACAATTCTTTTCTAGGAAAGAAAAAAAAAAACAAAAAAAACAAAAACACAAAGGGGGAGATTACAAGAAACCGGTGGGGTCAGCCCAGTGAAGAGATCCACAGATTGAAGAGGAAAGATTTCTTGTGCATTATTGATGGATTTCTGTGCAGGCCTGAGGTAAGTGATTGCATGGTTCTCAGCAAGTGGACTTGCCCTTTCATTCTGTATCTAGATTAGAAGAAAGAGCTAGTGATTGGTAGTAGGCTAAACACACGAGGCATTAAAAGAACACAGTGAATGTCTGGGTAAAATGGTGAATGAGAAATGGTCTCTAGGTGACCCTGTGAAAGAAAAGTGTCAGGATAAGAAACATTAGACTTTCTTCCAAAGATAAAGCAAAGAAACTTTGGATATCTCCAAAGCAGCAATGAGACAGCAGAAAAGTGCAAAGAATTTGAAGGACAATGCACCTAAAAGGAGAAAGCCAAGCTTGGTTCAGGAGGGGAAACAGAAGATTTATTCAAAGTTAGCCAGGCAATCCTGCAGAAAAGAGATTCATATCACATGGTAGGTCAAGCCTATAGTTCCAATAAGCTTCAAGAAAAGCTTCAGGTTTTATGAACATAGTTACTTCTCTGGTGGAGTGTGTCCCTGTGGAAACACCACAGCTCATGGGTCTATGGTCGGATGCCATCTTGAGAAGGAACCTACTGTTTAGAATTTCACTATCCTGGGGACCTGTGAACAGGGGGAAGCCACAAAGCAGGATTTGAACTTCAACTTATCAAAGTCCCAGAGTGAAAGATAGTATTTGGAATCAATTATGGAGAGCAGAAGGGGTGGATTTTAGAATCCATAAAGTTCACATGGCAGGAGAATTGACTCAGGCATTGAAGATCACATGAAAGAATCCTGATAATGGTGCAGGGATTAGAACTCATCAACTGGAGTTTGGTAGCCCTGAACCTGAGGTCAGTCAATAGACTGATGCCTGGATCTTTCTGTCTGTAATGAGATTCACCATGGAGTACAAGAACTGAGAAATTACAGTGTCCTTCATCATATGCATAGCCATATCTCCATCAAAGTCAGTAATGCTGCTAAGATGCTTGGAAACTACAGACGGCTCTGTTTGTGCATATCTCAGGGCTGGGGGTTCTTCCACAATTGCTGATGCACTTAGAAGGCAGCCCTCTGCTAGAATATTCTTTCTTACCTAGGGAGGAGTCCAGGTGGGTAAGAGAACCTGCCCAGCCCACAGACTTCAGATAAGTTTGGCCAGCAGAGGCATGCAATAGCGGTTTTTATCTATTCAGTCTTTTAAATGTCCCTTGTGTTTGGATGTCCAGATATTTCTCAAGATTTGGGAGGTTTTATGCTGTTATTTCAGATGTTCTAAGTCTTTAGTTTTTACATCACCACACATATTTTACTTATCCATTTTTGTTTTGTTTTCTCTTTTTTGAAAAAAGGGTAAAATATGTAAGAGAAAATACAAACTTATATGTAAATGACAACATATTAGAAAAATAACAAATCTCTCATCAGAAACTCTAAAAGCCAGGAAATCATTGAACAATAAATTTCAAGCCTTGAAAGTAAACAGTTTTTAAACACAATTGCTATATACAACAAAGCTGTAAAAATGACAGAGAAACAAGAACACTTAAAGACATATGCAAACTAGACTACCAAGCCAGTACTCCAGAAGATTCTCATAAGATTTTATACATAGAGGTGAAAAATACCTATCGTGGAAGCATAGGAAAGAACAAATTTCATGAAAGAGTGACAAACAAAGAAACAAACAGTAGAGAGGAACCTACTGTGTCACACACATTACACTAGCAAACCTCTAATATTAATATGGGATAAAAAAACAGAACAAATAATAATATAAGCAACCAGGGATACAACTAATACAATCATATGAATGAGCAAACTTCTCTCAATAACAATTTAAATACAAATGCCCTCAACTCACCAATCAAAGAAAGCATACTAGGTGAGTGCATTAAACAAAATCACAAGATCCCAAGCACTACATTACTCACTTTGGCACCCACAGTGGAAATCAAAGGTTAGAAGTCAATCTATCAAGCACATGAAAACTAAAATCAAGATGTAATCCCTATTCTTATATATGATAAAATAAGTTTCAAACCAAAAATATCTGAGAGATTTTCAATAAATAGCTTAATGATAGTCTTCAAGGTATTAGAAATATAAGAACAACCAAAACCTTAATTTAGTACATTGAAAGAAGTAATAAATATCAGGTACAAAATTTAAAAATATAAAGACAGGAGTTCATTATGTTAAACATAACAAACAAGACTCAAAACATCTTCCATTTCTTTTGTCTCATATATAGAATCTACATTGATGTTTGTGCATGTAGGGCACAAAAGTGGAAAAGGTGACTATAAGAAGGAAGGAAAAGTTATAAGTGGAGGGCAAGGCAAACAAGAGAAGACAATGGAATATACAAGTCACAAATTCAAAATAGGTGTTTAATAAGAGAGAGAAAGGGTAACAGTGAGAATGGCATGGAAGAATAGCAGTGCATGTTGAATGAGAACAATGCAAAATGATAACTATATGAACTTGTTACAGAAAGAACAAAAACTTTTCCTTTTCATGATAACCAAGCTCCAAAAGCAGGAGGATTCCTAAATTTTTGTCCTGTGGTAAAACAAGGATGAATGGGAGTAAAGGAGATCAGATGCGTGCAGTGGTGCAGTGAATGAAGAACAGAGAAGAGTACTGAGAAGGAGGAAGAAAGATTTAATGTAAACTGGAAGGAGGAGAACCACAGGAGAGGACAAGGGAAGAAGGAGGGGCCTAAGAGTAATGAGAACAGGACTCTGAAGGTGAGTGAGATGTTGGGTTTTCTGAAATAACACCAGAGCCTCCACAGAGAGCTGCATCCCTCATTTTTCAGAGGTGGTTGAGATTCAGGATGCAGAAAGGTTTCCATTTAGGTCAGTTTTGAGAGATGTTACACATTACCCCCTCTCTCATTTCTTTCCAAAGAGCTAATACTAGATGAGTGAGAAGTATAGGGAAACATAAGTACACATTCCCTTTCCCACATCTAACTCCTAGTGTCTCAATTTAGTTGGTACTAAGAGAGAGAAAAGTGATAATTAAAATGTAATGTTGGTATCCCACAATAGATTGGACCCATCCATAGAAATTGTAAGTCTTCACATCTGCCAAGATGTATTAAGGAAAAATAGAGTACCTTAACACAGCTTTACAGTTACAATACTTCAGGTAAGTTCTATATTGGGTTAAAGACCCTTATTGATCTTGTACACAGGCAGTGTTTGTTGCAAAATAGAACAGTATTATATAGTTTGCCTTATTTTAACAATTGTTAGTGCATTGTTATCTTCATCCCCCTTCTCCCCTTCTTTCCTCCTTTTCCCTCTCTTCTCTACCCTTCCCTGTCTTCTCCCTCCCTCCCCTCTCCTTTCCTTTCTGTCATATCCCTGCAAATTCCCTTTCTGACATTCGTGACTCTTAATTGTATAGAATAAATTTAAAAGCACACGTACAAGCAAGATTACAATTGTAGGAGACAGACTGTTGCTATCTTTAGCTATTTAAGGACCAGCATCAATAACCTTAAGCAATATTAGCTTTGTCAATCTTAGTGGATTTTATTTCTTTATTAATGACTTATCATCCACTGTGACAATAAACTTGTGGTAATCTCTAAGATTTAATTCTTTGGATATATACAATGATGCTAAAGGAAAATTAAGATGAAATACTTGGAATAAAGAACAAGACAAAAGTATTAAGTGTTATAATAAATCCGGGCGTGATGGCGCATTTAATCCCAGCACTCAGGAGGCAGAGGTAGGAGGAATGCCATGAGTTCGAGGCCATCCTAAGACTCCATAGAGAATTCCAGGTCAGCCTGGGTTAGAGTGAGACCCTACCTCAAAACACCAAAAAAAAAAAAAAAAAAAAGGAGTTATAATAAACAACCATATTGATGGCTATAAATTTTAGGATAAATATAATATGTCTAGGAAACATTCTTATGTTTAATCATATTCATAACTTCTTTTATATTTAATGCTTTGATTTGGAGATGGAAAAGTTTATATGAATAATTGCCTGCATTTATAATACCCTTTTATATATAAACATAATTGTCAGAAATTACATACAAGATAAAATCAAATATATGTATGAGTTCCTTAAATCAGTGGTTTTAGAATCATGGTCTTTGGACTAGTGACATAAACATCAGCATCACCAGGAAATTTCTTACAAATGTAAATTCTGTGGTTCCATCTGAGACCAATTGACCTTAATCCTTGATTTTGGGAGTAGGGTGTTGAACTTATTTCAAGCCTTCTAGAAGATTCTAATAAGTTTGAGAATGCATGCATTAACAGTTTTGAAATATTAATGCACATTTATACCACTAAAACAAGTTTGAAATTCTGGTTCTTGAGTATCTCTCATAACGAATTTCATTTAATTCATCTGGACTGAGGTCTAGACAGCTGATTAAACAAAACTCCCATGGTCATTTTTCAAGCTGATCTTGTCAATGCCACAGGGTTCACTCCTAGTAGGGTTTCACAGTTTGATTCTGTTCTCTCCTATTTGCAGACTCAACTTGGAAATCACCAAATTTGCTGCCAATGGTTTCATACAACTTTAATACCAGCATTTAGGAGGGTAAGGTAAGAAGATTTCTGTGAGTTCAAGGCCAGTTTAAGAATATATAGTGAATAAATTCCAGGTCTTCGTGGACTAGAGAAAGACCCTACTTTGAACAGCAAAACAAAACAAACAAAGAGAGAGAGAGAGAAAGAGAGAGAGAGAGGGAGAGAGAGAGAAAAGGAAAATTAATTTCCAAGTTGTAGAGGAGTTTAACAAATATTAAGGCAGAATAGTGAAAGTTTTTCCTAATTATGCAGTTGTTTGCCTTCATATAATCTAAGCCTAAAATGTGCAATTAACCTGTGAAAGCAAATTCAAGTAAAATACAGTATGCAGCCATCTACTACCAAATTCCACTGAAAAGTTGACTCTCAGTTGTGACATTACCTTTCATTTTCTATCAAAATCATATCTAATTGTGTGTTTTGGGATGCTTTTAAGTTGTTGGAGAATGTTTCATATAACGCAATGTTAAATAAAATAAAGTGATTGCACAGTAATCTAATGGGATAATACCTTTAGGAATTTGACCTCTTCCAATGGAAAACATAAAAGATAGTCAAATACAATAATGTTGTTTAGTGAAAATGGGGATTAGTAGCACTTACATTCATTTATTGAGTAATATTGGTAGTGTGGTTATTTAAAAAAAACTCATAGTTCTTCACATTGTCTATGTAGTGAAGGGTAAAGTAAGATTGTTCCTATCAGAGTATTTTAGTCACCCTGTTTCAAAAATAAATCTCGATCAAAGTGAAAATCTAAAATGTGAATATATGTTGCTAAAGAGAGAAAGGATTATTCCATCATTGTAAAGAAGAAATGGTACTGGACTAACATGCAAGTAAGTTCCTGACCATATATAAATTGTTTATATTTGAACCAAACTCTGTAGCATCTACATTCTTACCTAGTGTTCATATGCAGTGAGATACTAGAGACTTTCTAACTTATAAGGCCTGATTTTTACATTTTTAGACATTCTATCAGCCAGTTGTTAATCTCATGCCCATACTAAAGGAAAAGCTGACGGTTTTCATTTAAGATGAAAAATGAAAAATTAAGAATGCTTTAAAGACTATAAATACTTAAGTTTCAAAATTTTCAGACCACTTCACTATATTGGACTTAAAATTATAGAGATAAACATACTACTATTATAGTGCCTTGTCCCATTTTTCCATTATAGCAAGTAAAACCAGCAAGTTGGTATTCATGAGAATGGGGATATTTTCATCCAAAATAGGCAAGTATAGAAACAGATGTCCACATAGCAGGAGATCCTCAAGTGCAAGCACAGCAGCAGTTGTAGGTGTATATACACACAGGTACAACATTCCTGTAAGTATGACATCCTCTGTTGCTTATTTGCCACATTGATGTATCCCAAACAAAGTCCATATGAACAGGTTTGGTATGAATCTCAGACATGCCTGTATTACTAACCTAGCCTTGCTACTCATTTGTGAACTCAGCAAAATTTAGTGATAAGTGTTTCTAAGTGCCAGTTCTGAATGTTCAATAAGTAAATATGTGTCTCTCTGACTCTTTGCCTCATATATAAGCTTGCTAGTGTAATTATGTGAAACATGCTGAAGTCTTTGTTACCTCCTTTGACTAATATATATTTATATTAGCATAAATAAAGATGCCAAATAGAATCAATATTTTAAAAAGGATGTGAAAGCCATAATGGAAATTCTATGAAATTTGTTCATCATATTTTGTTCGTTCATTTGCTTAGTGTGCATGTCCATGTGTGTAAGTGAAAGTACATTTGTGGAAGTTAGGGGACAGATAATTTTCAGCTTGAACATTCTCTTTTGTTCTGTTTTTTGAATCAGGATATTTTATTGTTTTTGTTTGCTGACAATTTCAGGAGCAACTAAGTAATTCTTCTGTCTCTTCCTCCCTTCTTGATGTAGGCCTATAGGATTCCAGAAACCCAACACTACTACCAACCCTTACATGTGGTCAGAGGATTCAAATACTCTGACTCAGATTTGTGCAGGAATCCTTTATTCGCTAAGCTCACTCCCTAGTCCCAGCACAAGTTCTTTAATGGACTCCTACTTTACTCTCCTAATTTTTCATGTGTTTATGCCATTTAATATGAATGTAAACACAAATTTCAAGATTTCTGCACTTATCAATTTTCTCATGTTATTATTTTCTCCTTACTACTAAATGAGGAGACACAAAAAGGGAAGGCATCAAGGTTTCTAAAGTATACAGCAGCCTAGAAGCTATCATAGTCAATTTTGAAACACGTGATTTTTTTCTGGAAATTAAACAGAAATTACTCTGTGTAGCCCTTTATTGAATAGAAAGTTTAAACATAAAGATTCACTTCAATGTGTCATTTTTCTGTTGTTTTCTTATGTATTATTGTTATTGTTTTCTTTACCATGCTATTGAGTACTACCTGTAATTCTATCATTTATTCACATGTGGAGGCTATCAATTTAAAATGTATTTAAAAATCCAGATACTTAAGTTAATTATAATGTTTAACAAATAAATTTTAGATAATCAGAAAACACATCCTCTAAAAGAGTCATTTCAATTGAAAGGTTAAAGCCTTATTTTCTTTCACTCACTGGTATTAAAAACAGGTCAAAACACATATTTAATTGAATATGTATATACTAGTATGTGTACTGTGTGCATATGAGTTAGCTATCCAAACCAAGGGACCTGCTATGTGTTAGGCAGGGACTCCACATTGATCCACCTTTATTTCATAGCATGTTTACTAAATGTACTCCCCATTCCTCATTGTGTATAGACTTTCACCCTCCCCTCCCCTCTCTTCTCTTCTTCTTTCCCTATTTTTTTGAAGACAGGGCCTCACTATATTATACAAGCTGACCTAAAACCCTTCTTCCTCCTGCCTTTGCCTTTCAAGTTCAAAAATTATAATATTCATTCACTGCTACACCTGGATTACTTGTGAAAAAAATAATAGCCATTTTAAAAATCCATTACCATTACTAAAATAAACTGTCTTTTACAACCTGATTCATTCTCCCACTATTTATATAAACTTCACTGAGACAAATGCTAATAATATATGTTGACATGTGAATATGATAGAAAGTTATTAAATTTAAAACTTTATCAGCAATACATTTTTAGTCTTCCAGAAGTGGTTGATTTAGTAAAAAGTAACAAGGTTTTTTTATTTCTTAATATCCTTCAACAAACATATTGTCTTAATTTTTGCCTGTCATATTCCTATGATTGTATGGAAATGTAACAGAGGATTTGATGATTATACAATATCAGTTGTGAGTATTTATTATCCCCCAAATATTGTATATAAATTCCAAGAAGGAATGTGACCTTGTCATTTTCTCCATATGATACTCATTGCACTGAATTTTGGTATGTTTAATCCCTATAGGTTTGAATTTAATGGTGAACACTTGAAAGTGTCTATTTAGCCTTATGAGTATCTCCACACAAAAATCTGCAATATCTTGATCAATTTATTTTAGCTGAGGATATTGTAGCTGCTTTAGGAATGAGATATCTTCTGAAGCTATCATTAAACTATACAATTATTTCCAAACAGCTGTAGTGACAGTGACATGCCTTTTTTCTTGTTCACTTTTGCTTATGAAAGAATAGCCTTTAAAGGTGACACAATGATAGAATGCTGTATCTGACAGGACACTTGACCCCCAACTTACCACAGGATGCCATTTCATCTGTCTGGTCACCACAGTCGTCCTCCCTGTCACACATCCATGCTCTTGGAATGCAGCGCCCATTGCCACAGGAAAACTGGTCAGCCTGGCAAGTTCTAGCTATGATGGTCAGAAATATTTGGAGATTACTGAACAACACTTAAAATATAATAAGGCTTGAAATATCTGTTTCAACATAAGGGCTTATATTTCTTCATTAAGATAAAATATTTGAAAACTAAGTATTTGTTAATGCCACATCATACCAGCTTGTTTCTTTTCCCTAATGATTGCATGTTTTGCCCTCACATTAAAATGACTTAATTAGACTGCTAGGATATTTAATTTCTCCAAAAATGCACAAATGAAACCATAGATTCATTATGTTTGAAATGTGCATGACATATGTCCATTAATATATTATTAAATTAGATTTCATACAACTTATAATTAACAAAACAGTATTTTATAGAGCACTTGCCAATAAACTCAGAAATTTTTGCTGTAATACATAGGAAGCCAGTGGAAGCTGGATCAGGGCTCTAATCTCTCTCTTTCTCTCTCTCTCTCTCTCTCTCTGTGTGTATTCATGTATATATGTATGCATTCTTACATGTGTAATTGTATGTGGATACACATATGTGAACATAAGTGTAGAGGCTACAGGGTAACCTTGGGTACCATTCCTCAGGTGTCATCCACTGTTTTGAGATCTCTCTCATTTGCCTGGAAGTCATCAAGTAAGTAATATTTGCTTACAACTTCCTGCAGGTGTCTGCCTGACTCTACTTCCAGCACTTAGATTACGGGCATGAGCCATAATGCCTGCATTTTTTCTATGGGTTCTAAGGTTCATAGTCAGGTCCTCGTGCTTGCAAAGCAATGACTTTACAACTGAGCCACCACCCCATCTTTTTGTGGTATCTAGTTTCTTCTAATCCTGGGTAAAACTTATCTTTTCCCTCCAATATTTCAATACATTTAACTTCACACTTCTAAGTGCTCTATTATATGGAGTAAAATTCAGAAAATATCTTCTAATTTATACATTCTCTTTTAGACATTAAAAGAATGTCCTTCTTGTAGTCATGTAACAAATGCTTGGCTTTTTGTTCAATGTATAATAATGAACTTTGCTTTGTGCTGTCTTAAGGGTTTCAATGAAAATGCTTGGCTTTTTGTTCAATGTATAATGATGAACTTTGTTTTGTGCTGTCCTAAGGATTTCAGTAAACACAAATGTGAAACCTTGTTTCTATATTGCCAAACATAGTGGCTTAAACTCATTCAGCTAAGATTCTGTTCAATCAGGAGCATGATTGCCTTTCTCTATTATGAACAGGTCAGCTTTGGAAAGCACACAAGCCCATAGAGATTCCTTAAACCTTCTTCCATGCCTTAGGATGTTATGTACTTAGTTATTTTCAGTAAGAAGTTTTCATTTTCTTTCTTTTGTTCCTCAGTAATGCTAATATATCCTGAGTATAAATATTCCAATCACTTTTTCATTGAACTAGAGAATAAAACAAGATATGTTGGTAAGGTTATACTGTGAAATTTAAATATTTCATTAAGTTGATGTTTCAGCAGATGGAAGACAACTCAGGATATGGACTTTGGTGGATGTAGACAAAAGCCTTGGCTTGTAGATGTCTTTTTCCTGGACTTAAAAATTATGAAGATGTGTTTCTTGTCCATTAAATAACTTAGAACTTGAGTGCTATTGATTGATACAGATTAAAGATCAAGCCCAAAAAAACCGAACACACACAAAACAGGGCTTTGAAATAATTTCCCATATACACACACATACTTGCAATGTAAAGATACATGATCATTCAGTGAAAATTTTAAACATTGTTTTACCATCATCTGAAAAAACAATACTGGTCGATTTAATATACTGGGTTGGATGCATTGCTTATATAAAAATAGTATCTGTAATTTTAATAATTAGGGCAAAACATTACAGCATATATTTTGATGTATATGAATAAGGATTTAAATAACAAGTATTCTCAGCAATAACAATTATTTTGTTTTCCAAATAGGTCATTTATTTTACCATATTTAAGTTTTCTGAAAAACATACAAGGTTCTAAGTTTTCCAGTGTTAATACTTCAACTAAGATTGAAAATTTCCACTTTGTTGTCCCATTTGTCTAATATTACGAATTTTGGTAAAATTATTCTGGACTTCCTAATAAAATTAATGAAGGTCTTAGATGATGATGATTTTTGCAAAATTGGGTCCACTTGTATAAAGGTGTGTTTTTCTCTAAGCCTAGAAACCAATGTAGAGGTAGGTACCCAAGATTTGGGAGTTATTTTCCTTTATGGGGAGGAATACTAACAGAAGTCTAAGGGGCATTGATACTTTTTCCTTCCATGACTCTTTTGTTTTTACTAGTGACAGTAAATTATCTTTACCTTTTTAGTTCTAAGAGAAATTTAATTAGAGATACTAGTTTCAGTTATCTTTCCCCTTTTCCTCTCTAACATCCTTCCCTCCTATTCTGTTCTTTCACATATTGTATTTTCCTTGTTTCTCTCTTTTATGTTCTTTTTTCTCTTTTTTAAATTTCTTCTTTCTTTTCACTTCTTATTTTCTTTTATCCTTCATTCTCTCTTCCTTTTTCATTTCTTCAACCTTACTTGGTTTGTTTTTTTGTATGTGGTTTTTTGAGGTAGGGTCTCACTGTGGTCCAGGCTGACCTGGACTTCACTATGTAGTCTCAGCGTGGCATTGGATCCATGGTGATCCTCCTACCACTGCCTCCCAAGGGCTGGGATTAAAGGCGTGTGTCACCAAATCTGGATCTTACCTTATTTTTGTTTTAATAAAAACAAAACATGTATTTCATTTCAATTAAATTTTAATTGAATATATATATATGTATATATATATATGTATATATATATATACATATATATATATTCATTTCATTCTTTTATGTGATATACTTATAACACAGTAGTCACTAATAATATATTTTCTTGAGTGTTTCAAATAGTTTTGATAGTGTTTGCTTTTATTGGAAGAGATGGCAAGAGAGGAAAATGGAAAATAATTTCTAAGGTGCTAATTCATGTTTTCTATTATTTACCAGGGTGATGGCATAAGAACTGTGTGTTACCTCATTATAGCTCTGCAGATAGAGGGACTGTTGTAATCTGCAAGTCCAAACATTCACTGAACAGTGACTGAGAGGTGCTTTGTTCAGAAAGTATATAAATTCTCTATGTCTTATTATCATGGAAAAAAATAATATTTCTTTTTTTCTGCAATAGAATTTTAACTGAATTCAGATGAGAAAGATACTTCATCCCTTAAATCTCTGCATATGTGGATTTATTACTTTTTAAATCAATGGAGTTTTATAAAGTATATACACTTTACTTTCTCAGTCCTCACCCACATCAGTTGTGATTATCTTGGAAGTAATATTAAAACTGCCTCTCTGCACCTCCTCCAGAGCTGTTAATCCTGCAGTTGATTCAGAAATCTGCTACCATGAGAATATTCCTCCCTATGATTACACATGCTGCTACAGATGCCATGTAGCACTGAGAAATCCCACAGCACACGGAAATTGTGCATAGGAGGATATTGGAATCAGAGAGATTGCCTAAATGTTATTCTTGCTTTATTTAAATTAAAAACATTCTATTTAATCAAAACATATTTTGGATATCATGCCTGTAAACCCACTGTTTGGGAAGAGGAGGTAGGAAGGTCATTAGTTCAAGACTAGCTTGTTCAATGTACCAAGATCATACCTCAAAAAACCCTAAGACTGAGGATGCAGCTCAGTGGTACATCAGTTGGGTAGTATGTGGTAGGTCCTGGGTTTTTACTCCCCAGTACCACAAGAGATAAAAGGACTTTTTAGTTTATTTATAAAATATGATTTTAATACATTGGTTGTTTTAGCATGACACAATAATCTAATATGCATTTAGCCAAAATTGTTAGAAGATATGAAAGGTAATATTATGTAATGTAATTAGAGGCTAATAATAGGAGAATGTTGGTCAGATACTATCTGGGTTTGAAATTGAAATTACCCTTAGGAAAATTAATTTCAACCCCAACTATTTTTCATCTTATTCTTTGAATTTTCCTAATAATTAGGCAAAAATACTTTAGATGTGAAGTCCCACAACTGCTCCTTGCAAATGTGTCTGCTATTGCTGGACATCTTTTACTAGATTACTGGATACATCCTTGAATGTACTTTCCCATTTTCCAGACTACTCTGTCTAAACACAGTATGCTTCCATATGGTCATCATTTTCAAATAAAATGTTTGTGTCTGACAGAGAGGTACTATGAATAATATTGTAAATTTTTCTCCCCTGTCTATATCTCACAGCTCTTTAGTATTTTAGAGTTTTATCTGTATTTGTTCTAGATTTTTTGTTTTGCTTTATTTAAGACAAATGCTTGCTGCATCTAAATTTGATGTCCCTGATGTCAGCCATGTAAATGTTTACCACATTTCCATATTTATCTCCTCTTTCCAGAAGTAACTCTTGTCTGTAGATTGTTTTTGCTTCCTAACATCTCAGTATTACTTGGGCACAGTAGTTTTTAACAAGTATCCCTTAAAGTAGTTTTGTTTGTATTCTTCATGTTTTGTATAATGTGTTTTTTCAAATTGCATTTGATTGACATTTGAGTACAAATTTACTCATTTTAATTGTGAATAGCAACCTTATACATAATTATAACACATATCCTCTAGTAAATATTTTCTAGTAAATAAGCAGTAAAGATGTTTAAGGGGAGTTTACTATTACTGGCACTAAGGGAAATAACTCTCTTCTTTGTGAGTCTTTTACACAAGTGTAAACTTAAAAATGTGGAGCTAAAGGCAAACACAATTTTGAACTGAATAAATTTGGCCAACTTGCTCTCTGACGTAAATGTTAATGAGTGCATGCCAGTTCCTTCTCCCCAGATAGTGACAATATTTGGTTTTATCACATTTTTACTTTTCTAATTTAAATGACTTTTAACTATTATTTCAGAAATTTTCCTATGTGTTTTCCTGAACTTAATATTGCTTCCTGCAAAAAGTCTTCCAAGACAAATTCTTTAGTCTTCCTATGAGCACCATCATGATTCAGCTTAGCACTTTGCATACATGTTAGAATGACCTGTTGACATGTCTCAGTCATCTTTCTTAGCTTATGCCTGAAAGCTATTGTGCACTTTTGCTCATTCTATCATCAGTGTCTTGATAGTTACTGAACAGAATAAAAATATGACTTATTGTGAGAAGGGTTTCATTTTATATATGAAATGGTCACAATGTCACTGGACATAAGAGTGGATTTCAGGGCTGGGGAAAATGCTCAGTGACTAAATACATTGGTCAGGTTTTATTTCCCAAGTACCCACAAAAAGCCAGTGCACAAAGCAGCTGATGTGTATGGGGTTTGTTTGTACTGAAGAGACCCTAGAGTGCCCATATTCCTTCTTCTTGCTTTCTTTCCTTTTTTCAATTAAACTAAATATATTCTATTTTTTTATTATTTTTTATTTGAGAGACAGAGAGAAGGCGGGAAAGAGAGAGAACATGAGGGTGACAGGACCTCCAGCCACTACAAATGAAGTACAGACACATGCGCTACCATGTGCATCTAGCTTTCATGGGCCTAGGGGAATAGAACCTGGGCCCTTTGGCTTTGCAAGCAAGCATATTGACCACTAAGCCATCTCTCCAGCCCTCTCTCTTTCTTTCTCTGTACCTCTCCCTTTCTCCCCTCTATCTTTATCTGCTCAAAACATAAATAAATACATTATTATTATTTTAAAAAGAGTGAATTTCATTTGAAACTAGCCCCCCCCCCCCATCTTGAGGTTTTCATCTAGGATATATGTTTTTATATAAACTTATACTGAGGTTCCTATGAAAGGTTTTATATGAATTTTCTAATTTTCTAATGCAGTAAGCCATGTAGCCTGTTTATTTATTTAGGCAAAAAGAAAATGAAAATACATTGTAGATAAACATGTATTTCAGAATTTTCAAAGACAAAAGATACATTTGTTTTTCTCTTGATTCTTCTGATTCAAGTGCCTAAGGTGTTCATTGGCCACACCTACTGTTGTAAACATACTGATAAGATCTAGTGGTAAATAGTATGTCTTTATGGTAAATGACATTTTAGCAAACCTTGCTTCTGTTTCTTAGAAGACTACCAAATGAGTACCTGAGAAATCATACTGGCCATACTGGTTTGTGCTTATGCAGAAGTATTTCCAGGCTTACTAGTGTTAATTGCTAAAAATGCACAAATGTTCCTTTACAAATCATATGGAAGCAAATGAAATGCATAATTTATCACAAACAAATATGATGATGATCATTAAGACGATTTCTTTCCATTTTAAGGATAAAGCAGCTCTCTCTATGTTTAGAATGTAATGAGGCATAATGTTTGGACTGATCCATATACATTTAAAGGTTACTAATTTTTAATGGCTTCAATAATTGGTTCATTACAAGTTAAGGACATATTGACAAGACCACCTAGCTATTCCTAATCCCAGCACAGTAAAATTTACTGCAAGGCAATGACCTTTTAGATAGAATGCTGGGGAATTCAGGCAGGTCTTCCTCTCTCCTAGATACCTAAGACCAAATGACCTTGGGAAGCTGTTGTTTTAGAAAGACTTAAATGATAACCATAACTTTTAAGCAAATTTAGTTACTCCAAAATATAAGAAGAAATTTTCAATTCCATGGATCTTTAACAATATATGTTGCTTCTTAAGAAGGGGAAAAAAAAACAAACAAACCTCTATCAGATATGGGTTAAGAATTTGGAATGATGGCTCTTTTGTTCTATCATTGTTTTCTTTATAGTGAACAGCTCTTTGGCAGCTATTTGTAGTACAGACATATTTTACAGAGCTAAAAACTTAATGCATTCAGAAAATGGGGTTCAGAGAAGGACAAGACCCCCAAGGAAAACCTGTGGCAAAAGATCTTCTCAACATCTGATTCCTTTTGTTACATCTGATTCCTATTGGTGCTTAGAAAGGCTGATAATGGCAAGTGAAAGAGAGTTGGGGTGGCTGATATGCATTAAGGTGGCTACAGTGTTAAAGAATGTGTTTTTACCAATTATATCAACACTTGTCATCAAACCGAAGTTTTATTCATCACTTCAAGAAAAGCAGTAAGCTGCTGCTAGACAGAATCATTTTTCAACATCTAGCTGACTAATAATGACCTGTCTAGCATGCTTTTGCAACCTGTACCACCAGCTGTATATCTTTATTCAAGAGGCTGGCTAGGGAGTCAATGATCTATTACAATGGAATGGATTATATGGAAATATAAATAGGCCTAGTGGTCTTGGGACTTCAGGGAAGAAAAATAAAGCTCCCTTCCATAAACAATGTGCCATGAATAGAAAACTATTCAGAAAGATATTCTATTGTAGAACAAATTAAAAAAAATTCCAAATTTTTTCTAGGTAGGAAAAAAAAGGTTGTTCCTTGTGAGCTGGCCTATATCACACGTATTGACAGATCTCAACTTTATTGCCAACTAAAATTTATCAAGGAGAAGGTTTTTACAGGAATTATACTGCTATCAAACCAGATGAAGTGCCAAATTACTTTGGAAAGTAGAGTCAAACTCAAACACCAGCCTTTGTAGTATCCAACTGAAAAACCAGTGGCCACCACCATAATCATGTTCATCAGTACAGGGAGGCCCAGTGTGATTCAAAGTCCAAGACTATATCTGTAAGAGGATTAATTGAGAGTTGACATAAACATCAATGAGGAAACTGATACCTGCACAAGTTTGATTGGCCTCATCTTCATTGTTTCCACAATCATTAGCTCCATCACAAAGCCACCTTTTGGGAATACAGCGATTATTCTGGCATTTGAACTGATCATCAGGACAGCTGTGGTTGACTGGATAAAAGGGAAAGCAAAATTAATTACTGAAATATTGGATAAAATTATGAGTATTTTGAATAATACTTACAAAACTGTAGCAATAATTGCCATGTTATAGTATCATAAATGGCGTAGGTTCCATCTTTCATAGTCTCAGATAATACAATAATTAATGTTGTTTAAAATTATATTCCCATGAAAATTGTAAAATTTGTTAAAATATAAGCAATTAGGTATAAAATAAATAAAAGTTCATTCATTTTCACATCTTTATTTACACCAACTCTAACACTGTTTTTCTACCACTGATTAAAACAGGCGAGTTGATTCCATAATCTTTACCTAAAACACTTAAAGACAACCTCAAATTCAAATGTTAGATGTGGCAATTATGTGTCAAGACAATGTTTTTTTAAACAGAATCCACTCAAATATTTCCTTAAATAATAATTCTTAATTTTCTTCTGTTTCATACTCTGTTTCTTGAGATTTGAAGGAAAACTATATTAAAAATATATCTCTTGTGACAAATGACGATAAAAAGTAATTCAATAAAATTTTAATAGCAATTTTTTATCCTGGTACAAACAAAAAAAAACATATAATTAAAAGCAACATTGCAGATAAGGGTAATTCTCCTATGAGAAGCTATGTCAAGAAAAACCTTAAAATTCCAATATGCATTTTTCCAGTATCCTAATATGTGCTCTTAAGTATTTGTTTTACAATTTTAACATTATTATATCTTTTTTTTTTTGAAAATTCAACATTTATTTAAAACTACTTTTCCTAAGGCAGGTATGGTGGTGCACGCCTTTAATCCCAGCACTCAGGAGGCAGAGGTCAAAGGATCATCATGAGTTCAAGGCCACCTGGAGACTACATAGGGAATTCCAGATCAGCCTGGGCTACATACAGTGAGACCCTACCTTAATAAAACAAAAATTAAAAAAAAAAATCCTTCTGTCCAGTAGTTTCACTTCTGTATGATGAAATAGACATTTATATTAGTTTTATCTTAATAAGAAAATTACTATTATGTCATGCTGTTTCACAGAGAACAAGTGTATATCTTATGTTTTTACATAAAGTACTTTTGACTAGCAAATGGTTTTCATACTACACAGAAAGTTTCACTTGGGTAAAGTTGTATAAAAAACACTAAAATGAAGGCTGGAAAAATGAAAGATGGCCTAGCAGTTAAGGTGTTTGCCTGTGAAGCCTAAGGACCCAGGTTTGATTCACTGGTACCCAAGTAAGCCAGATGCACATGGTGGTACATGTGTCTGGTTCATTTGCAGAAAGAAGAGGCCCTGAAATGCTGATTCTTGCTATCTAACTCTCCCTCTCTCTAATAAATAAGTAAATAAAGTAAAATATTTTTTTTAAATCTAAAAAAAAAGATATTCTTTAACATTGATTATAATATACATTTTTATTTACTTCTGGGACTTCAGCAAATATATTTGTCCATGAAAAATAAAATCATGCCAACATCAGAGGCCAGCATTTTAAGATAACATGGTTACATATATGCACTTGGCAAAATTACAACTAAAGCATTGGCAGCCCACTCTGTAACCCTAGCTACTAGGGAGGTTAAGGCAAGAGGATTGGTAATTAAGGCCAACATAGGATACATAGTGAGTTAAAGGCTCTTTGCCACTTTCTTCCATGAACTAAAATGAAATTCAAATGTAGTTTGGTAGTTTGCAGTGAGATATTGAAGGATAAAGAGTAAAATGACAAAAAAAATTAGATACAAGATTATGTTTTATTGACCACAAAATCATCAAAATGCTCAGAAAAGATACATTATGTGAAGATGGACAGAGATGTTTAACCATACATGTCCAGATTAATTATTCTAGTGGTCAGATGTGTTACATTTTTATATTTTCAGCTATGCTGTAAGATAATGTGTCACTCTTCGTGAGGCTATAAAATTTTATTAGCTGCAGTATATAACAAAGCATATAACCACACTATAGTTTGAAAACCACTATAATAATTCTCTGTATTAGAGATTGTTACTAGGCTATACTGAAAGTTATTATGGTTAAGAATCTTACATATGGGCTGGAGAGATGGCTTAGTGGTTAAGCACTTGCCTAAGAAGCCTAAGGACCCCGGTTGGAGGCTTGATTCTCCATTACTCACGTAAGTCAGATGCACATGGGGGAGCACACATCTGAAGATCTTTTGCAGTGGCTGGAGGCTGTGGCACACCCATTATCTCTCTCTCTCTCTCTCTCTCTCTATCTCTCTCTCTCTTTCTGCCTCTTTCTCTCTCTGTCACTCTCAAATAAATAAAAATAAACAAAAAATGTTTTAAAAATTCTTATACATACTAGTCCAGTGGCTAATTCCTTTATTCTCAGCACTGGAGAAGTAGGTAGAGGTAGGAGGATTGTCATGAGTTTGAAGCCACCCTGAGACTACATAGTGAATTCCAGGTCAGCCTGGACTACAGTGAGATTCTAACTCAGTAAAATACAAACCTTACATTAAAAAAAAAAAAAAAAAAAAAAAATCAGTTCATGGGGTAAAAAGGCCCAAAGTTAGGTCAGGGGAGAAGATTGAGTAAAGGAAAGGTGGAGGGAGGGCTATTCAAAATCTAAAAGGATATAAATAAATCATATGGAATTCTCTGATTTTGGACAATGGAACATTCAGGAGCTGTAGATCATTGCCAAAAAATTTTCAGTGCCAGGGATGGGATACCTTCCAGTGAGTTGTTGGCCAGAGAGGTCCCTGATGCCCTGAAAACATTATAGGCTATTGCCAAGGCCCTTGGTTTCCTACCACAAATCGATGGTAAGACCCTATTGTTGAAGACTCCACATAATTGGGTTGCAAGGCCACTGAGAAATCCTGCTGGAACTGAGCTGATAACCTCCTCCATGTAGACCAGCTGACAGAAAGCTAGAAGAAGCCATTCTACATGCCATTCAATGGGAGAAAGAGATGCCACCAGTGAAGATACTCAACAGTGGACACTGCAAGCCTTATAATTGGCCAGCCAGGCCAAATGAGCCAATGGGTACAATAGTGGCACATCTGGCATGATGGAAACCAACTGCCCTCCAACCAGACTGGCGGCCCGCTCCAAAGGAGGGAATACATTTCTGATACTGAAAACTTAAAACAGGGGTACTCCTGATCCCTAGGGGTGTAACATCTGCTGATGTCTGCATAAGTGTATATACTATGCTTATCAAACTGCTCAGTAAGCACTCCTCTTAATATTCATACCCTTATATTAATGCTACTCTCATTTTGGGTAAAGAATCTTCTCTTTCCAGATGGCAGTGGCCTTGGGACAACTCAGAAGGTATCATGGTGCTGGAAAGAAGTGACTAGAGTTCCGAGTGACATTTCTATCACTGCAGGGCTCCTTCCCGCTCAGGCAGTGCCGAGGGAAGGACCATTCCTGCTGGTTCCTCCCTAGGGGTTGAGGAGGATGATGAGCATTGGACGACTCAGAAACCTCTCCTGGCCACTGGAAAAAAACCACAATGAGTGGAGAGTCTTTTCCATGCAGGAACAACTCACTTTATTACTCTGAGCAGTTGCCTATATCATGTTGGGGACGAAGGCGGGGATTTTAGGATGGGGGAAGAGGTAAGGGCCAATAGTAAACTGCACCTATTGAAATGGTAATTACAATTAACACATGGAAGTAGCAGGCCAGAAGCCATTAGGCATCCTGCTGAGTCATAGCTGGCCAGAGACAGGTCGCCAAACTTTAGCTAGGCTCAGGAAGTTCCACTAGGCCTCACACCTGGGCCTTTTAGGGCCCAACAGATCACACCTTCCAAGGCTCGGGGTCTAATGCAGAAGAGGTAGTGGAAGCAATGTAAGAGCCAAAGGAAGGGTTGGACTCCTTACAACGTGGTCCCTCCAGACATAAAATGGTCTCGATATGCATGACCTGATAGTGCCTGACACTACCTACACAAGGCCATCATAAGAGGAGGGAAAGATCACAACATCAAAATAAAAGAGAGACTGATTGAGGTGGGAAGGGGATATGATGGAGAATGGAATTTCAAAGGGGAAAGTGGGGGTGGGGGGAGGGTATTACCATGGAATATTTTTTATAATCATGGAAAATGTTTTTAAAAATTGAGAAAAAATAAAATAAAATAATATTAAAAAATCAGCTTAATATTAAAAGGGAAAAAAGCAGGACATTTTGGAGGGAGTAGGATTAATCATGATATGAACAAAGACAGCAAGTATATGTAAAACAGAATAAAGTCTAAAATTTTGAGTACACAGCAAAACAAGAAGTCCCTTCTATGACAGTCAACAGATTTTAGGGCTTTGTTGTTCACTTATGTTTTTATTGATATAGAAAAATGGATTTTATTCTCTAAAAATGATTTGTAATTAATTTTCTTGAAAGTGGACTTTAGTTATGGAAGAAACATTAGTAGGAATAGCTGAAGAACATTTGCTGAGTTCATTGAAGATGGAGCCTAATCTAGCCAAAGAAAATGGAGAAGATGTAAAGTTGAAACTTCATAATTTAGGAGAGGTGGAAGACATATTCATGAATAGAATATGGTAGGGATAGCACGGGAAATAAAAGATATCAAGAAAAAAAGTGGTTTGGTAATAGACCAGAAAGAAATGATAATTCCCAAGAAAAGTGTGCTGACAGAAAATTTAGTACTATAGTTAACAGTGAAAATCACATTATGTCTACCAAAAAGGTAGATGAGCTTCCTTGATAATATTATTAAAAAACACTGATACTGATGAAAGCAGGCAGCTAATTAAGTAACATGTGAATGCTCTGATGAAATATTTGTGCTCTTCATGAGCACTAATTTCTGTGACTAGAAGTAGCCAAAATGCCATACGCATTAGTGAATAAACGTTGTGATTCAAAAGGAATAGGGAAATTAACTCAATCACTAGAATATAAACTATTTGTGTTGAAATCTTAGAATACCATTCATCTTTAAATTAAATGCTTTTCGTACTCAAAAACTGTTGATACTACTGTCACTTTTACATTTAAGGCTTGTGAGTCCAAACAGATATAGGGAGAGGTAAGAAGAAGTTCATGTTAGGTGAGACTCTCATGAGAAAGTAGTGATATGTCTGTGCATTCATTTTAACATGCATTATGGATATTATACAACCAGAAATCATTTTTTTTTGTATATGTGGGCAGTGTGCATGCATTTCTACTCATGTGTGCACATGTGTGGTCGAGGTCAGTAGTTAATGCTGGGATTTCCTTTAATCACTCTCCACCATAATTTTTCAGAAAGCATCTCTTGCTGAATCTACAGTTCACTGATTCAACTAGACTAGCTAGAGATTCTCCTGTCTCCACTGCCTCAGCACTTGTATTACAATTGAAAGTGGTCAAACCTACCTTGTAACAATGTTTGGGATCTGAATTCAAGTTCTCAAGTTTGCAGGGCAAGCACATTACCCACTCCATAGCCACTGAAATTTACATTAATCCTCAATAGTTTTGAGGTTTTAATATAAAGTGAAATTATTTGTGTGATATGAATGACAAAACCATATGTTTTTCTCAGTGTTTAAAAGTATATTCAAAATGTACCCTAATGACTATACATCACAGAGATACCTGCTCAACCATTTTTATTTCTCCTCTATTCATAACAGCCAAGTACTACTAGAAGCACAGATGCCCATCATCAAATGAACCTTTAATGAAGATACAATACATATACTCAGAGGTAAGTGGAAATGAAACAATCAAATTTGAAAATAAATGGAAGGACTTAAAAAAAATCATGCAGACTGATGTCACACCAGCTCAAAAAGACAAAAGTCACATGGCCTCTCCCATAATCAGTCCTAACATGGTCCAGCATCAATTAATTGTGAGTCATAATAAATATTTACAATATGGAAATTGCATTCAAATAAAGATAGGAAAATATAGGGAAGGAAGGAAAGGCCACTAAACAAGTCAATGGTCAATAAAAAGAAAGTTATGGAAAGTTCTGTGGGATGAAGGAAGGGGGTTTAGTGAGGGATACTCAAAACTAATGGCAACATGAATCAATCCCATAGAAACCTTCTTTGGGATACCAATGTACAAGTTATTACCCTCAATAATGGGGGAGGGATCTGAACAGAAGAGGTCTATAAAAGTTGGAGAAATCATTAACTTAAAACCATGGATGCTGGCTGGGAATTTCCAGGGCCAGAATTTGGTCCCTCTCCCCACGGTGAGTTGTTGGTCATGGAGATATGAGGTCTCAAAATAATACAGGCTGTTGCCAAAACATTTGGTTACCTACAAGAGCTAGAAGATAAGTCCCTATTGTTGAAGATACCACATCCTGCAGCCATAGGACATCAAGTGATCATGCTGGCATTGAGAGGAAATCAGTTCCCTCCAGGGTAGCCCTTGCAGTGCCAGAAAGTGCATGACAGCTGCATACACTTGTGCAATAGTGGCACAAAGCCATTGTAGTTAACCAACAGCTCAGGATTGGATATAAGACCCACTCATTGGGGGCGAACCTTATCTGGCTTTGGGGACCAAGCCAGATTCCGTACACAAGAAACCAATAGGCTCCAGAGAAAACCTACACTGCTCAGTAACTAAGAAGAATGTGTGTACATCAATGTATCTTTCTAATGAGTAGGCTTATCCCCTTTTATTCAATCTGTTCTCACTTTTGGTTGGATCATTTGTTCTATTTTTACAGATGGAAGAAAATACTGAGAAGAACAAGGATATATCAATACATTAAGAAGAGAAAACCAGCTGTCTACCATGAGATGGATCATCTCTTCCTCATCTGCTTGGGCCCAGAAGTTACTGCAGAGGAAGCAGTGACAGGAATACTGCTTTCAATTCTTGCCTGAAAACCTGTTCCAGGGCAATGGCATCAAACACTGTGGTCACTCAAACATCATCAAAACAGAGATCCAGAATCCACAGACAAAGCAACTCTAAATCAGACCTCTATCTTGCACACTAAGGCTTAAGGAGTATGTGGATGAGGAAGGAGAAAGATTGTAAGAGCCTTAGTGTGATTGGGAATAGCCTGAGATACCATGTGTCCCCAGCTCCAGAGACTGACTGGGCTTTCTTGGTCCCCAAAGTAAATGCCAATAACCCCTCTGAAGACCCTCTGTAGAACTGGGGTGGAAGAGAAGGGATCTGTATGGGCAAACATTTTATAAAATAGTCAATAAATTAAAAATTGAACAAACAATAGAAAACTTTATTATGTTTTAATTTCAAAAATAAAAAAGTTAATGTCAACTCTGAATAAGTTCAGTAATTTTAACCTAAAAATCAAATTGGTTGAAATAAACATGTTAAGAGTGGCACATGAGGAGAGAAATGACCCAGCACACTCCACCTTGGCCCCAACTGAAACCGCAGAGGACTTAGTGAAATCAGCAAGAGTACTGCTTTCTAGGTGAACCTGATATCAGCACAAGAGTGAGGGAGAAAGACACTGGGGACACAAGTATCTACCAATGTACAGATCCAGAGGTTTCCAAGAGCCCATCACTGAAGTATACTCAACAAGAAACCCAACATGGCTCAGGGAATTTTGTGGAAGAGGGGGCAAAAAGATTGTTAGAGCCATGGTTGGAACATTACATACAGAATCATTGCCTCTCACCCATAACTACTGCCCCCACAATGCATGACCCACTATTCCCATAGGGATGACCTGCATCCCCAAGGAGGATGGTCTCTTTGGAAAAGGGGCAGGGATGAGGGAAAGGAGGGTACCAACTTGTGTTGCCTGCATACTAAACATGTCCATAACTAATTTAAAAAAAAAAGCAATATACCAAAGTCACATTAAAAGATCAGATATGCCTGACTCAAAACCTTGAATCGAATGACTAATGACACTAGATATAGTCTGAAAATATTATTCCATGTACTTTCTAAAAAGTTTTCTAAATACATATTGAGAAATTTCCTTTTCCTACAAGGAACAGAAAGGATTCCTATTCTAGCAAACAATGAAAGCTAAGTGAAAGCCAAGGTTGATTGCATTCATTAGTTTCTGTGTGACAATGTGTGCTTTCTGCCTTAGCTGGAGCCAATGAAGCTAAGGAATTATGTATTCTAAATTCATGACTCTTTTCTGGACTCCTCCTCCATTCCTGTTACCAAGGAGCACTGGAGTGGATTGGAACCTTCTGTGTAAATAAATTAGCCTTGAGGGTTTTAAGTTTATTTTCCATATCTTTAAACTCAAAAATCCATGAAGTGATTCTATAGAGTAGTGTAGCAGCGATGCTATCAAAGACATATGAGAGGGAGAAATTTTGAAGAATAAGGAAAAATGAGAAAAATAGACTTTTAATAATATCTAAAGGAGAAATCTATAGCTAACCTTTGAACAAAATGTGCTTGAGAAAGGAATCTGAGTGAATTTGGATAAAAAATATCTTTCAAAGGGGGAAGTGTGGGGGGGGGAGGGTATTACCATGGGATTTTTTTTTTATAATCATGGGAAATGTTAATAAAAATTAAATTTAAAAAAGAGCAATGTGACTGATGTGGGCAAACTGTTAGCACCACAGCTGGGAGCTGTTCCTGTGTCATTTCTTCTCTGTCATGCTGAACTGTAGTCCCCTAAACTGTGAATGAAAAATAAATCTGTGCTAGCATGAACAAAAAAAAAAATATTTTCCACCTAGTGCTTTGGTTATCTTAATACTCAAATACAAGAAAAAGGTAGTTATAATATTTCATGAAGAACATACAGCAGCTGATGGAGTCCTCATCACTTCCATCGAGGCAGTCATCATCGCCGTCACACTTCCACCGAGCTTGGATACAGTGTCTGTTTTTGCAGTGAAATTCACCAGGTTTACATACATTAGGTAATATGTCTCCAGGATTAACTAGAATTAAATGACAAAACAACAAAAAGAAATTCAAGTTATATGAACAATACTAGCTATATAAATCCATCAAAATGTGAATTTTATAGGGAGTTTTGTTTGTCTAACATTCCATACAGAAGGCCCTGCTGAATTTGTATTTCCTGTCTGCTTATTTCACTTGTTATAATGCTCTTAAAATTTACTCAAATAGTCACAAATGCCAGGCTCCTCTTCATTTTTAAGGGTGAATAGCATTACTTCACACACATATGTATATGAATGATTTTCAAATTCATTTTATACATTTGGATGGAGAGAAAATGAGCAAGGTGTAGGTCATTGAGAACAAAATGCCAAGCATATAGTATGAATATGTCTGTATAACTAAAATATGACATAGTCTTATAATGGTAATATTGTGACACATACTGAAAATATGCAGAGGTTAGATTTTTAAATGACCTTATCACATATACATATTAAACAATAATAAGCAAAAACTATGGATATATTTAGGGGTTTTTTTGGCTATAGCTACCAGTTCACCATACTGCATGAATTAAATGCATATATTTCTTGAAGTTAATCCTATGGAGAAAAAGATTATGCTCTCCAATGTCAAAGTCCCACTAGTCTTTGGCTAAAAGAGGGGCTACACCCATCAGATCCTCCCTAAATTAACAATACTTATCTCACTTAACATATGTCCATTAGAGACTGTTTTAATTTTTCAGAAAGTAGTGTGACCTGAGGAGAGAAACTACCCCCTTCACTTTAGCCAAGCCACAGCTGAAATCACAGAGGAATTGAAGAGATGAGCATGAGTGCTGCTTCCATGGTGAACTTGACAATCAGTACCCGGCTGAAGGAAACAGAACCAATGCATACCAAAGCAGAGATCCAGAAGCTCCTAAGAGCTCATCACTAAAGTAGACTTAAACCACGCCTGCCACTGCTCAGGGAATTTTGAGGCAGAAGGGTTGGGAAAATTAGAAGAGCCACAGATTGGGACATAAATCCCAAAGGCATTGCCTCCTCCCAATAACTGACTTCTGCTTCCACAAGGCATAATCCACAATCCCATAGGGAACCCCACTGAGAAGAGTCATCAGTGGAATGGGGGCAGGGATGAGGGAAAGGATGGCAACAACTCACAATATATCCATACTAAGTATGCCCACAATAAAAAATAATTTACTATCAAAAGATATATGGCATCCACACAAAAACTATAAGGTAATTTTTTTTTTTATCATAGTAAAGGTTGATAGTAAAGATTGCCATGCTCTAATATACACACAATAAAAAAAACAATTTAAATATAAAATTTGTTGTAATAATTAAATATGGTCTCATTTCTCTTTTTAGAAAATATAAAAACAGTATTTCAAGGACATTGATCTCTGTAATAATAGTATTTAGTTTTGCTGATAATATTTTTTCTATCAAGAATGATAAAGGTTTATTCTAACAAGAATCACAAAAATAAAAGAAAAAATATATTTTTAAAAAGCCCTTTATGTGTGCTTGTAGCTTTGCTTTCCAGAGAGATTTTGCTTATTTTCTGGTTGATCATTTTAATAACACAAGGATTGGGTAATACTTTTGCTACAAATTAATCACTGAGAATTAAAGTAAAAAGAGAGTAATAGCACAGGACTGATGGCCGTGTTTCCTTTGCTGAATTGCAAATGGTAGAAAACCTCAGACTGAGTTACAAATTCAAAGAAATATTACACTAATCAAAAGTTTCTGTATATCTGCACTTTGCAGTGGGATTTACCCTATCCTACATCCTCTAACCAATTGTTAGAACTTCAGTTACTTGAAAAGCATTTAGAAATTACAAGTATTCTTTGCTTTGTTCTCTTTCAGTGGGTAAGATCAAATCTAGAAAGAGAAAGAAAGAATAATCAATGGCTAAAGTAAATGCTTTGTTTTTCATAGACTGCAAAAGGGCTTTGTCTTATCTCTGGCTTGTTTACTTCTGGGAAAAAAATAGAGAGAGAGAGAGAGAAGAAAGTGAGTTTGCTGTTTCTTCTCTGTTCAATTGTCTTTAAACTTCATTCTTCATAACTGCTGTAGGATGCTGAACTGTCATTAAATTTCAATGCACCAACACACCTCATTCTTAAGTGCTATCAGTGAACATATGTGGTACTTCCAGACCTCTGAGCATATAATTTCAGATTGTTTTGTTTCTCCCCTGCAGAAGGGAGTGTGACAGAGAACATGACTTTTGACCATGGCTGTAGAGATAGACACACAAAGCAATATCAACAGACCCAGATGGCACTTCAAGCTAAAAGCAAGAGGCCAGATGTGGATGTATGGTAGCATCTGTCATCACTCTTGTCCTTTATTTCTTGGATTCCAGATATCTCACTGAACCTGGAGGTCACCATTTTTTACTTAGACTGCTGTCCAGTAAACCCCATAAATTATCTTATCTCATCCCTGCCATCAGCATGGTTGTTACAGTACTGTGTGGCGCTTTTCATGTAGGTTCTAGGGATCAAATTCAGGTCCTCAGACTTGTAAAGAAAGCACTCTTACCTACTGAAATATCTCTCCATTATTTTTTTCTGTTAAATCCACACATGCCCAGCTTACAAATTAGTAAGGATCTAAATGAATAATTGTACTAATTTATGTTTATTATTCTGGAGTCCCTAGTCTAATGTTTGTTTTAATAACAATAAAACTTCAAAAGCCTTCTTTTGGTCATTTGAACGAATATTCCAACCAGTTTCTCAATTTACCTGATAATTTTAAAAGGAAAATATTATATTAAAGTTTAATTTTCATTTCTGATAAAAGTTTATGCATAGCTGTTTCAAATAATCAACTGGCTATAATTGTATAATTATACATTTACTACTTCAGATATGTATCTTTGTAAATATTACTATTATATGTAATATAGCATGCATTTATGTACATCTATAATATATATTATATAATATATAAGCACACAATTGTATTTTAAAAATTTTTGTGCAGATTTTATAAGCCCTATGCATGTTGAAATAATGCATTTCTCCATGATATTGCTTTATATCTTATACCTGCTTTTTTTTTGAAAGATAAAAATCATGTATCATTGTATTGAAGAAAGGCTATCTACCTATCTATCATCTGTATATCCGTCTATCTATCTATCATTATTTATTGTTTCCTAAAATGCTTTATTCCAGCAGAAGTATTGGGCAGATTTTCTTGGCAACTCCTTTGGGGTCTCAAAAGCTCATGGATGCAAGCCCATTGTCTTTGTAAAATCTCCATGGATTTCCCTGTACATTGCCTCCAAATGACAGCAAAGAAGTACAGGAGAACTGATACATACATACAAGCTATGCTGCTTGCTGTCATGAGTCATAAAATCATTTGTGTCACATCTAGGAACCATGTGTCACATTGCAGTCATGAATCTCTTGAAACATAAGATGTTAACTGGCAATCTAAATGAAATCTCAGATCCTTTGCCCTTCTGCCTAATAATAAAGTGGTTTCTTGATAGTTAAAGTCTCCCGGGATTTAAGGCACCCTTAATTAATTGTACTTCTGACATAAAGTTTCTTATATAAAATCAGTAATTATGTCACAAGGTAACCACATGATTAGAGCCAAATGCCAAGTCTGCATATGACTCTTGCACATGGATGGGAGGTTACTTTTCTACCAACAATGTGTATTGTCAAGGAACCAATGGCATATGTGATAATCTGATTAAATGGCAGCTTAGAAGTTCAAACTGCAGGACCAGTTTGCCATAACTGACCTATGGGGAACCTATGCATAATATCAACCATAATATCATCCAAATTTAAATACTTTAGACCTAACCACTTGAAAGGATTAGTAATGAGATAAAGCAAGCATCTTGGCCATCAAAAGGGAGAATCATTTTAGCTATTATATCAATTCATTTTTTTTCATTTTATTAATACTAAAAGTTCTACTAATCCCTCACAACAATCTCTTTGAAGGATTTTATAAAGCTACTCTTTTCCCATGAGATTCATGAATGTAGGATGGGTAGTGCCACATGTACAACACAACAATGCCTAAATGACATCTGGGCTTAGAGTTGATGTTAAAATAATCAGTTTCTTTACCTACTGTTATGGTAGTAAGGAAGTTATCTTTGAGGACTGCATAATTCTTTAGAAAAATGAATTCACTTCAACTCAACTAACAGCTAATTCTCTTCTCTCAATGACTATGAATATGTGTGAACTTGAATTACAGCAAAAATGATAGATGTGCATATGAGAGAGAAAATTTGCATATAGTCAAGATTCTATGTATATCATTTTGCTCCCATGTTAAATGTGTCTAAATGTGTATAGTGCTTCGGTGTTTGAAGGCAGCCATCCACTATTACCAGCATATTCCCAAGTGCTGGACTTGCACGCTCTGCTTCTGAGTTGAGCCTTGAACTATGAATTTGAAGATGAGTGCAAAAGCTATAATCCTATTGCTAGTTTATTTATTGTACATGTATTAAAACATAAGCTCTCCAATAATAAACTGGCAAATTAACAAATTATCCTTAACCAAGTTCAGAAATAAGATAACATAAACCATGACTGGCCTGTCACAGAATAGGAAGTTCTTACACAGCCTGTGAAATCTGTTGTTAGAGCAATGAAATCAGAAAGCCCATCAGAAAGTCTAACTAGAGAAATATGTATATAAAGTTAATTATTTTCTTTTGTAAAGTCAGCAAGACGATTGCTAGAAATAATATCCACATCATAAATTAAATAAAAGAAGAAACACTTTTAGTATTTTTTTTTTTGTTTAGTTTAACCTCATCTCAGTCTGATCTTAGCAAATGAACTTGATATTCCTACCCTAAGTTTGTTAAGTTGTGGAACATATGGATGGGCAAAGCCTGTAATGTCCATTTTGCTTCTCTTCTTTCAAGCCCAGCAGAGTGATCTGTGCTAAACTACTTTCTATCTACTCCCTTACTTAATGACTTGTTTTCTACTGTATTAAGTGATCACAACATGAAGACATACTTACTTGTGTAACAACTTACTTATTTTCTCTTCCTTCTTGTTTCATATTGTGAGTCCACAATCTCTCACTCTGTGTTTGAGTGGGAAAGATAAGGCCCCGAATGGAAACTTGAAGTTATGGTTAATTGGATATTTTCATAAAAGCTCACATAGATGAAAAACTAATATGAAAAATGCTGCATAGCCCTGGATTTTGATTTTTCTGCTTTAGATCATGACAAAATAACTTTTTGCAAGAGAATGGGATTGTCAGAGCAGTAAACCTAAATGGCACATGATCCATGCATGAGGGACACAAATACTTACTGAAGTGGGGCTTTAAAATTTTCAATGCTTATACATTTTACTCCACATTAGATTGCATATATCCTAGAGCCTAGTAAGGCTTGTTGAGATATATGGCTCACCATTGTGGAGCACTGTTTTCTTTTGTTGTTGTTGTTGTTATTTAATTATTTATTTTAGTATTTCAAGGTAGGGTCTTACTCTAGCCCAGGCTGAGCTGGAATTCACTGTGTAGTCTCAGGGTGGACTCAAACTCACGCCAACCATCCTACCTTTGCCTTCAGAGTGCTAGGATTATAGGCGTGTGCCATCATGCCTAGCCTCTGAACAAGGTGTCATTATGCAAAGGGAAAACAGTTGTTTCTCTTATTTTTCTTACAGAGGAAGTAGAGATTTCCCACAGAGCTGTCCAGATGAGAATTTCAGCTCTAGCTTTGCCTTGCTCATTAGAAAATGAAACACTTATGATGAGATGCCTTCTGTGGTCTAAGAATGGCCTTTACAGCATGTACATACTCTTGCATCTCCGTGCTCTAGACACCTCTGCATCAGGTCCCGTGCCTGTCAACATTGTTTTTTATGAAGAGATATATGACATATTCCAAAACATGATGGTTACAGAAAACCATTGATCTATAATTGTACATTTTTTTCCCATGGATCATGTGGTGGTTTGGATGCTCCCATAGCCTCCTGGATTTGTGATTAAGCTTAATACTTAATTCTCTGCTGAGGGAGCATTTGATAGTCTAAATTTTGGTGTGTCACTGGGAACAGGGTCTTAGGACTTTACTGTCTAGCCCTGTTGCCAGTGATAGCTAGATCAGTCTTGTTGCCACCTCACAGCTGATAGAACAAGATGTAGAGCCTAGCCTCTGCTCTCCTATGCCTTCCCAGGTCTTTTGTATCTTCCCCTAGAAGCTACAAGTGTTTTATTTCCAAAATTTGCTACATCAGGGTGTTTTTCCCCAGCAATGAGAATGTGTATGCATAGTAAACCAATATTTTTGTGACACTCAAGTTGTTCTACTGGGAGTGATACACATTGGAAAGATTTGCCATTTCTTTTAAGCAACTACAGAGGTATTCAAGGAATTACTATTTAATTACTGTAGGCCAAATAGTCCCTCTAACTGATATAACAGAGCCTAGAGTTTCTAAGCCTAATGACCTTCCTTGAGATCATTTATACCACCATTTTCTAACTTTGTTAGCCTCTCCTCAAAATATGTCATAAGAAAAGTATAGCATTTACCCAACAACTGTCAAACAACTTTGCCTGTGCTTCTCAAAGGGAGTAAGTTCTGATTTCCATGCTACACAAGACACTGATGCTGGATCCAAATGATTTGACCATGGGACAAGAATCACAAGAACTGAGTCCAGTCTGCTCTTGTTCTTGATTTCTTCCAAATATGGCTTCAAAGTTCATCCTTAATAACTCATGTGATATGCCAATATTTTCTTCTTGGACACATGTTTTTCCCAGGATTGCTGCATGTTGCATGCTCATTAAGAAAAATGCTTGGTGGTTAGTCTCTCCTGACCATCTCCCAATTCCTTTAGTTCACTTGATGTCAGTTCAGTGAGGATGACTGGGACAAGTGAGGCAAGCTGAGTTATCTCTCTTTGCTGTGCTTGTCAGATCCAGCCTACAGTTAGTCCACTTGATGTCAAGTCAATGAGCATGACTGGAACCAGCAAAATGGGCTGCAGTAATTCCTTTTGTTTCACTTGTCAGATTCAGACTACAAAAACAATCCATTTGGCTCCTTTCTCACCACTGTAACCTCATGTGAACTAATTCAGAAACCCAGGAGAACAGTATGATAGTGAAGACTGAGGTATGCTTGCTCATTCGCTTTCACTCATTCTCTCTCTCTCTCTCTCTCTCTCTCTCTCTCTCTCTCTATATATATATATATATATATATATATATATATATATATATATACACATATACATATATATTTATTATAAAAATATTTTTTTATTTGTTTTGCACCATACTCTGCAAACTAGGCCTCCATGTGTCTTTCTCCTAATCTTTAATTTATTTATTAACACAATAAAGGTTAGCATATACTTAATAATATTATCATTAAATAAGTAGGAACTGAAAAAAATCAATATAAAGATATTTAGTAAGTTTTCCATCTTGGGACCACTTGTAGTTGGGGAGATTTTCTTCCTTCTAATTTTTTTCCTTAAATGAATCTTACACAGTTTAAAAAGTAAAGAAATGTTGACTTATTTGAAAGACATAAGCTTTTGTTTATATGCTTCAGTGGAATGTAGGCAAGTTGCAGGCCATATTTAATGATAAAGTAAAATTTAACAGAGAAGCAGCAACAAATTCTGATATAAGCACTCAGTTTTATTTCTTGATTTAACATTATTCAATATGAAAATACTTATTGCTTTTATGTTACCCCATTTAGAAATTATAGGTACTAGAAAGAAACCAAAATCACCATAAAATGCCTTTAACTTTTAACAAGTACATAATCGTGTGTGTATGTGTGTGTGTGTGTGTGTGTGTGTGTGTGTGTGTGTGTGTGTTAGATGATAATTTAAAATCAGGTTTGTAATAAATATTTCCCACAATTCTTTTTTAAATATTCATGTTATTGAGAGAGAGGGAGAGAGAGAGACAAAAAAAAAATAGAACTTGGGTCCTTACACTTAACTGACAAATGCCTTAACTTATAAGCCATCTCTCCATCCCCCACAATACTTTATAAACCAAAGTAATCTAATGAGTTTTGGTGCAGAGATTATTTAGTGATATCCTGAGTAGTTTGAGAAATGAGCGCTTCTTCTATCCTGTCCACTCTAGATATGCCTCTCAGTCTGGAAAATTCCATGTGCCACTAGATTATGTTCTCAGAAAGTCTTTCTTAGAATATAATTTTATCTGTGGTTTCCAATAATCTACTAAACAAGTTATGGATTTGTTTAGCTTACAAAGCAAGGCAAATGAGAAACCACAAAAGGGAGAGATCTGGATCAAATTCCAGAGGCAAAACAAAGAGGCTCCTGGATACTATTTGAAAAAATATATATTCGAAACACATCTGTGCTTTTGGGAAGTCATTGGGAGGTGAAGTATAACTGGATATAGTGTGTCACAGAGGGAGGTGTTTGGGAGGTGGAGCATAAATGGAGGTAGTGTGTCACAGTGGGAAGTGTGTGGGAGGTGGAGGATATCTGGAGGTAGTGTGTCACAGTGGGAGGTGTTTGGGAGGTGGAGCATAAATGGAGGTAGTGTGTCACAGTGGGAGGTGTTTGGTAGGTGGAGGATAACTGGGGTAGTGTGTCACAGTGGGAGGTGTTTGGGAGGTGGAGCATAAATGTAGGTAGTGTGTCACAATGGGAGGTGTTTGGGAGGTGGAGGACAACTGGGGTAGTGTGTCACAGTGGGAGGTGATTGGGAGGTGGAGTATAAATGGAGGTAGTGCGTTGCAGTGAAAGACTTTTGGGAGGTGGGGTATAACTGGAGGTAGTGTGTCACAGTGGGAGGTGTTTGGGAGGTGCAGTATAAGTGGAGGTAGTGTGTCACAGTGGGAGTTGTTTGCGAGGTGGACGATAACTGTAGGTAGTATGTCTCAGTGACAGGTGTTTGTGAGGTGGAGTGTAACTGGATGTAGTGTGTCACATAGAGAAGTGTTTTGGAGGTGGAGGATAACCGGGGTAGTGTGTCACAGTGGGAGGTGTTTGGGAAGTGGAGGATAACTGGTCGTAGTGTGTCATAGTGGTAGGTCTGGGAGCTGTAGTGTAAATGCAGGTAGTTTATCACAGTGTGGAGGTCTTTGGAGGTGGAGTGTAACTGGAGGTAGTGTGTCACATTTCGAGGCCTTCAAGATGGGGTGTACAACTAGAGGGTTGTGTCACATTGGGAGGTCTTTGGGACATGGACTGTAAGTGGAGTTAGTGTGTCACAAAGGGGATGTCCTTGAGATTTCGAGTATAACCCAGAATTACTGTGTCACAGATGGAAATTGTTGGGAGGTGGAGTATAACTGGAGGCAGCGTGTCTTTTTGGGGAGGTCCTTAGGAGATTGAGGATAACTTGAAGTAGTGTGTCACAGACTGGATATCTTTAGTATGTGAAGTATAACTGGAGATAGTGTGTCACAAAGGGAAGGGCCTTCAGAGGTGAGTATAACTGGAGGTACTGTGTCACAGAGGGAAATTCCTTTTGACATGGAGTATAAGTGGAGGTAGTTTGTCACTGTGTGATGTCTTTGTGAGGTGGAAATAACTGGAGGTAGTGTTTCACAGTCTTTGGGAGGCGGAGTATAACTGGAAGTTTGTGTCATAGTGGGAGGTCCTTGGGAGGCGGAGTATTACTGGAGGTAGTGTGTAACACAGGTGAGGACTTTGGGAGTATAACTGGAGGTAGTGTTTCACCGTGTGAGTTCTTTGAGTGGAAGATAAATGGAGGGAATGTGTCACAGTGTGCGGTTCTTGGGAGATGGAATATAACTGGAGGAAGTGTGGCACTGTGGGAGGCCCTTGGGAGAGGGTACAACTGGAGTGAGTGTGTCTGATTGGGAGTCTTTGGAGGTGAAGTATAACTGGATGTACTGTGTCACAGTGGGAGGTTTAGGAGGTGGAAGATAACTGGAAGATAAGTGTGTCACAGTGGGGAGTCGTTGGGCTGGACTATAACTGGAGGTAGTGTGTCACAGTGGAAGGTCCTTGGCAGGTGGGGTATAACTGGAGGTAGTGAGTCACAGCTGGAGGTGTGTGGAGGCGGATTATAATAGAGATAGTGAGAAAAAGTTGGAGGTCTTTGGAGGTGCATTATAACTGTACATAGTGTGCCACAGTGGGAGGTCTTTATGAGGTGTGGTGGTTTGAATCGATGGCCCCCAATATATTCAGTTGTTTATTTGTTTGTAGTTTGCATCTCCAGCCACCTGCCTGGAGGCAGTTTCACTAGGTGGATCTTAAGGTTTGATGGTGGGTTTCAGATTTCAATCAAAAGATATGCAAAGTGTGCCTAGTTGGAGTTCCTGAAGTGTGGCTTTTGGCTTTAGGCTTGCATTTCTCTCTGCCTGTTCCTGTGAAGGCAGGCCAGCTTCTTCTGCCATTATGGAACTTCCCCTGGATCTGCAAGCTTCAATAAATATCCCTTCCTCCATAACTGTGCCTGTTCTGGAAGTACATCTCAGGGAACCTGAAGTTGTCTGCAACAGTACTTGGTATTGAGGAGTGGATTGAGATGAACCTGACCATGTGGATGTAGATCTTTTGGAAACTTTGTTTTGGAGGAATGGCCATGGACATGGTGCTTGCAACTGAAGGTGCCTTCTGGAGTGGTAAGCCATGCTTTTGGGGCTATTCTGATCAGAGTTTGAGAATGCTAAGTGCAGACACCACTGAAGTTCGAGGCTTGACTTATAAGCTTTCTAAGTGGAAGGAAAGACTACTGGGCTACTGCCATAAGGGCTGGCTGCATTCTACTGCTGAGGCCCAGAGAGTTTGATCAATGTTACATTTGTTATTGACTGATGTGCTTTGTTAGAGATACTAGACTGAGAGATTTAAGATTTTTAGCTGGAAAACTTTAAGCAAGTTAAATTTACTGGCACAGAGACTTTCTTTAGATTACTAAAGGTGCTATTGTCAACACATTAGCAATCCTAAGGAAGATGGTCCAATTGTTTTACATTAAAACAATGAAAACTATGCCTTAGGAAAGACTATCATAGAAATGTAACCTCTTTTGGAAAGAGTTGAATGGAGAAGGAAGCTGCTTTTCAAGGTTAGGATTTATTTTGTCCCTGAATTAAGAATATGGATGTGTCCTGTACACCTGGTATTAGATTCAGAAACACAGAAGATGTGGGGAGTGGGCATGGATTGCACACAGTTCCAGGAGCTGTTGCTGAGATGCAGCATGAGGCAGGGCATGATGCCCTGATAGGTTAAAGAGCCTTTGGAAGATGGACTGTGGTTTGCATGAAGACCTCAATATATTTTAGATATACCAGGACTATGCAAGTGCTACCATAGAGAGCACTGTTGGCCTGAGATGAAAGTGTTCCCTGGCTACTCTGACCAGCTGGAACAGGGGAATTGGAAAATCTGGAGACTGAGTCTTTGGTTGTATTGGACTTGAACTGCAGAAGTTTGATGTTTGTTGATGATGGTTGAGTTTGCATTGTTTTAGTCTCTCCTTGCTATGCCTTAGGCCAGTTGAAAATGCTTACTATGTGCCATTATATGTTAGAAAAGTTTAACTTGTTTGATTTTACAGGTCTTAATATCTTAAATTAAATTAAATTGTTCAAGACTTTGGGGACCTTTGAAATTGAACTGAGTACAGTTTACAATGTGTGATGGTTATAAATCTATTGGGGGCCAGGGGCAGAATGTGGTGGTTTGAATAGATGGCCCCCAATATATTCATTTGTTTATTTGTTTGTAGTTTGCATCTGAAGCCACCTGGCCAGAGGCAGTGTCACTGGGTGGATCTAAAGGTGTGATGGTGGGTTTCAGATTTCAATCTAAAGATATGCAAAGTGTGCCTAGCTAGAGTTCCTGAAGTGTGACTTTTGGCTTGTATTTCTCTCTCCACTTGGTCTTGTGAAGGCAGGCCAGCTTCTTCTACCATTTATGGAACTCCCCCTGGATCTGTGAGCTTCAATGAATATTCCTTCCTCCATAACTGTGCTTTTTCTGAAATTTCATTAGCAAACCTGAAGTTGTCTGTAACAGGAGGTATAGTATAACTCTAGGTAATTTGTCACAGTGAAGAGGTTCTTACAATGTGGAAAATAACTGGATGTAGTGTGTAACAGTGAGAAGTCTTTGGGAGTTGGAAGATAACTAGAGGTAGTGTGTCATAGTGTGGAGCTCTTTGGGAGGTTGACTATAACTAGAGGTAGTATGTCACAGGGGGAGGTTCTTGGGAGGGGCAGTATAACTTGAGGCAGTGTGTCACAGTGGGAGTTTCTTGGGAGGAGGTGTATAACTGAAGGAGGGGTTTCACAGTGGGAGGCCTTTGGGAGGTGGAGTATAACTGGTGGTTTGTGTCACAGTGGGAGGTCCTTGGGAGGTGGTGTATAACTGGAGGTAGTGTGTCACAGTGGGAGGTGTTTGGGAGGTGGAGGATAACTGGAGGTAGTGTGTCACAGTGGGAGGTGTTTGGGAGGTGGAGGATAACTGGAGGTTGTTTGTCACAGTTGGAGGTCCTTGGAAGGTGGAGTTTAACTGGAGGAAGTGTTTCACAGTGTGCAGGTTTAGGAGGTAGAGTGTAACTGGAGGTAGTGTTTCACAGTGTGGAGGTCCTTGAAGGTGGAATCTAGCTGCAGGTAGTGTGTTACATTGGGAGTTCTTTGTAGGTGGAGTATAACTGGAAGTAGTGTGTCACAGTGGGAGGTCTTTGGTAGGTGGAATGTACCTGGAGGGAGTGTGTCACCAAATGAGGTCTTTGGGAGATGAAGTATAACTGTATCACCGTGGGCAGTTTTTGAGAGCTGGAGTTTAACTGTCCCGTAGTGTGTCACTGTGGGAGGTCCATTGGAGGTGTAGTATAACTGGAGGTAACCTTTCACATTGGGAGGTCTTTGGAAGGTGGGGTGTAAGTGAAAGTAGTGTGTCACAGAGGGAAGTCTTTGGCAGTTGGAGTGTAAGTGAAGGTAGTATGTCACAGAGGGGAGGTCTTTGGAATGTGGAAGGTAACTGGAGATAGCGTGCCACATTTGGTAGGTCCTTGGGAATTGGAGTGTAGCTGGAGGTAGTGTGACACAGTAGGAGTTCCTTGGGAGGTGGAGTACAACTGGAGGTAGTGTGTCACCATGGGAGGTCTTTGGAGGTGGAGTGTAATTGGAGGTAGTGAATCAAATTGGCAGGGCTTTGGAGGTGGAGTATAAGTGGAGGGATTGTGTCACCGTGGGAGGTCTTTGGGTGGTGTAGTATAACCAAGGTGGTGTGTCACAGTGGAGAGGGTCTTGCGATGTGGAAGATAACTGGAGGTAGTTTGTCACATCCTGAGGTCCTTGGTACGTGGAGTATAAGTGGAGGTAGTGTGTAACAGAGGAAAGGTTTTTGGAGTGTAACTGAAGGTAGTGTGTCAATGTGGGAGGTCTTTGGGAGGTAGAGTATATGTGGAGGGATTGTGTCACTGTGGTCAGTCCTTGGGAGGTGGAGTATAACTGGAGGTAATGTGTCACAGTGGGAGGTCTTTGGAGCTGGAATATAACTGGAAGTGATGTGTCACAATAGGAGGTCTTTGGGAGGTGGAGTATATCTGTAGGTAGTATGCCACAGTGGGAGGTCTTGAGGTTTGTTAGTGCAGCCACACTTGGTAGTTAGACTCAGCTTCCTCTAGATTCTTCCTCCATACTGATGTCACAAGATTGTATACTTGCATGTGTTCTTGTGCAATGCTTTCTTTCCCTGTCAGCATGTAACTTCCCCTGAAAACTGAAAACTGGAAATAAGAGGATTCCTTCTAGTAAACTGCTTCTTGTTGGGTATCTTTTCCCAGTAATGAGAAGGTAACTGCTTTAGTGCTACACTATTTTTCAGTGTATTGATCTTTCCTATGTTTACACATACAGACACACAGAAGCGTGCACACACACACACACACACACACACACTCAAATGTCATCTGTAACTTTTAATTGAGCATGGGAATGAAAGAAACAGGAAATCTCATTAAATGGTAAATGATCCACCCAATTATGATGCATATAATTCAAATCAAACTCAGTAGAAATTTTCAGGCTTAAATGTCAGTTTAATATTAAATATATTTTATAGAATATCTGATGAATGTTTCATATTGTCCAATTCCTACAGTGATGAAATATAGAAATAGAAATTTCCAAAATCCCTGAGAGCTTGATGTTTTAATCATTCTATTGATATTGTCTTAGAGAATGTTAACTTTGTTCAAGGCCAAAGCACTAGATGTAAGGATTCATCTAAAAAACCCCTCTAAGTTACACCACTAGAAACTGAATGTGTCTGTTCATCTTCTGAAAAGATAATTTAAAATATTTCTTCCTACACCACTGATCTGTGTTTATCAAATAACAATAACAACAGCAAAAGTAATTCCATTCATTGCTATCTCTCACCCTTGAAGGAATGCCTGTTGATGGAGCTATCATTGGATGAGATCTGGTAGATGTTTAAAAGGCCTACTGTTAGTGTGCGGATTTTGTGTATGTTTGTACATGTGTTTATATGTGTGTATGTATATGTGTGTGCATTGTGCATGTGTGTGCATGAAGGTATATTCTGTGTGGAAAAACATGTCAGAATTATCTATTCAAGTAATCAGAAGTTCTTTTGAAATGCTAGGAATGAAAATTAAATGAATCCCAAAAATGAAAATGAAAATACATGAACTATCTGATGTATCCTGTTTTAATACATTCTTTCCTAATGACTAAAGTAAAATTTAACTTAGCAAAAATTATTTGAATTTTAGCTATCCAAAGACATATGCACTTCCTGCTCAATGGTAATCAATAAGTCTTGATAGAGCTCTTCTGATAAACAATGACAAAATAGTAATTAAAAAACAGTGTCCAGAACAAAGAAGGACACCATCTGGTAACTCAGCAGAGTACACATCTGAGATTTATTCTCCACTGAAATTATCTTACAAGCAATTTTAAATACTCCATAAATGAAAAAAAAAAACAATTGGGCAGAAGAAATAAAACCATATTTGTGTTATGAATTACATGTGCAATTGTGAAAAACAAGTGAAGAATATGTCTAAAATTTTGAATGGAAAAATTTGTAGCTAAGAATTAATACTCAGAAGAACTTTGACAAACAAAAGATATTTACAAGACATTATCAGTCTCTCTATATATATTAGCATATATATGATATATAATATATATAATATATGTTACTGAATACATTTCTTTAGTATATATCATGCAAGTGAAGATTTAAATATATCTTCTGGCACTAGAGGAAAAAAACTATAGGTTTTGATGTAAGCAAGCTCTCTACCACTGAGACTCCAAGCCCTCCCCTAAAATTTTAGAAATAGCTAATTTGAAATAATCTTTTAGCTGGGTGTGGTGGTGCATGCCTTTAATTCCAGCACTTGGAGGCAGGTGTAGTAGGATTTCTATAAATTTAAGGCCATCCTGAGATCACCAAGTAAATTCCAGTTCAGCCTGGGCTAGAGCAAGACCTTACCTTCAAAAAATAATAATAATAATAAATAATCTTCTTGGTAAGCAATCCTAAATAGTGAGAAGAACTGAAGAAGATAAAAAGACTAACAAAGAAGATAACGTTCTCCTTTCAATAATCAGAATTCAAAATGATAGTAATATATTCTGGGACTGGTGCTTTTACTACAGATGCTTCAAGAAGACATAAGATAAAAAGAACATTTAACATATGGTAAAATACAAAAATTCACAAAGAGTATAGAATCAGACAAACATTAGGATAATAATATCATAAGTATTACCAACTGACAAATGTGAGAATATAAATGGTTCAAAATTAGCCATTAAAAATCATGTCTGCAATGAATATTTGATTGCATTACAAGATACTTATGTTCATGTTAAACAAAAATAAAGGACAAAATAAATGATATTGTTATATGAACCAAAGCTGCAAAACAGAACTGTAATAAAATTAGGAGTTCTGTCTCCAAAATGAAATAATTTTTTTCTGTCTTCCTTGGAGTCCATACATTACCCTTCCTTTGACATTGAATTGAAACATCAGCTCTACCTGAGACTCTAGACTGTGGGATACACTTACCCTCCACAACCATGTTCCTTGGATTTTGAGCTTGCATATAGCAGCTAACCTGCCTGTATAATCATACCAGCCTGCTATTCTTGATGACCCCTTCCTCTAATTCTTTCTCTACATATACATGCATATATGTGTGTGCATGAATACATCCTAATGCCTCCATTCCTCTGGAGAACCTTGACCATGATGTAATTTGAGGTGTGCATCATCCCAGAAGCTTTTATATAGTTCTGTTTACATGCATAATATTTTTTCTAGTATTGTCCATAAGGGACATAATTTGTGTTCAAGACACAAGCAATCTCAACAGAGCCCGTTTGGCATAGTGTGCAGTAAGTTTATGTAGATGAGCAAAAGTTGATAAGAGGATCTGTAACCAAAGCCAGTCAATCATGTTAATTTATTATGGTGATGGTCTACCACTCTTTTATAAGCCTGTGTTTTGGCTTCTTCCATCCTCTTCACCTACAGATATAGATAGCCTGGCTTCTAAGTCACTTATGATCATTCCAGGCATAATTTGTGCATCATAAACCATCTGTCAAATCAGAGTGATATGTTGTCAGTCACAGGAGGTAAGGATGGGGTTAACTTAGAATACAATGAAATATTTTCTTCTTGGTACAGACATTTAATTATTTTACTAAGCTAGGTAGAATATGTTGGAATAGACCAATTTAGTGCTCTTACCAATCTATAAGAGGCAGGAGAGGAGACTATAAGAGGTAAGCAAAATTTTATCATTGTCATCCCCCAGATACATAGAAGTCACTTGATAAGTCACAATGTACAAAGAATGGTATGTAAGGAGTTATTTAAATTTTTCTTTATAATTTTCATTTCAGTTTCTTTGGTCTCATCTGCTTCTAATCCTCTATATCACAAAAGTCACAAGAAAAGAAACTTACACGTGCAAGTTGTCCCATTTTCATCCAAAAGTTGATTGTCTGCACAAGCACACACTCGGCCTGCTGGAATAGCCAAACACAGTGTACTGCAGCCTCCATTGTTTATGCGACACATATTGTCACCTGCAAAAGGAGAGAAGCAAATTTGTCACATAACTCTGATTTTCACTGAAGTTAGCCAGGTCCCCAGCTGGGTATTTAATTAAGGTTTTAATATAAAGTATTATTTTTATGGATTTGTATCTGAGACTTCTTTTGAGCTCTCCACTCTTCTGCTACCTCCTGAATGTTGGGATTATGGGAGTGTGTCACCATACCCAGCTTCAGAGCTGGCCTCTTTTGAGGAGATGTACATAGGCATGAATATATGAACATTTATGTTTTGTAGATTCTGTGTTCATAGACTTAGCCAGGGTGTTTCTGCTCAATAGATGTGAATTTCAGACATGTCTGATAATCAATGGTGTTGGGTTAGATAAGACAAATTTTCTGCTGGTTGGAAAAGGACTGACTATAAGCAACTTAACCACCAGGGGAGAATGGGGAGGCAAAATGTGCCTGTCACTGACAGTTCCCAAATTATGCCTCCTGCAATCAAGCTTGGGTTCTTTGAAGAGTACTACATAGAATGTGGATTTAGAACCCTAGTGAACAAAAGGCAAGTAGTACTCAGAATGGAAGAGGGCAATCTATTCTGCCAGGACAGAGTGCAATGGCATGTGAGTACATTGAGAAGTCCAACAAGCATGGAGTATCAGTAAAGACTTAATATTGCTGCTGTAAGGAAAATATAAATCATACACAGCACATGCATTGGCCTAAAGGATTTAAAGAGAAATGATGAGGCACATGAGAGGAAATTAATAGGGGTGTTGCTCTGAGCACATGTGAGGATCCCTTGGAGCATTTTTGATAAAGCTCAGTATTCTTTTGATCAGAGATCATAATTTAAACAAATGAACTAAAAATAAGTAAAATTAAAATAGTCTCATTTTATATCTTTTAATACTGTACATTTTAAAGTCAATTAAGAAAATGTAACAAGCCATGTGTAGTGCCTCATTCTTGTAATCCCAGCAGACTGTGGCAGGAAGACTGCTGTGAATTCCAGGGTAGCCTGTAATATATAGTGCTTTTTTTATTTTATTTTTATTTTATTTTATTTTATTTATTTATTTTCTTTTATTTATTTATTTATTTTTTATTTTTTATTTGAAAGCAACAGACATAGAGAGAAAGACAGATGGAAAGGGAGAGAGAGAGAATGGGAGCGCCAGGGCTTCCAGCCACTGCAAATGAACTCCAGATGTGTGCGCCCCTTGTGCATCTGGCTAACATGGGACCTAGGGAACCGAGCCTTGAACCGGGGTCCTTAGGCTTCACAGGCAAGCGCTTAACCGCTAAGCCATCTCTCCAGCCCTATATAGTGCTTTTAAGGAAAGCCCAGATTACACTGTGAGATGAAAGGAAGGAAAGAAGAAATGAGGAGGGAAGGAAAGATGGAGAGAGGGATGCAGGAAAGAAAGAAAGGAAGGAAGGAAGGAAGGAAGGAAGGAAGGAATAAAAAAATAGAGAAAGGAAAAAATCAGGCAGAGAGGGAAGAAGGGAGGAAAATACACTTCTTTAGTGCTATTTGTAGTCGAATTCATAAAAATGTTCTACACCAATTCAAAATTAGCAGTATGGTTACCTGAGTCATATTTGGTCTGATGCATTTATTTCAAAGTATCAAGGAATAAAATGCATTATTATATTAGAAGACAAACACTAAAAATAAATAGCTTCTAATTAATAGGACCATAAATAATATGGCAAATTATGTAAGTATATAAGTTTTATTTACAGTTAAAGTGGAAGTGTCAAAAATTTGAATAATGGAATCAAATAGGTTGTTATAGTACACATCTTAAGAGTAGGTTATGCAGAGAAAGTATACATAGAGAATAGTGAAAATGAAATCCTTCAAAATGGTGCCACATACATAAATAGTCAGCACATTTACACCTATCATCATGGTGTATCCACATACAGAATAAGTGACCTAAAGTATATCATCATTTCTTGTCAATATTCTAAGAAGTAAATTTAATGTGCTATGAATATGAAAATACAAAATTCACTTCAAAGGTAAAGTAGCTATACTTTCAGCTATTGCATGAATTTCTAATCTCAGAGTCTTATTAAATTAGCTCATGCTTTTTGCAGTGGGGAATGCAGAAATGCTTTAAGTAATTTCCATTCATGGGACACTCAGGTATGCTCTCTGCAATCTAATGCCAACCCTTCTACAATGTTGGTGGGAATGCAATTTGGTCCAGCCATTGTGGAAATTAGTGTGGAGGTTCCTGAGATAGCTAAAAATAGATGCACCATATGACCCAGCTATAGCATGCCTAGGTATATGCCCTAAGGACTCATCTTACTACCTTAGTGATACTTTCTCAACCATGTTTATTACCACTCCATTCACAAGCTAGGAAATGGAACCAGCCTAGATGTCCCTCTACTGATGAGTGGATAATGAAGATGTGGCACATTTACACAATAGAATTCTACTAAGTGGTAAATTTAAATGAAGTTATGAAATCTGCAAGAAAATGGATGGATCTGGAAAGGATTATACTAAGTGAGGTAACCCAGGCCCAGAAAACCAAATGTCACATGTTCTTTCTCACATGTGGATTGTAGCTACAATTGATTGGACTTCTGTGTGAGCAGGAAGAAAACTCAGTAGCAGAGGCCTGTAAGCTAAAAAGGAGATATAAAGGGAATAGAAAAAGAGGGGAGAATTAATAGGATGGTAATGTATATATGTAAGTAGAGAAACACATTAATGTGGGTGAAAATGTCTAAGTGAAACCAGGGGAACAGATTGAGTAAAGGAAAGGTGGAAGGAGGGCTAATCAAATCCTATGGTGATATAATTAAGTCATATGAAAACCCATTTTTTTTTGGACAATGGAACACTCATGAGTCATAGATTGTTACTAGAAAATTTTCAGTGCTATGGATGGGATACCTTCCGGTGACTTGTTGGCCAGAAAGAGGTCCCTGATGCCCCCAAATCATTACAGACCATTGCTGAGGCACTTGGTTTCACACTAGGAATAGATGGTACAACCCTATTGCTGAAGATTGCACATACTTGGGCTGCAAGGTCACTGATAACTCCCAGTGGAACTGAACTGAAAACCTCCTCCATATATAACAACTGGCAGAAAGCTGGAAAATGCCACACTGCATGGAATTCAAGGGAGAGAGAGAAATTACCAGTGAAGATACCCAACAGTGGACACTGCAAACTTCATATTTGGCCATCCAGGCAAAATGAGCCAAAGGGTGCAATAGTGGCATATCTTTTATGGGGGAAACAAACTGCCCTCTAATTTGACTGGAGGCCTGTCCATGGGGACAGGGGATATATCCCTGATACTGAAAACCTACAACAGGGGTAGTCATGAACCCTAGGGTTGTAACATCTGTTGCTGTCTGGCTCAATGTACATACTATGCTCATCAAACAGCCTAGTAATCACTTCTCTTAATGTTCATACCCATGTATTAATGCTACTTTCACTTTTGGTTAGAGAACCTTCTCTTTTCAGATGGCAGTAACCTTAGGATGACTCAGAAGGCACCATGGTGCTGAGAAGTGACAGAGGAGCGCTCAGCACTGAAATATCTCTATCACAGCTTCCAAGGCTCAGGGCCCATTGCGGAAGAGGTAGCAGAAAGAACTGTAAGAGCCAAAGGAAGGGTAGGACTCCTTACAACATGCTCCTCTAGACACAAAATGGCCTGTGTATCCACGACCTTCCAGTGCCTGTTGCTCCCTACCATCATAATGGAAGGAAAAGATGATGACATCAAAATAATAGATTGTAGTTATGTTCTCATTAGATTGTCTATATTTTAGTTAGGTTCAGATTTTACAGAACTAGAATTAATTCAAAATACTTTGAGAAATGTATGAAGAATTACATCAGTAAGAAATTAGAAATTACTGAATATCTGAACATAATATATTTTGTCAATGATAATATAAGCCATGGGGCTGGTGAAATGTTCACCAGCTCTAGCTGGAGTACGCACATGAGTTCAATACTCAGTCACCAAGATAAAATATAAAGAATATATATGTTCAATATTACATTTTAAAAATAATTAGGTGGGTATATATTTTATTGTATTAGAATTTTCAGTATTTAGAATTATCATTGTTTGAAGTTAGAAATATATCCCCTTTCTGTGAATACTGCACTAAAATAGGAGAATCAATATATTGCCACAATAGAAATATATGTCTAAATAAATGTGAATAATCCCATATTCCTCATCAGACATACTAAAGTCATTTTTATTTAATGATACAATATGTTTTTGAATATCATTATGAGAACATATTCTAAATAGACTATATATAGACTTTTTGAAATTATAGCTTCAAAATGTTACATATACAATATCTCTATCCTTTGTTTAAGTGGTTAAATTTTAAATGTGGAATAAAAATTATATATAAATATCAAGGGAAAATGTCATTAATACATTATAGATCAAACTATAGAAAATCCATATTTCATCCATTTCAGTGGTTTTAATTCCTTAAATATAAATTTAATTTACTTTTTGTAAAAAGAAAAATCATTAATTTATTTTATCTCATCTGCAGGAAGGACTACTGAATATTTACAGGTCAAACTAATGTTTCCAATTTCCAACGACAAGAAATATTTATCAAAATGATTTATATATAGATAATTATCATTGTTACTATTCCTAAAAAGAAAAATGAGAATGGTTTATATAAAACTTAATCTTGAAAACACTAACTTATTTTTATAAACTGAAATAAAGTTCCATCTATCAAGGGAAGAAAATTAACTTACCAATCACTATTAATAGTACTATTGTAAGTTAGATTACTTTGGAAACAAATACCTGCAAGCAATCAAATATACAAAAATGACCCATGAACAACAACTTTCACTTCGTAATTCATGATTAATCTTGACTAGATTTTTTGTCTCTTCCCAATTTTTTTCTCCCAGAAACATAATTGTTATCTATTGGAATGTGAAATAGAGAGTGTTCGATGAGTATTACATTACTTAGCTTGAATGACAGGAACATCTGTTTGGAGTATGGATACAAAGTACAAGGTTATCAGTAGACTTAAGGTTTTAATAATAAGAAGGTCCTTCTAAGTTTTTAGGTAAAGATAAATATATGCTCACTGTGTGTACTTTGCATTTAGGCAAGTATATTAAAGGGTATAACTTTCACAGAAAAGTAATTAAGATACACTCAATATATTAAATCTTTCATTAGTCAATATTGGTACCTCAATATTTCCAGGCCTTAGTAATTTAATTTTTGGTTATAAAGTTCATTTTGTTTCATGTAAATGGAAGTATGGAAAGCCAACACAGAATAATCTCACTGTTTCAGTTTTCCTGTGGTCTGAACATTTTCTGATACAATGAAAGAAAGAAAATTCCACTTTTTAAAAAGATTTTATTTTTATTTATTTACTTGAGAGAGAGAATGAAGCTAAGAGAGAGAGAGAGAGAGAGAGAGAGAGAGAGAGAGAGAGAGGCACAGATAGAGAATGAGTCAACCAGGGCCTCCAGCCTCCTGTGCAGTTGGCTCACGTGGGACGTGGGTCCTGTGAAGTTGAGCCTAGGTACTTTGGCTTTGCAAACTTTCTAGGTCCTTGACTGCTCAGAGTTTTTTGTTTTGTTTTTTTAATTAATTAATTTATTTATTTGAGAGCGACAGACAGAGAGAAAGACAGATAGAGGGAGAGAGAGAATGGGCGTGCCAGGGCTTCCAGCCTCTGCAAACGAACTCCAGATGCGTGCACCCCCTTGTGCATCTGGCTAACATGGGACCTGGGCAACCGAGCCTCGAACCGGGGTCCTTAGGCTTCACAGGCAAGCGCTTAACCGCTAAGCCATCTCTCCAGCCCCATGCTCAGTGTTTTTATATGTAACAGAGTGCTAACAATTTTCCAGGTCAGAAGAGATCCTGAATATCATTATGTGTCCAAATAGTAGATGAAGACCTGCCCAAAGAAATTCTGATGGTAAATGCATGACACTTAGTGCATTTAGGACAATTTTAAAATAAGTAGGAATTTTGATATAATTATGATACTATCACAAAATTTAAATCTCAGAATAATTATGAAATAATGTGACTTATAATATATTGGTGTTTGTTATACTGGTTCTGTAGGATTTGAGATCTCTAAATCCAGATTTATATAGAGCTCTTTAAGAGAAACTTCATATTAAAACAATGTGATGAGATGGTAAGACAGCATGCCCATATTTAAAAATCTGAAGTCATTTTACTTTGTAATCCTTGTTACTGAGGCAGTTAAAAAGAGAAGTCAGTTTAGATCTGCTTGTGGGTTATTAATTTTCAATGGCTTTTGACTTGAGTCAAAAGTGTACTAACTAGGCATCCTGTCCACATTGTGGTATCTATTCAAACATCAGTAAAATATTAGACAAACTAGCTGAATCAACGCTGGGTAGAAACTCATTTGTTCACCTGAGTTAATGAAAATAATCAGTCAATTCAGTGGAGTACACTTTCTAAGTTAAACAGGAAATAATTTTCCTGAAATGAAAATTAATAATGACTTCAGTAATCAAGACTAATTTAAATTCGCTTTAATAACTTGGGAAGAAGAAGCAATTTTAAAAGAAAATAGTCCAATCAAAGGATAATATTGAGCAATTATATAATAATAGATCTTCAAAACACCACACATGTTTGTCTATTGGAGTCACACAATTTATGGTATAAAAGTACGATATGTTATTCCTTGGAATATATATTTAAAGTTGATTTATAGAGAAAGATAAAATTATAATTTTTCTTGATTGAGACACTGTAGGAGAAAGTTGTGAATTTCCACAAACGTAATGGAAATTTACTTTAAAAATATTATTATTTTAATTTATTTGAGAGAGAGAGACAGGAAGAATTAGAGAGAAAGAGAGAGTGGGCACACCAGGGCCTCCAGCCACTGCAAACAAACTCCAGACACATGTGCTCCCTGTGCATCTGGCTTATGTGGTTCCTGGGGAATCGAACCAGGGTCCTTAGGCTTTGCAGGCAAACAACTTAACTGCTAAGCCATTTCTCCAGCCCAGGAATTTACTTTTATATGCTAAATAATTATTAAATTGAATTATTAAATCATCACAAAAATATGTAGAAACTATTTATCTATGCTGAATAGTTGATGAGTCCAAAGTCTGAGTAAAAGAAAGTGCAAGGACCTGTAATTAAGTACAAGTGCATCTAAGAGTATGCCACAATGTTTTCCACCACATTTAATAATTCACTAAGTAAAATAATTGGAAATTAAAATAATATAAAAATTGATACACAAGCTCTTCTAAAGGAAGTTCAGAAATTATATTTCATAGGAAAAGTTTCTTATGAATGAAAAAGAAGGAAGAAAGTGGGAGCTAGCTCAGTGTATGCTGGCCTAGCGTGTACATAGCCCTGACTGTTCAATTGGTGGGCAGGGGGAGGGAGAATATGTGTTGATATCCATAAAACTAGTCAGTCAATATTATCTATTCTTCATTTCTTGTTCATATGCTATCCCAACTAATTTCATTTTTAGTTTTTTTAAAGTAGTCTAATCTTGAATTATGTATGAATATTTATCATTTTAAAAAACTTCATGATTTTATAAAATACCATTTATATCTTAATATAGCAGTTTTAGTAGATTAGTAAAAAGGGAAACTCTAGTATGGAATATTTTTATTTTAGGTAACTAAGTTAATTCAAATATCCTCAAAATTTCTTGTGCTCCATAACTTCCCATTAACAATATATGTATCAGAAAACTAAGGGAGTAATATATTCATTTTAAATTTATTAAGATGTAGGTTCATGAAATTTTTATTAGAATATTTTCATAAAAGAGGACTAGTGACTATTTAGACTCATAAAAAATCTATCACATAATTTTACTAAGCTGTTTTGTTTGCTTAATGTCTAAGTTATAAGTCATGCTAATTTTAATAGCAGAATGAATATTCATAACTTATGAAGATAAAACATAACAACATTAACTGATTTTAATAAGACATGGATATTGTGGTTGCTTGTTATATTTTAAAGTCATCAAAAATGATTACATATTCTTTAAATACACATAGAGCATTATCAGATAAATATACTAGGATAGCTCTTTAAAATGATATTTTCATGTATAATGCATTTTTTCACATATTCAAGCCTTCCTTTCAAAGTGAGAAAGTTTTTCTCACTATTTACAGTACTACTCTCAGTTAACAGATATTTCTACATTCTACTAAGAAATTAGCTTAATGAAAAATGCTTCATAAAACTAAACTTTACTCAAATAGAACTTTCTGAATTTCTCAATGAGGCAATTTAGAAAAATAAGGAATACATGTTTGTTGTAACAGGCACTATTGTGATAAATTCTGGAATGGTCTGGGCACCTTCTATCATAAAACTGTCAACATTGTTAAAGCCTTTTTGAAAATACAGTGAAGTATCATTTTATGTGAAACTCAAAATAAGTTTCATTTGGCTGTTAATACCTTGTTGTTTTCGTGGATCATAAATCTGAAGACCAAACAGAGGTGGTCTTTCATGCTTCAGTAATGTCACCTCACTTGTTATCAAATCTAGTTGAAAAATGGAACCATTCATATAATCAGTCCAGAACACATAATTTCCATGATGTGACAATCCAAAGGGATGGTTCAACTCTTTCCCACTGTAAACAACCTGGAAAATATAAATTCTTTGTAAAAAAAAATCAGAACAAACCTTTAGAAGAAACTTTTAAAAATTACATTCAAATACACATACCAGGTAATGGTCTGACTAAGATTTCAACTCATATTTTCTCACAGTAGATTTGTAAAAACTTTCCACAATATGAGCATTTTTTTTTCTGTTTTGTGGCATGCTATTTGAAAAAGTGACAATCTATACTTTATCCACTCACATTTCTCATAAATGGCACTAATGATATGATCAAGAATGCAAACATTTAGATGACATTGCTTGATTTTCATATTTATCTCTTGTCTATGAGCTAGTGCACTACTTGTATCTTTGGATTTGGATAGAAATTTATCTGAAGAATGTTTGATGCTGCTCATTCAGTAACCAAGTGAAGGAAAATGTTTAAATGGCAGTGGGAAGAGAGGAAAATCTTCTAAGTCAATTGGACCAATGAAAATTTAAAAAAATGAAAATTCCAAGAAATAAATTAAAGTGCTTAATTATGAAGACAGAAACATTCATGATTATATGTGTATAATGTTCACTAACAAGTTTCAATTTTAATCATCTTTATATATTTTTATAGTCCACTTTTATTTGGTTGTGTGTGCAGAACAATCATGTGATAAACATGCAAGTCCCACTGTGTATGGAGGATAGCATAACTGAAATAATGTTCTGACTCTGTCACCTGTCATCATTTATAAATTCGAATTGCATGCTTTATGAAAGCCATTTATGCACTTCCATTAATATTAGGTAATGGAGGAAGATGTCCATATAGCTTACAAATAACATTCAAATTGTATTCTTTGTAATGTAGTCTGAAATGCACGGACCCTGACAGTGGCTTGTATTGTGCATACCCTAACATTTCCATAGGAACCATGAATATTTGGGTAGCACTTGTCATATACAGTGCATTGGGTTAGATTCCAGTTACTGTTGTTTATCAAGGGAATGTATTACAGCACTGCTAGAGTCAAATAATGACTGAAATAATCAAAATTTATTAAAAGACTATTTCTCAAAAAGAATCCATGATGATTAGGCTTAACCTACTGTTAAGTTCTCTATTCCAGAAGGAAGGACATAAAATCATAATTATTTTGGCAATTTTTAACTTTTCATGGTTCCATCATTTAACTAACAGTGATATATGAGTGGTTAAGTGGCAAGAGTGAGAGTCAGGGGCGATGTTTCAACAACTATGTTTCTATATCACTCACAACTGCATTGTCCACAGCTTTATCCAACAACATCAACATCTCGCAGGGATTTAGAAAGAGGCAAGAGGAATCTCAATTCATTCATGTGAATAATCTTGAGCTTTAGTTCATTTCTACTATGTATTTAAGTTTCAAGTTCCAAAGTTCTTTATTCAAAAAATTCAGTATGATTAACTACTAACATTGCATATTTAAATTTCAGCTGCAAATATTTAACATCTGTGAATGGAGTTAATCATTGAAAATTCATCAATAATATAGAATTGAATTTTAAAACAGCTCTGATACCCTGGGAGCTTCTTTCAAAAATCCTGAAAATCCTTACATACCACAGTGAACTGTTCCTGGTCTCCCACAGGCCAGCACCAACCTCACTTCTTAGTTCTCACCCTCCTTTGGCCACCACACAGAGACTGTTGGCAGCCACATCAGAGGGGTAAACATAATTTGAAAGTCTTTTTAATACACCACCTCAAGGCTCTGTGAAAGAAAAGGCCTGTGGGTTAAACACAGCAGTATTTGCCTTTTACCTTCCTGTGAGTTCCATTCAAAAACACTTTTTCAATGTGATCATAATAGGCATCACACCAGTATAAGGTGTTGGTGTGAAAGTCCAGAGTTAAGCCATTTGGCCACAGCATCTTTGAAGTCACAAAAATCTGTCGATTGAAGCCATCCATCCAAGCCTTCTCGATCCTTCCCACGCTGTCATCTATTTCATCTTCCTCCCAGTCTGTCCAGTACATCCAACTAGAACATGAACAGCAGGAGTACACACAAATTATCTCTACCAGTAAGCCCATCAATAGGCATTTCTTCAGCATTGGCATTCTGACATGTCCTACCTAAATGCCTATCTGTCTGGATAAGAGCAGCTGTGAAGCAAGGGATATGAAGGTTTGTTCTGCCAAGCCAGCCCACTTGGACTCATTTGGGAAACCTACCACCAGCCACCACAAAGCTTGTAATGTCTCATGCACTAATTAACCAGACAGTCCATTCAGATGCCTATTTTCTTTGGTCTGCAGATCAAGCCTGCTTAAAGATATTTTGAGGCATTACTTTAATACTTTTAAATTCTGTCTAATTCCACAAAATACATAATCAATTCTGGAATTAAAAGTGAACAGACTGACATGAGAATCCGCAGCACAGTTAATGATTTAATCTAGCCTTAATTTAATCTCAAATGAATTATTATTTTTAGGACAGGTGGTTTGATTACTTTTGTTCAAAAGGGCATAGTCATACTGGGTTCATTGGGCCAGAGCCAATTTGTCTTCCTTATGTAAATTGTCTATGCTTTATTGCTGCTTATTATTACACTGAAACCTACAAAAGATGATTTAGCTGCACATACGCTTAATAACAGCAGGTTGAGTGACCTTGAGATATTGAGTTTTAATTTCTATCTCAACAAAAACATCTGCCTTTCAAAAAACAAATCTTTTGTGTAAGCATAACAGTGGGAGAGGGTCCCTGGAGCTAATGTTCTAGTCCCTCATGAATAAGGTGAAACCCCCCACATGTGTTATTTTGGAGTCATGTGAAAGTTCTTGAGTTATTAATTAAAATGAGGTTTTAGTTTAGGCCCCTGAAGCACAGCTCTCTAAAATCCAAAGCTTTTCTAAGTAGAGCTATATTCCCTGAGTTCTCTGTCTCCCTGATTCTGTGGGCCCTAAAAAAGTTTGACATGAATTGGGTAAAATCTATATTCAGGATCAAGATTTCTACAGTGTTCAAAGTGGCAGATTTGAGAAAGTTAATATACCATCCTACTTCATACCAGAAAGCTCCTGATAAATTATAACAGTTCCCAATTGTGTTGATGCACATTTGGAGACCTGACAAAGTACTAAACCTGGAGATAAACATGCCACATGCCTGTTTTCTATCCTACATTCCCTTAAGGTGATTTTGATTTTGATGGCTTAGGAACCCAAGGAAAACATACTCCCTTTGTTCTAATTCCATGGTATGTACAAGTGCTTGATTTCATTTATATAAGTCATCTGTGTAAATAATTTATGGTGTATACAATTTTTTATATCATTTGACTTTTTCCTGAAATATTCTTAAATAAAATTAATTAAAGCAGTGTATTACTGTTACTAAGTTATGTGTTATTGAAATTCCTATCAGGTTTCCCTATAGTCTTTTCACATGATCAAGGCAGTACTCTTTTCTCTGTGGTTCTGTAAATCAAACCATAAATATACATATGCTCACATGCATTTCACATGCAGGCACACACACGCCCGCCCACACACAGGAGGACAAGTCAGTAGTCTACATATGATGTGATATTTTTTGCTATTGTAAAATGTAATTGCTTATTAAATGATCCATTACATAATATTTTTACTCAAATAAAATGTAAGAAAATATATTTTATTTAGTCATCCATTTTCTTTTTAGCATATAAAGTAATGGGATTAATTATGGCATTTTCATACATTCATTTCATTATACCTCTTATTCCCTTAGTCTTAATGTACTCCCCTTTCTACTCTGTTCCCTTTCATTCCTTTCCTCCTCCTAATAGTTCCTCCTGCATCCAGATCACATGTAATCGTTCTCTCTCTTTCTGTCTTCCTTTAAGATCATATCCTCTCCTCTCTAATCTCTCTAATCCCTTAAAAATCTCATTCTCTCCTGCCTGGTTCCTTCTCTATGTTCAGCCCCTCCCCCCCCACACACACACAAAATAAATCTAGAATTGTATATATATAAGAGGAAAATGTGTGGTATTTGTCTTTTTGAGTCTGCTTTATTGCACTTAACATAATGATCTTTAGAACCAACCACTTTCCTGATTTATTTTTCTAAAGTGGTGATGCCAAGTTGGTAAAGGCCAGATATATGCATGTTATTTCTACTCACTTAGTTATCTGCCTAAATATTATTGCAGTCAGATTTGCCTTGCTGGCAGAAAACAAATAAACAAGACTAGCATGCGAGAAAAAGGTTTATTTTGACTTACACACAGGAGGGGAAGCTCCATGATGGCAGGGGAAAACAATGGCATGAGCAGAGGGTGGACCTCACCTCTTTACCAACATCAGGTTAATAACAGCAACAAAAGAGTATGCCAAATACTGGCAAGAGGAAGCCAGCCATATACCCATAAGACTGTCCCCAACAATACACTGCCTCCAAGAGGGGTTAATTACCAAATCTCCATCTGCTGGGAACCTAACATTCAGTACACCCAAGTTTGTGGAGGACACCTGAATCAAGCCACCACATTCTACTCCTGCTCCCCATAAACTGATGGCCATATATGATATAAAATTCAATGGATTCAGTCCAACTTTAAAAGTCCACATAGTTTTGCTACCAATCCTAAAATATTCAAACATTCCCATAGTCCATCATTTTCTAACTGAGCCACAATATAAAAACTAATAATAATGATACAGAACATTAATATTGAAAAAGATGGAATTGTACATATAAAGAAACATTCAACCAATACAATATTTAAACAGGGCAAACATCAAGCTCTATAGCTCCAAGTCCATCAACTCTAGTCAGTGAAAAGTTTCCAAATCCAAAAAATTCTAACCACTGACAAGTCTCTGGAGTTCCAATTCTACCCTTCCAGCTAGGCTTCTCACAGTCCTGGAAAACATCATCCAGGGGCAACAACTCTCCTTAGCAGCCATCTCATGGTCCCAGCATCTCCGCTGCAACCCATGGTTCATCCTTGCAGCTCCATTGGGTCACCAGGCAGACAATCCAGCAAACCTGCTTCGCATTGCCCATGGCCATTTCCAAAAACAAAAAGACTGTGCTGCAAATTCTCTAACCATCTATTTCCTGCATTTCTCATATTCCATAATACCAGATGGGATGTGAACTTGTTAATCTGGGGGGAATAAAGCAGACTTTGAAGAACTGGACAGTCCTTTACCAGTCAGGCCCCTTCAAAGACTGCATTCTTTCTGTTGACCCAATGTAGGTCATGTGGCTCAATCTCAATGGTTGTAATCTCTCATACAATTGCAGCTGAACATGCAGCCGTTTGGGCCCAAAGATTTCATTTTTTTTTTCCCTCTGTCATATCCCTCTGCACACACCAGCTGTTTCTACACAATGCTACCCTGCACAAGTTCTCAGGACATGGGCATAACAACAAGCCTTTCACACAAACTGCTTCTAGCCCAGTCCAAACAAAGCTCTTTCTCATCCTCATAAGCCAAGTCTCATAATCCATAGTTCTTACTGCATTCAGGTCTTTCAACTCTGACCAGAATTGTCCATCAATCTGTACTTATTTCACTGCAAGGTGTCTCTTAGGATAAGATTTCAAATCCTTCTATGTTTTTCTTGAAAATGAGCTCCATACAAACAAAGCCACACATCAGGTCTCTGGCATCAATGACACACACCACTTCTTAGCACCAACTTTATTGTTGCAGTCAGGTTTATATTGCTGTCAGAAAACATCTTACCAAAAGCAGGTTGTGAGAACAGATAGATTTCTTTTGGCTTACATATTTGAAGTGAAGCTCCATGATGGCAGGGGAAAACTGTGGCATGAGCCGAGGGTGGATATCATCTCCTCGTGAACATCAGGTGGACAATAGCAACAACAATGAGACAGTGTGGCAAACATTGGCAAGGGAAAACTGGCTATAATATGCCCACCCCCAATAATATACTGCCTTCAGGAGACATTAATTCCAAAATCGCCATCAGCTGGGAACCTAGAATTCAAAAAACCTGTTTATGGGGGAAATTGGATCAAACCACCACAACAATCAATCTCAAATAATTGTTAAACACACAAAATATCAATGCAACCTCTAAATAAAATAGCAAGAAATAAAATGAGTAAAGTTATCTGGAATTCTAATTACTCATCAGTGTCATCTCTCAATAAAGTCAAAAGTGTGCTATTTCTACTTTAAAGGTCTATTGATATATTATTTCTTGGTAAAAGGTAAGATCAACCTTTCTGGTGATAAGAATCAAGGTAAGTTCTCTATGTTATTTCTTTATTCTTACTTTAGTGCTTTTATATTATGCATTGAACTTATTCCTTCAAAACATTGAATTGTATTTTATATCTGATAACTCCATTTTAAATGACTTAGGAGAAGGAAATATTTTTATCATAATCATACCCTAAATACCAATCTTAGTTCTTTTTATATTCACCAAGTCCCATGTGATTATTCATTGATTGGTAAACACTAGAAGCCTTTAAATCAGTAAATGCCTTACTACCATAGAAGTAAAATAAATTTGTTTCCACTGAAGAACTTAAATTAGGCTAATGGCATTGTATTTAGCTTCTAGAAAGGAGGATATGCTAATATTAAGTAAGACAGGAATAAGTGGATCCTTTTGGGGTGGTGATTTGTAAACAGCAGTGGCAAACTATTGTATAGATTATATTTTGCAAACTCAGAACCAAAGAGGCAGGTTTCTCTGTCATTTGCATAAATGGTGGAGTGTAAGATTAATAGAAAGGAGTGGGTTCATTTGCAGTTATCTGCTTGAGGAACAGAGCCATCATCTTCTATTCTTTTCCATCCTTCCTTGATTTCTAAACTGCTGACTCCTATTTCAGAGTCTCTTGTCCCAACCTAGTGGGACTCTTTCCTGCTTATCTTACAACTGTCATATTGTCATCTGTTGTTTTTCTAAGTTACAAATTTTAAAATGTGAATTTATCCCCTAATCTTGCTATTACTCTGCCAAGTAAATAACTCCAAACTTCTTATCACAATGTTGATTTTTTAAAATAATTATACTTTCGTCTCCTATTAAGTTCTTTCATATGCTCACTGTTCTGTACTTCATTCTACTTTACAATGACGAGTGTATATGTGTTTATCATAAGGATATAAGTTCCCAGGAAACAATTATGGTCTTATTAATTTCTAGTGATATATATGATCATGACTACATTATATGGTTTTTCTTTTGGTTTTTGGAGGTAGGGTCTCACTCTGGCCCAGGCTGACCTGGAATTCACTATGTAGTCTCAGGGTGGCCTTAAACTCATGGAGGAGATTCTCCTACCTCTGCCTCCCGAGTGTTGGGATTAAAGGTGTGTGCCACCATGCCCGTCTACATCATATGCTTTAATAAAGGAATAAATAATAAATGTAGCAATTTTATAATTGTTTCTGAAACTTTTGGCAAATCATATCTTTGAAATGAGTAGTCACTGATTTTCTCCTTCACACAGCTTAGAAATGTATATTATTATAGAGAAAAATACAAAAGTGAATATTTTATCTGAAAATATTTTATTTGAAATTCCAGAATGCTATTGGGAATGAAGTCTTGTGAACTATAGCTCTGCCACATTATATATATATATATATATATATATATATATATATATATATATATATATATATATTTCAATAATTACGTGACTGATTAATAGTCTTCAGTTCTGTGCCTGCTTCAAAAGCCTTCTAATCTATTTTCCACAGATAAGTAATATTATTCTCCTTTACATGTAAATTTAATCTGGCCATATCTAAGTTCATCTGTGCATGGAAGAGACCAAAATAAGCTCCCATAATTATGGGAAAGTCTAACTCTATCCTCCCTTCTACTTCCCTCTTTGTCTAGAACCTCTCCCTGCCGACTTCATTTCAGTCTCACTTCTCAGCTTTGGTCCAATTAAAGATCTTTAAATAGCCCATTTTTGTTGCTGAAATAACTCTTTTCCCTACTCTCTATGGGTAGTTCATTTTCCATAATTGACTCTCAGCTTAAATAATTTATTCTTCCAGAAACTTCCCCAGGGGGAAGGAAATATTTAAAATGGTTTCTATAGATGCTAAAGGGACAGTTCAGTAGATAAAGGTACTTGCTATGAAAGCATGAGGACTGTACTTCTAATCTTTGGCACTCAGGTAAATGATTGTCAAGCATAGAAACCTTTCTACAACCCTAGTGCTCAGGTGACAGAGATGGGTACTCCACAGGTCGAGCTGGCTCGCAAGATTAGCAAATATATGAGCCCTGGGTTCATCGAGGAAGACAAATAACATCAACATCTGAACTACCTATACACCCACACATGCACACACACACACACACATGCACACACACACATACACACACACACACACACACACACACACACACACACTTCCAACTGATTCATTATACCAATCTGAATATTATCCCTAATAATTTTAGTCTATTGAAATTGCACATGGTAGTTATTGATTTATTGCTCATTTGGTACTCTCTGTAGTCAAACTCTCTTCTCCCACCATGCAGGTAATACAGGAGGCTTAAAGTCATGTTCCTGTTCCCGACCACTCTACTTGGTACAGAGCACTAGGAAAAGCATATCTTAGGGACGAATATGAGTGGGCTTAATATAGAAAAACACCATCTATAATTATGACATATATTTATTTATTTTAATTTTATTTTTTATTTGATTTTAGAGAGAGACAGAGAGAGGAAGAGAGAGAATTGGTGTTCCAGGCCCTCAGCTACTGTAATCAAACTCCAGACACTTGTTCCACCTAGTGGGTATGTGCTTTGCCTCACCTTTGTACATCTGTATAACAAGGGATCTGGAGAGTTGAACATGGGTCTTTAGGCTTTGCAGACAACTGCTTTAACTGCTAAGTCATCTCTCCAGCCCATAACATATATTTAATAACATATATTATGTACATATTTAAGTACCAATACATGCAAGTTTTTTTGCTGTTATTGAGAATTATGCATCATATCAGCATTACATCTGAAAATGTCACATCTAATGGAAGAGTAATATAAATGTCAGGTATGCTGGTAGACAGACTTTATCATGTATGTTATTCACATAAAGTAGTGAAAAGAAAATTCCATCTATCAGAATTGCTTTTGTACATTTATACAACAGTGTAGATGTGGGAGATGTCAGAATTAAATTGGATACCTGCCTACTAGAACAATATGGAAAGGGATATCTGAGTTTGCTGAGAGGCTAAACTAGTAGACTCTAAATTTTCTTCTGAATTTTATGACTTCCATATTAAGGTCATCTCATTGAGGCAATAGTTAACAGAATTAACAGAATCTTGGGGTTAATGCTGTTTTGGATATTTGAAACACTTTGATTTGAGTAGATTTGGACAGTATGAAATGATTATTTTCTGTTAAAAAATAAAGTTGTCATGGGTAAAAGGTCATAGAATACATAGAAGTAAGAGAAGAAATAAATTTAGAATCTAAACAAAAAATCACTTGAGTTATTTCGTTATGATTATACCTTTTAAAAACACAAACAATGCTTCCATCTACTCCCCAGGAAGAAACATTCTAATCATAACTGAAGCTATCCTAAACTCAGACAAATACAGAAACTGTACCTCGGTGATCTCAGTTTAAATCATAATCATAAGTGGAGGCATTCTAAATGCAGACTAGTCTATTATGCACAATTTGGAGATCTTGGTTTACAAGTGATTGATGTGTCTTCCATCCAACTAACCATTTTGCATGCATACACTATATATATATATATATATATATAATATATATATATATATATATATATATATATATATATATATATATATACATGATATCCATCTTGGGATTCTATTTTACAAAGCAAGACATATAAATTATTGAATGAAACATATACCCAGGAACTGTAAAGATGGAATATATAATCTATTAATTTAATTTTTAATTTCCATAAGGAATTTTCACATTTCTTTCATATTTATTTCGTATTCTCGAAATATGGTTTTATAGTCAGGTAATAGTTCTGAATGAGTATCAAAGGACATATGTATTACTAAGAATTCTACAAGACAATTCATCCTGAACATGATGGTATCCTTAGTGGAAAGTAAGGTTGCATTTAATATCATGATTTTCACTGTAACATTACCACTAACAAAAAAGCACTAGCACAGAGTAGCATCTTGCGTTGGAAACAGATTGCCTGGGTTTAAATATCTACCAGTTTTCTAGAAATCAAATGGTAGTAGTGATACAGTTTAACCTTTATTCAAAGAACAGTAATAGGAACAATTTCAAATGGCTACTATGAAGGTTACAGACAATAGCATAATAATTTATTTTACAAAATTCCAGCATTATAAAAAATATAAAAACTTATTAATTTCAATACATTAAAATTTCAATAGCTTGCAATTTTAATTGATAGATTTAGTTCTGATTGAATTGATTGTTTGTCCCAACGTCAGCTTGTATAAAATCATATATGTGTGTGTGTGTGTGTGTGTATTTGTATATATACATATTCATATATATAGTGCTTTTCTGAAAACAAATCAAGTGACATATCTTCTATATAAATAATTTATTTCAGTTAATAGAATTTTGACATTTTTATTTAGTATCCTCTCTAGAAGGAATCACTGCATGGGTGGCATCTTCAAATCAGACCATACCTTTGAATTCAGCAATGCATATGAATTTAAATAAAATATGCCATTACTAAACATATATATATATATGGAGCAGTAACAGAGACAATATCACATACCCATTAACTGGATCCACCACAATCCCTCTGGGATGAGACATTTCACCCTCTAAAAGTGTTTTCCGACTTTGAGAAGCCTTTTCTAGCCTGGCCACATTAATGGTTTTTCTATGACCATCATTTGTCCAGTAAAGATTGTTTCCAATCCAGTCCACAGCAATACCTTCCACATTATCCAGATCTATAAAAACAAGTAATAAAGAAACTTTTTGTACAATTATAATAAAAAAGTGTACACTTCTTACATGTTCATACAAAATTTCATTCTAAAGGGCATGGACAGCCATCTATGGTTTCTTTACAGTATTATTTTTACAAGTGTCACAGTTCCATAGAATATTTTTCAATTTTATTTTGAACATTTTTTATGTGAATAATGGGCCTCTATCTTCACAGTGATTTCACTATATATACAAAGTGGCAACATAGGAATTATAAGAACATTTCATTTCAATTGAACTTCAATATGTTGTAATTGAGAGACTGAACAACAGAAAAAAGAAACATGCTAATGATATGTTGTTTCTTTTCATGTTATAATAAGGACTCCAGAAGAAAAGAAAAAGAAACACTGTGGCGGACTTTCAAGACCTTGTATGTAATAACAGTGATATAGACAAGAATGGTCTTTTGCAGAGGGAGGATAAGATGCAAAAGGACTGCACATTTGAAAGCTTCCAGCAGACTTTCAGCACAATCATCACTGCATGAATGGTGAACTCGAAGAACAACTGTAATACTGCATTTTTTAAAATATTTTATTTGTAAATATAAAGCTTATATTATAATATCCTACTGCAGGTTTCTATTCGATAAAGGAAGTAATAAACAGTAGTATAGATAAAGAATCTTACAAGTTCATCTCATTCAACCCTTTCATTTACCATTGGGAAGCTCCAATATTTCTAAGGGAAGATGTTGCTCATGGCTCCTTATTCAAGAACCCTCACAATTGGCATGAGAATCCAAGTGGTATGATGGCAAATGTGGAAGCCTCAAACCAGCTGCATTCCTACCAGCAGTTTTTATACTATCCTGCCCTTGCTTTTTCCACTTTGCAAATTATAACCCAAACTGGCAATGAAATCATAAAGATTGTGCCATTCTTCTAATCCACCATAAGTTACTATACACTCCTTGTCTTCTTCCAGAATAGAGGTGTGGATCTGCAAGCACCGGGCAAAGCAATAAGCAAGAATCTGTGAAGACACAGCTCTTATTCACACACACTGAGAAATCTCCCTCATTTGCAGACATAAAAATATTATCATGTCCTCTAATCATGGCCTTTCTGGCTCTGGAAAGAGAACATTTTATTCTGTGACCCTTTCTGCTAATCAGCATGTGCCCTGGCTCAGGGTGAGGAATTCAGAATGCGATTTGATCTAACTGAAAATCCCATTATAGTGAATCAGATATGGTCTCAATTTCATTAAGCTATTGCTTCATTGCCATCCAATGTGAGGAATTTTCACAGGTTAATTATGCCTAAAAAAAAAAAAAGTTTAACTTTGTCTTTTATTGATATTTAATCTTACTAAGAACTTTATTGTCTGGCAAAGAGGAAGAGGAGCTTATTACTCTTTTCTACTTATGCCTATCTTTTCAGTTGGTTTTAAAAAACTGTATCTATCATATTTTTAATCTACTTCAGTATAGAAAGTCTTCATGTTGAATAACTTTTAATTTTTTTTTTTCAGTGTTTTGAGGTAGGGTCTCACTCTGGCCCAGGCTGACCTGGAATTCACTCTGTATTCTCAGGGTGGCCTTGAACTCACCGCCATCCCTCTACCTCTGCCTTCTGAGTGCTGGAATTAAAGGCATACATCACCATGCCCAGCTAACTTTCTAATTTTTAAACTTTCCCTGTTGCATGTGACTGAAGAGTCTATTTCTCAGAAATTAAACAGTACAATCTATAGATGGAAATTTCAATTCTGTCATAGATAATTCATTCATTCTGATCAATGATTTTCTATTTATAACATGAAGATATAGCACCTACCCCTAGAGTGATAATAGGAGGCATGTTAATTACAATTTGAAAAACTTTCAGTATATTACATGCAATATCCTATGTTAACAATTGTTAATTCATCCAGGTTTTTAAATTTAGACATATTATAACTTTACTTTATGAATAGTACTAGTAGAAACATTCTTTTAATAGGCATACTGATTAATATATACTTCATTTTTATCACTGGTAAACTACAACTACAAAGAGTATATGTACTAATCATGAATAAAAATAATAGTATCAGTGTAATAGAATTGAGATCTAAGAAGCATAATTTGAAGTGAACTTATACTTAATTAGTTTATTTTTATTTTAAAAATCAAGAATTTATTAGTATCACATGTTCTGAAACCACACAGCCTCTTATGATCTATCTCAATAACTGAGCAAGTCACCTCAATGTTCCCTTCTACAATGTCATTCATTAACTTTGAAATGGGAACCATGAGAAAAAAAAATGAAATGTTAAATGCTTACTCACGAGGTAGAGGATTAAAGAAATAAAATTTATGAAGCTCTTAAAATAATACGAAATATATAATTGTTACTATTTTTTTACTAAAGGCTGTTTTTATTTTATTACAGCATTCTTTTTAGCTATATGGCTCAAAAAAGATACTAAGATGGGGAAACAATTCAGTGTGAAAGAGCACCTTCCCATGAGCTGCCTTCCTGGACTGTAAAAAATGATTTCAATTTCAGTGAAAAGATAAATAAAAATCTTCTGCCATTCAGATGTTTCATTTTTATGCAATGAATATATGTAAGAGTATGGGTGATTCTATCGAAGGCATCAGAGTTATCAATAAAATGATCCAAATAGCAATTCAAATGAAAGTTGTTAAGAATGTTAAAGACATGACATTGTACATTTTATTATTCTTCTAAGGTTAGAATTTTGGCTGTTTTGGTTTTGCATAGGCTGGTATAAGACACAATACCTATATGCTATGCATAAAGGGTTTTACTACTTAGTATAATCAGAAGCATTGTCATCAACAGACTGGTGTCAGGTATCTTAATCAACAAGTCATTCCCTGGCATTTGGAAGAGGCTCATGAGGAAGATTTCAAAAATAGTGGATTGTACACAAGAAAAACACCCTGAGTTTTGGAAATTCAGATCTACCCAGGTGGGCTATAAGAAGGTATCCTGTTGGCTCTAGAGGGAGACATATTTTCTAATATTATTTTCTATATAGCATTCTTGTAATGATACTTAAGAATAAAAGATAAGGGCTGGAGAGATGGCATAGCAGTTAAGCGCTTGCCTGTGAAGCCTAAGGACCCCGGTTCAAGGCTCGGTTCCCCAGGTCCCACGTTAGCCAGATGCACAAGGGGGCGCACGCATCTGGAGTTCGTTTGCAGAGGCTGGAAGCCCTGGCGCACCCATTCTCTCTCTCTGCCTCTATCTGTCTTTCTCTCTGTGTCTGTTGCTCTCAAAAAAAAAAAAAAAAAAAAGAATAAAAGATAATGTCTCCACTATGATTTGAATATTCTTTGGGTGTGTACCGTTATGTGCTGACATTTCATCCCTATTATGAGGAATAAGAGAATTAAAATTATAGCATTAAGTGATTTAGGAGTGTAACATTTGGAAATTCATTAGAAAAACCTAACATCATCAACACCATATTCTGGAATATACTGGTGTTATTATGCAAAGCCGGAGGCAATCTGAAAAGATATGTATACACACAGAGACATACATATGCTTCTGGTCTCTGGTCATGTGAGTCCATGCCCCTTCTTAAAGCTTTTGAAGCTAGCATAAAGGCATTCAGAATAAATATGGAGAAGGATAGAGTTTGAAGGGCAAAATACCTTTCAGTTCAAAAAAGTCTCTAGACATATGCAATGTTTATATTTATCATTTTATAATATCCCTCTGAAAACTTTTGGAAAACATTGTGAACTCATTGTGAATTGGGAGAAAGTCATTTCCATAAAGACCTTTTTATTACCCAATTCTGCCTACTTACCCAAAGAGTAGAGAGCTAAAATTGCTTAAGCTGATTGAATTCCAAAATGCCATAGCTATTTTAGGATAGGCCTTTCACTCCCATGAAGTAGGTTATAATTTATAAAAATAAAACACATTGGAACCCATTACACCAGTGCTAAATCACTTCATTTATTTCATATTAGATAAAGCAGACACCAATAGCAGGAGTTTTCTCTGGAGCAATATCATGTCTTAAAGAGTGGCTTTGTGTTTGTGTGTTTGTGTCTGTGTATGTGCGCACACACACACATGCTCTTATACACATGTGAACATGCAGGTGGAAGCCAGAAGACAATCTCAAGTCTTGCCATCCTCCTCTTTTCTTTGTGGCAGGGTGTCTCACTAGTTTGGAGCTCACCAAGTAAAATAAACTGGCTGCCCACCAAGCAGCAGATATCTTCCTATCTCTGCCTGCCCAATTCTGATATTACATGCACACACCACATCTAGAATTTATACATGGGTTCTGGGGATCAAACTGAAGATCTCATGCTTACAAGGCAAACATTTTACCAACTTAGCATTCTCCCTAAGCCTGACACTTACTTTATTGTTAGTTATAGCTTCTAATGTTTTATGGTTTTGCATCATATTATTAAAACTTTCAACATTTGCTTCACTTCAATCAATAATTTTTCATTGACCTCTGAAGTAAAACAAGTGAATTCAAGGTCAGCTTGTACTAGAGTATGGCCCTGCCTTGAAAAAACAAAAAATAAATACATAAATAAATAAATAATAAAAATTAAAAAAAAGATAAAAGAAAACAGGGTATCAGGCACAATGTAGCATTTAAAATGAGAATGTTATAGCATCCTATAGAGTGAATCATACTCCTGGTTAAAATCTAAGTTTAGCTTACTAGCTATCAGCAATAAATATTAATTACACTTATAATTACTGTGGCAAAAACTAAATTCATAATTTCACCTATTTTCATAACACGTATGAGCTTAAATTTAAACAAACTATATTTTATACACTATAAAAATATCCAGATATAAAAGGGATAAATAAGATGCATGAGTAAAATATAAGCCAATAAATAACAGAGGTAAAGGGCTTATTGTAATTTATCTCACCAAACTATGTTGAGGCAGCAAAATAAGGATAAAAATGGGAATGAAACAAGAAGGAACACTGTTATCAGTTCAGTATTGTACTGTTAAGGGAAGGTAATGAACCAAATAGTTCAACGTCTACAGAAAATAAATAAAATAAGAAATGACTTAGTAGTATAGAGAGCTTAGAATTTGACTCATGTCCACCGGGACTTCTCTGCTTCTTGTTCAAGTTGATCTGTATAATGACACAGGAAAATTCATCAAAAAGGGCAGAAGCCAAAGGTAATTCAATCAGTGCTTTGCTAGAAGAAGGACAAAGTGGGGCTCCCAAGAAAACAGAGAGAAATCACAGAACTAGGGAAGTGAGGTTTGCTTTCTTACCTTTATGACACTGACCATAATGGGATCTGGATTCCTCTACTTCGATAAATCTATATCTATATCTATATCTATATCTATATCTATATCTATATCTATCTATATCTATATCATCTATATCTAATATATCTATCTATCTCTCTATCTATCTATCTATCTATCTATCCCTACACACACACACACACACACACACACACACACACACACACACATTAGCTTTCAAAGGTACGGTCTCGCTATAGCCCAAGCTGACCTCTAATTCACTATGTCATCTCAGGTTGGTCTTGAATTCATTCCCCTATCTCATCCTCTCAAGTGCTGGGATTAAAAGCATGTGCCACCATGCTAAGCCCTACTTTGACAACTTTACATGAATTGCTTCAAATTGGCCCTCAGTTTCCCCATATGAAAATACAGATAATAGTCAAGTTTACTCATGTCACATGTTAATGTTTAATGTTAATATTAAAAGAAGGAAATTACAAACAGAACAATATATGGTGACTAAGCAATTGCTCAATAAAGGAGAATTTTTGTATTCTTATCAAAAGAAAGCAAATGGCTTACAAAGTAGAGACTCTAAATATACATATCAAATGTTAAAATTAGAAAAGAAATAATTAAACTTGGCTACACAAGATAGAAAAGAGATAATTTCAAATTAACTGTTGAAAAGCTTGTGAAATTTGAACACAATTTAACAGTATTGTATCAAATTTCATTCTGATTTGGTAAGTATATTATAGTTTTGTGTAAGAGGGGGCCAGGATATGATGGAGAGTGGAGTTTCAAAGGGGAAGGTGGGGGGAGGGTGGGAATTACCATGGGATATTGTTTATATTTATGGAAGTTGTCAACAAAAATATTTTTAAATAAAAAAATGGGCTGGAAAGACTTCTCAGTGGTTAAGGGCACTTTCTTACAAAGCCTGATGGTCCATGTTCAATTCCCCACTACCCCTGTGAATCCAGATGCACAAAGTGGCACATGCATGCCCATTCTCTCTCTCTCCCTCTGTCTTCTCCTTTCCCCTTGCAAACCAACAATTTTTAAAAAGTGTGAGGATGCAAAGAGATAAATGTTTGCGTCTTCTCCCAATTATTCCATGAAAGAACTAATTTCAATATTAGGATATTAGAATGGAGAGCGCTAGAGGATGAGTAAATCACAAAAACGGATCCCCGAAGAGTGGGCTAATTGTACTCCATGAAGTGGCTTTCAATGCACTCTAAAATTTTGTGGTTTTTTAGTTTTCCAATGAAGCCACAAATAAAAGTAATGCAGAATAATTTACTTAAACAAACATATGATATAAAATCACTCAAAATAGAAACTGTACATCTGAAGGGTAAACCAATTCAAACTTTACAGGAGAAAAAAAATGCTGATTCCCAAAGACAGAGAGGGCATATTCAGACAGATATTCATGTTAACTGAGAATTATGAGAAGATTTTTTTCACAAAAATTCTAGAAGTTAAAATAAAGCAGGAGAAATTTGCGAGATACATATATTTTTAAATTTCCTAATGTCCAATTCAGTAAAAGTTATTAAATTTTCAAACAATAAAAGTCAATCTTACTGGCATTTGAGAATAAGTATGAATCATTCCCCAGTGTTCAATCACTGTCATCAATTTAAATACTGCTGAAAGCAATGACAACTTAAATTTATCTTTTCATTGATTTAATGAATACTTATTATATATTTAATATATGTGAGATATTCTTTAGAAGCTGAAGTTTTATTACTAAATAAAATAAACAAAACACCTATGACTTTTGTTTTTATGTTTTAAAATATTTTCTATTTATTTCTTTATTTAAGAGAGAGAGAATGGGCCAATGAAGTCCTGTAGCCATTGCAAACAAACTCTACATGTATATACAACCATGGCATCTGGCTTACATGGATTCTGGGGAATTGAACCTGGATCCTCAGGCTTCTTCACAGGCAATTGCCTTAGCTGCTAAGCTATCTCTCCAGCCCAAAGCTACCCTTCTGGTAACAAGACAACAAATGAGCAAAACATAGCCATGATGAGCATGGAAAAAAGTATACAAGGACTTGAGATAAAATTGGGCTGGGTGTATTTATGTATATTCAACTTTATGTGACTGGCCGGAAAGGACAAGATTGTTAGCAAAGCCCTGTAGGTAAAAAGGAAGCCTAATATGAAGACATCTGACCATACAATACATCAGACACAATAACAGCATTTGAAGTTGCCCTCTGTTGGATCAAACCCAGGATTTTGAGGAGGTGACAACAAGAATATTGAGAATGACTCACAGGAACCTCACAGAAATTAAATATAAACAGTTCCCTCCCACAAATTAAAAAAAAAAAGCCATTGTGTGGGCATAATTTTGAAGTGGTTTTATTGTGAAATACTCAAACACTGTTACATAAAGTTTGTATTACTTGTACTCAGTTTCAGGGTCTTATTCGTGGGTGCTGGGAGGGGTAGTTCCCAAGTGTACCTCAGTGACACTGAATATAGCTACTGAATCTGACAAACTACAATGCTTATCACTCTTCTGACATTGAATGAGTTATTTATTTATTTATTTTGCTAGTCATATTGATATCTAAGTTAGTCAACAGGATCACTGACTGAGTAACTACATGTAGCTGCATGCTTGTTGGCATTGAGGGGACTGCAGAGTTTGATATTAGCTGCTTCTCTATTTGTTAATTTCTCTAGTCCTGCTCCAATTGTCTCTCCCAACTAGGAAGACAGCAGAGAAGTATAATAAATCTTCATAGCCCTTAGTACATGACAGTAATGAAATTTCTGCTAAAATATTTGAAAGATGGAAAAGAAATGAACCAATGAATAGAAACAGAATAAATATGGCTGAAGTAAATAATGAACATAGGAATGGGGATGATGCTCCCAATGGGACTGGCTTGTTAGTCCAAAATATTAGTGAATAACATTCTGCTAATGTTTCAGTATAAAAATGATGTGCACATGTTTCCCATTTATTTATTAGATATCTATTATCTGTTTTACAAATATGATCTTTCCTAATCATTATAGCCACTGAGAACAAATGTTATTCCCAACAAAGTATGAAGAAGATATACAATCACCCCAAAGTTTTATAGTTAGCATGCTGTCGAGTAGAATTCCAACTTAGATATTTTGACTCCCAGCAATATTTGTTTACTGAACATTTGTTACATAATGTGAAGGAAATTTCCTAGATTTTTTAATATTTTGTATTAATTCCCAACTTATTCCAATGTATGAATACCATGGCTTGAAATGGCACTGTAGTATTCTTGAAAGATTATAGCAAATGAGGGTTGAGAGATCATGCAAATAAGTTTAAAAATGAAAACACAATATGCTTTCAATTGGATTGCAAGAAAGCTTCTTAGAATTCAAAACAGTTTATAAAAAAATATGTTTACCACATATTAGGGGTTTAGTAAATTAGTTTGTTACATATGCTTGAAAGTTCTACATTAATGAAACATTTCAAAATCATTGTATTTAAATCTAACTACAATGATATGTTATATCTATAAGTTTTAAGGGAGTAAAATTGATAAAGATTTCATCAAAGTATAGAATTAACGATTATTTATTTAAATGAGATTGGTGAGTTTCAAACATTTTAACATTTTACCTAATCTTTAAAAATTGTCTCAAACTTTCAGTTCCAAAATGTTTTATAATATTTTTAATATTGCATTTTTATTTATTTGAAGGAGAGAGGGGCAAATAGAAAAAGAAAGTGAATGGGTACACTAGGGCCTCTAACTGCTGCAAGTAAATGTATGCAGCACCTTGTGCATCTGGCTTATGTGAATCCTGGGGAATTGAATCTGAGTCCTCAGCTTTTTAGGCAAGCACCCTAACCGGTAAGCCACCTCTCCAGCCTGCTAAGTGTTTTCAAAGTGGGCCAAATTTTGATATTTACTAATTATGTCATCTGAACTTCATAATCATAATCAAAAATGCCATATAAACCAAAACAATTAAGAATGTTCCAGTTGTATAAAGTGATCCCAAGTCATCACTGAAAGCAGACAAATGTTTTTGGAGATTAAAGAGACTTTATAGCATAAATGGATAACTTTGGTAAGAAATTTTCATGTAAATGTAAACTGAGGATATTAAACAGTAGAAATATCATGTAGTAAGAATTTAGTGGGCATAACATGAACAAATTCATAACATTTGTCTAGGAGGTAAAAGAAACCCTTTGGACCATATGATTTTTAAAGAAACTGTCCACATTTGAAGTAACCCACCTATGTTCATATAAACAAAATGATTTTTCACTAGTCACATTAGAAAAAAAATAAAATATATCTGCTCATAACTATTGCATTACTTTACAACAAATACTGTTTTAATTCCCACATAAGTAGATATGAATCCATGTAATGCATATCATATTTTATAAAGTATAAATAATATTTGGATATGAGTGAATATGATTTTGACTATATTGATGGCTACTTAATCTTACCAAAATGTTTTGCAAGCCTTCCAAAACTTACTTCCAGAAAAGTGTTTCTTTTTAAAATCATTTTGTCTCCTAGTTGTGTTCATTTAATTGCATGAAATTACAGCTAATAAAATTTGATGATGCTTTTATTCAAAAGTTCACCATTTTTGTTGTCATTTACACTGTTATTATTGGTGACTACTATAAATAATAATGTTGCATGTGCTATTATTTAAAGTTATAGCAAATAATCTTGCTTTCAAACATGCATATACATCAGTAAAATGGATAATTAATGCTAGGACTATTTGATTGACCACTGTTTATGTTCTGACAGATAGTAAGAAAGAATGCTTCAAGACCAGCATATCAACATATGCTACCAAGTAGCATGCACAAATTTTATATTCACATTTTTTAGCAAATTATGTCATCAATGTTTCACACGTGGTGAAAACCATATTATTGTATTCATTTACCTTTTTATTATCAAAATACTATGAGAATATCTCTATGTACCTGTCTAGGGATTACCATAAGAAGTCTTTTACTATTTTATGATATCATCTGTTTTTATTTATTTTGTAATATTTTCTATTACACAAGATTTGATTTTTTTTTTTTTTTTTGAGATAGGGTCTCACTCTGGTCCAGGCTGACCTGGAATTAACTCTGTCATCTCAGGGTGGCCTTGAACTCATGGCAATCCTCCTACCTCTGCCTCCCAAGTTCTAGGATTAAAGGTGTGCGCCACCACGCCCGGCTTTGAATATTTTTTTATCACAAGTGAAATTATCCACATTTCATGTCTGGTGCTTCTGGAGAGAATATTAACTCTGGGGTGTATGCTAAATGGATGCAGTAAATTATTAAACTTCTATCAAGATCACCCTATGTGTTCCCCATGTCTCCTTTAGTTCGTATTATGACTATGAGGGTTCCCTCTTTAAAATTCTGAATTTCTAGTTTATGCTGGATGTTTCAGGCTCTGGTTTCTGATGCTCTGTCAGTCTGGTGCAATCTACATTTTAAATAGGAATGTCTCATTATTTCTGATAGTAGAAAGTGCACTTTCTAAGTTCTCAGTGCTGTTATAATTTTTGAACAAATTCTCCACAATTTATGGATATGGAATGCATTGAATATTTGACTAATTTTCTTATCCTTATGTTCAGTCCATCCATTGCCTCATTTCCTATTTGAGAGGTACATCCACTAAAATGCAAATTTCTTGAAAACAAAATGCTGTATTTTCAAATAAACACCTTTACTATCTTGCTGATATTTGTGAATTTAATAATGTTTTTGCAAGCACAGAATGGAAATTCTAATAATAAATAAAGATCTGACCCTTCATCTTATTACCATGCACCACCAATTCAACAAAACAAGTATGTCTTTTTTTTCCTAATAATGTAATGGATAGAGTATTATTTCTATACTCATAGAATGAAAATTCCCACTGTTAATTTATTTTTTGTTAGTGATGCAAAATAAGCTTTGTAAAAGTTGACAACACAGGTCTTTTTGTGTCAATTAAAATGACTTTCATGTATAAAGCAAATGTTTGTAAGCAACACAATGTACTCACCTACATACATGGAAGTGCTCAAATATCTTTTAATTGATTCTAAAGGTGAGGTGTTTGGTTCTGATGTCCTCCCATAAATTCATATGTTTTGCAAGCCTGTTACCCAGCTGGTGGCAACTAGGGATGTGAAGCCTTGCTGGAGGAGGTGTGTTGTTGAAGGCCAGCTTAAGGGTGTTATAGTCAGCCCCCCTTTGCCAGGGCTCAGCTTACTCTCTTGCTAATGTTTTCCACCTGCTGTGGCAGGATGATGTCTGCTCATGCCATGCTTTTCCCTGCTATCATGAAGATTCCCCCTGGAGACTGTAAGTCAAAATAGAAATCTTTCCTTCCATCAGCTGCTTTTGGTTGGATGGTTTTGTCCTTGTCACAGGAAGGTAAGTACAACATAAGGTGAAGGAGATGAAGCTAGTTTTCTTTTAAAAGAATCTCCAATTTGGGCTGGAGAGATGGCTTAGCGGTTAAGTGCTTGCCTGTGAAGCCTAAGGACCCCGGTTCGAGGCTCGGTTCCCCAGGTCCCACGTTAGCCAGATGCACAAGGGGGCGCACGCGTCTGGAGTTCGTTTGCAGAGGCTGGAAGCCCTGGCGCGCCCATTCTCTCTCTCCCCCTCTATCTGTCTTTCTCTCTGTGTCTGCCGCTCTCAAATAAATAAATAAATAATTAAAAAAAAAAAAAAAGAATCTCCAATTTGCTTTGTGAATTCCTTTTGCATTAACGGATTATAAACATTCTGAGTTCTGCTTCATGTAAGCGTCTAAAAAACATTAATTTTGGAATATATAAAAGTAAAGAAAGCCTAGTAATCTACAAGAACACTTTTTTTTTTTTTTTCTTTTTTAGTCTGAGCAAAGCTGAAATCTCAAGACAATATGATGACCTAGGATGAAAAGGGTGGCAGTCCCCTTATAGGAAAACAACGAGATGAAGTGCTCCGTTGGCAGAGCACAGAAAGAAGAGGTAGGGACTCTGAAAGCAGACTTTTTAAAGGCTAAAATGGTAAAGGATTCTTAAGAGTGACTGTGGTTTGATGTGAGAGTTTAGAGTCCCTGAGAATCCCTGACACAAAGAATTCCTTTAACTGAGTTCAGAGGAAGACTGAAAGCAGAATAGGAAACCTCCGAGAGAGCACCGAGTGTCTCACAGACATGAAACCCAACTCGGGCCCTCAGACTCCTATCTCATACAAAAGAAATTTGTTAAACCACTGGAGAAAGGCACGAAGACCTTTCTACTCCCAGAAGCAAGACAAAGAGGGACTCCCTGTGAGACCCGTACAGAAACAAAGCTTTCTACAGCAGGAAAAGGAGCAGGAAACCTTCTCTCCCCAAGGGAGACATAAGGACACTGCAAAGGTGAGCTCCATCAAGGAGTGTGGGAGTCAAAGCCACAGGCCCCCAGGGGAAGAAAGGAAACTTCACTGAGGCCACCACAAACTCCTTTCTCATAGAGCAAAGCACCGCTAGTTTATTGCCTGGTAAAGCATCAGAACTGCCTTGTGTCTGGTCACAGACCAACACTGGGGGAAGAATAGCAGCAAATTTGTCTGAACTCCAGATTCCCACATGGAGGTAATAAAAAAAAGAAAGAAAGAAAAAGAAAAAAAGTTGACTCTTGCATGAGTACAGCAGAAGAAGGCCTCTTGCCAGGACCCGAGAATCTCTTGCTTTTTCGGAGGGCAGCAAGAACCAAGGCCCAGGCGAAACCACAGAGGACTGGAAGAGAGGAACAGGAGTGATGCCTCCATGGGAACTTGACAATCACCACCAAGGTATTGGAGATAAACCCTGAGGATGCTCATAGCATATCCAAACCAGACATTAAGAAGCTGCTGAGAACTCAACATTAAAGTAGATTTTGAACACGCCCACCACAGCTCAGGGAATCTTACCAAGAGGGGCCAGAAAGATTGTAAGAGCCACAAAATGGGAGTGAATATCCTGAGGCATTGCCTTCCCTTCACCACAATGACAGACTGCTGCTCACAGGCTCATAGCTCACAATCCCATCAGTGGGATGGAGGCAGGTAGGAGGGAAATGATGGTACCAACAAATAATGTGTTCATACATAGTTTCTATTTAATAGTAATAATAAAGAGGCTGTTTATAATTTGACTAACTCAGTTAAAACCTGACCACTCCTGTCTCCCAGCAGTGCTGAGAAATGAGTAACCGAAAGTTGCTAGTAAGCTGGCAGGCGTAGTGAATATGAAGAACAAATAAGAGACAAAGAAATGCACAATGAACCAAACAAGTTCTCCAGTCCTTCCAGCCAGAAAGGAATAAAAATGTGGCACAGAGAAAACCTGAAAAAGTTGAGTTTACACTTTTCATGTATGTAAAATGGTTGGCATGAATGTCTTTTATCTAGTTGTGAATAGAAAATAACTGAGACAAGATTAAATTTTTAATTTTTGTCTGGAACATTTTTATTGCATTTTAATTGACAATAGGTGGTGAAAGTGAAGTAAATCATAGTCAAATTAATTAACACACCATATGCAAAGAAAGTGAATATTATACTCTTAAAAATTAATTTATAGGGCTGGAGAGATGGCTTAGCGGTTAAGCGCTTGCCTGTGAAGCCTAAGGACCCCGGTTCGAGGCTCGATTCCCCAGGTCCCACGTTAGCCAGATGCACAAGGGGGCGCTCGCGTCTGGAGTTCGTTTGCAGAGGCTGGAAGCCCTGGCGCGCCCATTCTCTCTCTCCCTCTCTCTGTCTTTCTCTCTGTGTCTGTCGCTCTCAAATAAATAATTTTAAAAAAAATTAATTTATAATGCCCTGCCTCTTGGTAACTTCCTCATTTTATATGATGGATATTTTCTACCATGATCTACTGGTTCCTACATTGGATCCCAATGTAATCAGCCAAGACTGATTTATGATTTTTAATCATTTTTTTTTCTTTTTAACTAACAGTAATAGTAATACAATTATAATTTTCATGATAATAGTCCTTTGTTAATGAAATATTCCCAAATGACTTTTGAAATAGTAAACAGGAATTACCATAATGCTAGGCATCCTGAACTAGGTTGAACACATTTCTATTTGAGGTCTTACAGAAAATTCGCATTTAAAGTATGGAGAATTTTTTTCCAATAAGAATAGAGTTGGCTAGTTCTGGTACTGTAAACATATTATCTCAACAATTCACAGGACTGAGGCAGGAGGATCACAATTTCCACAATTTCAAGACCTCTTTTGGCTAAACAGCAATGTCAAGGACTAGTTGACGCTGCAAGACACTGTCTCAAAATTTAAAAAGTAAACAAAATGTTCAGGAGACATATAGCTCAATAGTAAGGTGCTTTTCTAAAATATGTGAAGTCTTGAATTCTGAGAATACTAGCATGTCCCATCAACTAGAACTCATAGACTACTTTGCAGAATCATCCAGAGCTGGTACACAGAGGTGTATTATGTATTTATCTATATTTTAGTGCTTGCATTTATGACTATGTTGAGCAAAAGTAAAGGAAATGTGTTTTCTATTGTGATGAAAATTAGAAATAAGATAGCTGCCCATTTTATAGGTAGGTATTAGGTACCAGGACCGAAAGGAATAAGTAGGCTTTATTTTTTTTCTGTTCTTTTTGTTGTTGGTTTTTTTTTTGTTGTTGTTGTTGTTTGTTTGTTTGAGATAGGGTCTCACTCCAGCCCAGGCTGACCTGAAATTCACTACATTGTCTTAGGCTGACCTTGAACTCATGGTGATCCTCCTACCTTTGCCTTCAGAGTACTGGGATTAAAGGCGTGTGCCACCACGCCTGGCTAGGATTTCTTTATATGTCCTAACAGACATGAAAATTTTATAATGAATCACATATTGCTAATGATAAGTCCAGAAAGAGAAATAAAAAATGCCATGGTTCAACAGGATTTTCCTGTCTAGCAAACTAATTTTGGGGGTGAGAAGGTTGTTGTTGTTTTGATTGCTTTGTTTCACTGTGTTTTTACTTGTTTCTTTCTCCTTGAAACTTGGTTTTCACTCCTTCTTATAACCTTTTGGTGGGATCCCACATTCCTACGCCTAACTCATCAACCTATCAAGAGCTCCATGCACACGCAAAGTAACCAACCAAATAAACCTAGACTTGAGGTCCAATTTATATCCCTCAGGGTGTAAGGACTTTTGATCCAAATCACCAGGTGAGGTGCTTGTTTGAGATTAGAAGCTTTCCGCTTTACAGTCTTTCCTGAAATGAAATAGTGCTCAACATGCCCTTCTGTCAGGCTTGTCATTCTCTAAGGGTGGCAAGACAACAGTTTAAGAGCCCCTGGCTCAGAGAGTATTCGATCACTGAATGTGCAGACCACTAACGCCTGTGATAAGCTTGTCCAGAGCTGAGAAAAGCTCCATCACTCTCAAAACATGCAACAATTTCACATTTACTGAAATATTTTAGCTTCAGTTGCTACTCAGTGGGACAACAATATCCATTAGACTTTAAAGAGCTGCAGAAACTTGCCAACATCTTTACAATTGTAATTAGGAAATACCATATTCATTGTTTCCTCTAATAGATGGCCAGATTCTTAAAGGTTTTCTTTTCAGGAAATTCAGAACAATGATAGAGTGATTTCACATGAAATCCTGTAGCAGGGGATAAAAGTTTTCTTTTTTCTTTCTTAATTGGTAAATGTTTTATAAAGCATATTTTAACTATTTAAGGTTCTTTAACACTATCTAATCTAATTCCTAAGTGTTAGGAAAAAAAAAAAAAACTTTCCATAAGATACTTGCATTTGGTAGGTCTTTATACAGTAGTGAAGTTCATAGAAATTTAAAGATACAATGTAATTTCTAAGTACAAACACACACAAAAATATAATCTCATTTCACTGTCAGTGTTTATAAGTTACCCTATAAACTATTCCTTGAAAATATGTCAACAAATTATCTTTAGTCATAAAATTTAGAAAATATGGATGGCATAAAAGGAAAGAGTTCTTTACTTAGTGGCTATGTTTGTGTTCATAATATCATAAAACAAAATCTATCTTCAGTCTTGCCTAATATATATTTTTTAATTCCATACTCTTATGTGCTTCAGTTAAAGACTCTGATTGTGTAAAAGTGTATACCTACTCCTATTTATCAGTGAAAGATAATCAGCTCTAATAAATGTAGGATTTAGGTATAGGCAATGGATAAGAAAATAGTAGTTTATTGGTTTCATATAATTGCTATAAGAAATTCCCATGAAGATGAAGGCTTTGAACAACATACATTTGCTTTTTTGATGATTAGAGTCTGAAAATAGTTTTGTCTGTTAAAGTGAAGATATATGTGCTGGGGTTTCCAAAGAGGAGTCTACTACCCTTTCTTTTTGAGTTCTGAGGTACCCGTGCTCCTTGGCTTCTGCCACATTTCCCTCACCATTTTCATTGCATTGCACCTGTTCTTAAACCTCACACGTCCTCTTCTTTACTTCTTGACTTCCTCATGTAAGTTGCCTTGTAATTATATTTAGGGTCACCTGTATAATTCAGGCTGACCATTCAAAGTCCTTAATCATATTGCTAAGTCTTATCCACATGAAGTAACAGTCACAAGTTCTACAGACCAGGAAATGGCTATCTTTTGGGTCTATTATTCAGGTTACCACAGGCTTTGAAGTCAAATCAAATTAAAAACCATTTCAGCATTGCTGAGGAACAATTTTCAATTTTTTTTCACATATCTGCCACCTTGAAAACAGAAAAACTAAGTCAATTGTACTCAAAAATGTTAATGAACTAAATATCTTTGACATATTTGAATTGTGTTTCTCTTAGAAAACAGAGAAAACATTTCCTTGTGAAGCTATGAACAGGCATGCTTACTGTCAGAAAAAGAAATATATATCCATGTAACTGTGTACCCTTAGTTTTCTGTTGTAATTTGATCTAATAAATGCACAAATGTCAACATGATGTCCTTTGGTTGTGTATATGTTGGTGGGGGTTGAGTTCAGGACTCTGAGTAACTGGCTGGAGAGATGGATCAGTGGTGAAAGGTGCTTGCTTCATAAGCCTGCCAACTGGCAACTGGAATTAAGAACCTCACCACCCAATAAAGCCAGATACAAAATGGTACACTTGTCTGTAATCCCAACAGTGTCTATGATAATGGGAGGAGTAGTTAGAAGAATCTCATAACTTGTGGGCCAGCCATTCTTTCCTTCCTAGTGATATAATAACAAGAGAGAGTACATCTCAAATGGGAAGGAAAGGACAAACCTTGAAGTTGTCCTTTGAGCTCCACATGCACTTGCTGATAATGTGGGCACACACACAAACACACACACACACACAAGAGCACCTGGAGGACAAAACTTTCTGTTAAATTTTCTCTTACAATACAGTCATTGTTTTTGTTTTTCTGAGAAGACACTGTGTTTGAAATTATAAAAAATTTCAACTTTAGAAACACAATAGCTTAGAGAGCTCATGTTTAATCTTGCTTCAGTTGTGATATTACCTAAAGTAAAAGAATCACAGCTTTGTTCATTAAATCCACAGCAAAGAGAGTAACAAAGTGTTTGCCATCTTTAACCCTAGTTACCTTTATATACCTATTCTTAAAAATAACTCCACAATGCACGACCCATTTTCAATAATAAGGAGGGTCTAATGGGAGGGGGTAGATCACAGATGAGCCTAAATAATGGTACCAAACTGCCTGTATTTACTGAAAAGAAAACTAATAAATTAAATTAAAAAAAAAAAAAAAAAAAAAAAAAAAAAAAACCTTTAGGGAGCTGCATGACCCTCAGGTTTCAGGTCTCCCAGTCTGGACTTCCTGAATCAGAGCCTCCCTTCTCTCCTCTGGAGATAATTTCAGTCCTGAGGAGTGTTTTGAAAAGTAGCTTTACAACTGGAAAAGTTTGGTGAAATTGGGAACATTCTTCAACAATAAACATATTTTATTATATGAGAAAAAAAAAAAAAAAAATAAGTTGGTAACAAAAGTGTACATGTCATATAAATAGTAACTCAAGTCTCCAGTTTGATTATGGAAGTTACTGAACTTCCGATTTTCTGCTCTGCTTGCAGGCACAAACTATTTTCAAACAGAACTTTTCAATGCCTTAAAAATACAAAGCAGTACAAGAGATTATTTAACAAACTGTTCATAGGAATTAGGAGTAAGGTAGCACCTATTTTCTAGGCATGTGGTTACAGGACCAGAGGAAATAAACAGATAATCTGTTTGCTCTGACAAAACCAAGGAACACAGAGTTTTTAAGAGAACAAAGTCTGGGGACTAAATTCCTAAACCCAGATGTCCCAAAGGGTAAGCCTTAAACTATACTGACTCATTATTAGGTGTGATGGTCCACACATTCAAAGTAACTGATCCCTTGCCTAGTTTATCAATCTATCAGGAGTCTTACACATGCATTCAGAGTAACCAATCCATTCCACCCCAATTTGTAATACTTAATTTACATCCTCAAGGTATAAAAATCCCTAATCCAGTCACTAGGTGGCAACCCAATTGGACCCCTGCTGAGTTCAGCATTCTTCTGCTTCACTCTTAGTTTCTTATCCTTAAAAAAAAAAAAAAAAAAATTCTGTTTAAATTATTTATTACAGACAAGGAGAAGGACAGAGAGCAAGAGTGAGAATGGGAGTGCCAAGGCCTCTAGCCACTGCAAATGAACTCCAGATGCATGCACCACCATGTGCATTTGGCTTACGTGAGACCTGGACAATCGAACCTGGGTCCTTAAGATTTGCAGGCAAGTGTCTTAACTGCTAAGGTATCTCTCCAGCCCTCTTAGTTTCTTTTCTAATAAACCCTAGTATAACTTGCTCTTTTACTGTGCCTGCACTCACAAAGCTTCACTGGCCACAGTACAGAAGACTCAAGGTCCACTGGATTGAGACATTTCAATGACCACAGAATGTCCAGTCCTAAGATAAGTCCACCTGTGTTCATGTGCTCTGAATGCTAGGTCCCCGACTGGTGGCAATTTGGAAATTGGAGCATTTTTGGATGTCATGTATTATTGGAGGTGGTCTTATGGGTACTATAGCCAGCTTCCTTTTGACAGTGTTTGTTACAGTGTCCTGTTGCTGTTGTACACATGATGTTGGTCTGGAGGTGATGTGTAGCCTATGCTCATGCAACAGCTACCCTGCTATCTTGGAGTTACCCCTTCCTCCCACAACCTGTTTTTGGTTTTGTGTTTTCTACCAGCTGGCTATAACACCATCTAAAGCTCAAAACCAGAAACACTGTGATGGTTTACTTCCATTGTTAATTTTAACTGAATTTGGAATGTAACTGAGGCATGATGACACCATAAATATATACAGCACCATACCATGGGCTAGGGTCCTAGATTGAGTAAGAAAGAAAAAAGAAGGAAGGGAGACAAGTGTTAGCATTCCCCTTCCTCTGTGTCCTGGTCCATGTAGATGTGAGAAGGCCCAGAAACATGCTCCTGCTACCTATTTATTTATTTATTTATTGAGAGTAACAGACAAAGAGAGAAAGAGGCAGAGAAAAGGAGAATGGGCATGCCAGGGCCTCCAGCTTCTGCAATGGGACTCTAGATGTGTGTGCCCCCTTGTGCATCTGGCTAATGTGAGTCTTGGGGAATCCAGACTCAAACCATGGTCGTTAGCCTTCACGGGCAAGCACTTAACCACTAAACCGTCTCTCCAGCCAAAACCTTGTATTCTTTAAACTGTTATTATAAAGCTTTCTACCACAGAAATGATTAAAAAATAGTTAATAGAGAAAATTGGTTCTAAGTAGTTTGTCATTGATGAAATCAAGCTAATCATGTGGTTCTTAGGCAGTAAGAGGAATATGGAAATGTCTGAAACATTGGCCTAGAAAATCCCTTGCATGTTGTAAGCAGAATTTTCCAGGCCATTCTGTTGGGACTTTGGAAGATAAGAATTATGATAGAGGTGCCAATGGGGAGGGGGCAGGTCACGGATGAGCCTAAGAATGGTACCAAACTGCCTGTATTTGCTGAATACAAAACTAATAAAAAATTTAAAAAAAAAAGAATTATGATAGAAATGAGTACAATGTAACATAAAAATTATGTTCATGGAGTTTCAGATGAGAATAAAGACTCCATTAGGAACTGGGATAGAGGCAATTTATGTTAAATTCTGGCAAATAATCTCACTGAATTCTGTCTGTGTCCTGGCAATTTGACTGAAACTTACTGTAAATTATGGACTAAAATTTTTGGCAGAGAAAAATTTCAAGAACATACATCATTCAGGTCATGCCATGGTTATTTCTCCCTGCACATAAACAGGTTTATTGAGAGAGGCCAGTAATTATAGCAGAAAGACATAACACATTCAATTTGGTAAAGAAAGAAACTTGAGTGTTTTTAAAGCTGTCAATAAAGAAGGTGTAGGTTGTGCTTTTGCAAATGTTACAGAGACTAATGCAATTAAGGTGTAAATTAGTTCTTGGCAGTAGGAGCATAGATAAAGTAACTTGAGAAGAGTCCATCTATAAATGGTACCAGCTTGAAAAAATGCAGTTTCATTTGAAAGTAGAGAGATTTGCCCAAAAATGACACTGAAGATATCCCATGCTAGAAAATTACTGCATAGAAAAATGTTTCCCAGAGGAAGCTTGCATGTTGTAAGCAGAATTATAGCCCCTGTAGCTATAATGAAAGGGGTCTATAGACATCATGTTAAGTAGGCAGAAGGATGTGGCCATATCATTCACATGATGTTAGCTTTTTAGGCATGTAAAATACAAAAGCTATAGAGACATGGAAGACTGAGCCAAGGTTAAAGAAAGCCACTTATTGCAGGTAGTATATGAGAGAGTCAGATTCCTCTCAAGGTATCCATGAATAGCCATTGTGGGAAGCTGTGAAGTGAAGTTCACATTTCAGCAGAGATCCCAGCATGTTGAAAATGCAAGGACCATGGACATCTGCTGAGGAAAGCTGCAGGCATAGTGGAGGTGGCCCAGGAGAAAAGTGCACTTGCTGAATCGGCAAAAATGGAGAAACAGAGTCATCCAAAGTTGGAGCTCAGATGATGCAACCACAACCCCATATGCTGGACTTGGATCTGTAGAATTTAGTATTGCTTTAGTGCAATATTTCTTTAACCAAATCCATTTTATTTTATTTCATTTATTTTATTAGGTGTGTATGTGCATGTGTGTGTGTGTGTGTGCCTGTGCGGGCACATGTGAATTATGGTTTGTGTGTGGAAGGCAGAGGACAACTTTCAGATCAGTCCATACTTTTCCACCTCACCCTCATTTGAGGTAAAGATTTTTCCCTCTGGATTCTCACTATGCTGTTTGCGGCCCTCACCAGGGTTTTCCTGGGTATTGTCTTTGCTTCAAATCCCATTTCCCCTCAGCATCGAATAATCAATATATTGTTATGAATTACAAAATTCTGTCCCAGTTTCTAGTTTTAATTAATTAATTAATTAATTTTATTATTATTTTTTTCTTTGCTTATGTGTATGTGGTCGTGGGTGTGCTTGCACATGCACATGTGCTGGCCGACAAGCCTGCAGAGTAGCAGAAGAGGAATATCATGTGTCCTGTCCCATCACTCTTCTACCCACTCTTACTTTAGCCAGTCTCCTATTGATCCTCAAGCTTGCAATTTTTGTGACTTACAGGACTGGGTTGCAGATATCCGTGGCCACACTCATGTATTTATATTGGTCCTGGGGGGTCAAACTGAAATGGTCTATCGGGTCTTTTCCAGGACTTGCACTTTTGTAGGAACTGCTCTTAATGGCTGAGCAATCTCTCCAGCCCAGCTTCATGCTTCTTATGTGGTATCTGGGCATTGAACTCAGCTACTCCAGCTTGAGCACAAGTGGTTATATCCACTGAGCCCGGCACTCTTCCTCTCTTTTAGGAGTGAAAATTCTAGTCCGTTATAGAAGTGATTATTCCATTCTCTGCTAGAATTGGTAACTTGTTCTTTGATTTTACAAGGTCTTTTTTTTAATAGTTAAGAGTCTTTGGCCCAAAGAGAGGCTACACACATCATAATCTCTCTTAATTAACTATGGTTTTCCCCTTTAACCAATGCTGTTCTCACTCTCCACTGGAGAATCTGTTTTTCTTTTATAGAAGGCAGCATAAAACCAAGGACAACCAAAATCTATCAACATCACAAGAAAAGATAGCTGTTTTCCTATCATGAAATGACCACCTTTTACACATCAGCCAGCATCCAAGTGAAACCACAGAGGAAATGGAAAGTTAAGCAAGAGTACTACTCTCAAGGGGAGCCTGACAACCTGTACCAGGGTAATGGTGGTAGAAACTAAGGATACTCAAAATGTATCAAAGCAGAAGGTCAGAAGTTTCTAAGAGCTCAACACTAAAAAGTTGACTTAAAACACACCTGCCAAGGCTCAGAAAATGTTTAAGAAGATGGGGTGAACAGATTGCAATAGCCACTCGTATTCAGAGGCATTGTCCCCCATACACAATGACTGACTGCTGTTCTCCCAATTCATAGCACATAGCCCCACAATGAATACCAGGAAGCCCACTGAAGGGAAGATGGGGACCTCAATGGAATGGGACAGGGAGGTAGTAACACTTGATTTGACCATACAAAGTTTCTACTTAATCAAGATAGAGACCGAGAAAGAGTGGGGCAGGGAGAGAGAGAGAGAGGAGATTGCCTTGAGTCTTTAAAGGAAAAAAAATAACTTTTGGTCTTTCAAAAATGTTAGAATTATGAGGACATTGGTATCTTTATAGATAACTAAATGTGTTTTCTATTATGAGGTCACCATTAGCCTTTGAGCAAGGACTTGTGGTAGAGTATTAGCATTTAAAAGAGTTTGAGTGTGAATTTGACAAGGATGGGCTTGTGATTATTCATGTTTATTGTCAACTTGATGAGATTTGGAATCACCTAGGATATAAACCTCTGGTTATGTCTTTGAGGGAGCTTCTAAAGATGTTAAACTGAGAAAATACACCCTGAATGTGAATAGTGCTAACTCAAGGGCTGGGGTTTGAGTCAGAACAAAAGGGGGAATGAGAAATCCAGATGTGTACCATCATTTGATTTCCTCTGCTTTTTGTTTCCCTGAGATGCAAGAAAAGGAGTCACAGCTGTTGCAAGCTCCCACTCCCTAGGAGCTGCCCACAGCTCTGCCTCCCCAGCTGGTATGAACTGCAGTGTTGGGCACTGTATATTAAAATGAACCTTCCCCCAATAATTTGGGTTTTTTCAGGCATTTGTACTTATCACCAAGTAACCAATATACACAGCTTTCATTTGAATCCATGCAGCTAGATATTTAAATAATTTCCACAATTCAAAAACTCCAGTAGAGCATATGAGATACTAAACTGAAATAGATTATGATTTTTACGTTTCTTCTCTCTGTTGAAAATTTTTGCAATAACAAAATAATCTTGATCAAGAAATCCATGAATATAAAGGAAAATGAATCTAAAGGAAGGGATCTATTATTCTGTTAGGATAATTTACAAGTATACAAAGCAAGAATGGCTAATTGAAATTCTATGATCATTTAATCCAATTTTACCTCCTGTTGATTCTCCATTTCCCACATACCTACTTCTGTTTCCCAGTAACGTATTATATTTTCTTACAAAGCATATCGTTATCTTGTTCATTTCTGTACTTCCTGCAGTTTGGACATGAGCTAACTACAGGCCATGTTCTCTTTACCATGGCAGTGCATATGCCCCAGAGAAGGTGTTCATATGTTAACTGACTTAACAATGTCATTAAAATAAAAAAGAAACACATTTTTCAAAACAAATTTAACTAAAATTCTAGGAACATGAAAAACTGCATATAGATATTCTCCTTAAAGCAATCTACTTATTAATTTTTTTATTTAATACATGTTTTATATACAATTGTTATGAGATTTTATACATATATATATATATATATACATATACTACTACTCTCAATATATATATATATATATATATATATATATATATATATATATATATATATATATGATATATATGTATATCTTATTCAAGTGGACAATTTTCTTTCTCATGTATTTAAGCACTATTTTAACCTGTTAGATTTTATAGACAAAGGTGATAGGACAACAGCTTCATGATAGGCAGTCAGCTACTATTTCTTATCATGTTGATAGATTTTGGCTGTCCCTGGTTTTATGCTGCCTTCTGTAAAAGAATAGTCACAATTAGGATTGTTCAGTCACAGCACACTGACGTACTGACATTTTTATAAAGGAAACTAAACAAAAACAAAAAAAAAACCTCTCTATTCAATTTTTTAAAAATATTTTATTTTTATTTATTTATTTGAGAGAGAGAGAGAGATACAGAAATAGGCAGGTAGACAGAGAGAAGGAGAATGCCATGGCTTCCAGCCACTGCAAACGAACTCCAGATGCTTGCACCCCCTAGTGCATCTGGCTAACGTGGGTCCTGGGGAGTCGAGCCTCGAACCGAGGTCCTTAGGCTTCACAGGCAAGCACTTAACCATTAAGCCATCTCTCCAGCCCTCTCTATTCCATTTTAATGCCTCATCCAAACTATCTACTGAGCATGAATGTGAAAGTCCCTTTTCCCTTAAAGATTGCTATCACATTTCAGAGACAAGTAGGCAGACATTCCTGTAACATCCAATTTAAAGCCAAAATCTTAACTATCATTAGACATTCCTTTAGAATATTAAATCATGGTTGATTTCTGTTCCTTAATCAGTAAGCTATTATAAACAAAGACAAACACAGGGTTGCTTTTCTTTATGTTATAACTTCATTTGCCCCTCATAGAGTATGCTTTTTCTCATTAATGACTTGTTTGAAAGAACAGATACGCTGAGCAGTGCCTTAGCTGGACCTGCTGGAGTTGCTTACATACCCGATAGGCAACTCAAGGCCCACATAATAGGGATGGAAGGGTTTGGGGGAAGAAAACAAACACAAAATTAAATCCAAAATAAGATGATACTATAGAAACCTTTACCCTTGGAGATAGCCTAAAAGATATATCTCTCAAAAAGAGTATGAGGAGAACACCTGAAAAGTAGGACTCAAGTGAGTTTGGATGAAGCCTAAACTTAAAATAATTTTTTCTGTCCCTGACCTGGTACCAGAGATTGGTTGCTACCCACATTGATTTATTGATCAGAGAGACCTATCAGGTTCCCAAATCAAGACAGCTTTCTGTCAAAGCACTTGATTACCTGCCTGAGGCAAAAGGTTAAGACCCGATTGCTGAAGACACCATATGCTGCTGACACATAGCACGGAGAGACCAGGCTGGAATTCAAAAGAAAGCCAGTCCCCAGACAGTTAGCCTATCTAGTGCTGGGAAGCCTTACATATGGTTCTGGGGGAAAAATGGCCAAAATCAGTCTTAACAATCAGAGGTTTAAGATACTCTGAATCAAACACCCTCACATGATGTACATGCCAGTCCAATAGTGGCACACAGCCTCAGTGGCTAACCAATAGCTTTCTAATTGTCTAAAAGATCCACTCAGTGTAAAGGAACTCATATCTGGAATTGGGAATCTGACCAGAATCCAACGGAGAAGATTAGGTTCTCCAGTGTCAGTCTCTCAATGTATTTTAGCTAAAGGAGGCATTACATACATCAAATTCTCCCTAAATTAATAATGCTTATCCCATTTAATCTATGCTGACTTCACTCTCCATTGGAGAATCCATTCTTGTTTTACATAAGGTAGCAAGATTGGAGGAGGTAAATTACTGCTCGCACTTTGGCCAAGCCACAGCTGAAACCACAAAGGAATGGGGAGATGAGTGTGAGTACTGCTTCCATGCTGGACCTGATAATCAGCACCAGGGTGTAGGAGAGACCCTGAGGATACTCAACATTTACTAAAGCAGAGGTCCAGAGGTTTCTAAGAGCTAATCACTGAAGTAGACTTAAAACTCATCCATCATGGCTCAGGGAATTTTGCAAAAGATGGGGAGGAAGGATTGTAAGAGACACAGGTTGAGACATCAGGCCCTGGGGCATTTCCTCCCCCCACCAAAAAAAAAAATAATAATAACTGACTAATGTCCCCACAATGAATAAACCACAACCCCATGGTGAATAACTGCAACCCCACTGAGGAGCATTTCCAACAGAATGAGGCCAAGGATGAGGGAAAAGAGAGCACCAGCACATGATGTATCCATATGAAACATCTTGTTAATAATAATAATAATAATAACAACATTAAAATAGAATAGCTAAGATGAATAAGGTCACAAGGCATTTTATCATTCATGTTTTAAATGTCAGTCCAGCACTCTTCCTATTCAGTTTCCTCTCTGAGTCACTGAATTGATCTTCCTAACATACCACATCATTCCCTTTTTTTTTCAGATGAAAAACATGTCTTATTTCTTCTACATTTAGAATTTATGCATTTTATTAATGTTTTGAAGTATCTCAGGCTTTTAATCTCACTAATTTCCACTCTCCATATCCTCTGCAGAATTAACTCCCTGGAGTGACCCACTTAGGATCCACATCCTATTTCTGGAAACATTTTTGTGCATCCTCTCCTCAACTTTACCATATCTCCTTAAAGATTCAGTCCAAATACTACCTCCTATCCAGGGAGTCTCTCTGGCTGTTAATTTAACAACATGTCCTCCTTTCCGTGGATTCCCAATATGAGGGCAGTTTCTATTAGCCATGCATTTCTTTGGGACAGGTTTGATTTTCAAAATTAAATGCTGCAATGACTTAAACATTTTTTGTGAGCTTAGATTGTGTATAAAGGTAGGTCATGAATTCCTTCAAGTTAATAACAATTTTCTAAAATCTGGGCTGGAGAGATGTCTCAGCAGTTAAGGTGCTTGTCTGCAAAGACTATGGATCTGAGTTCAATTATCTAGCAGCTATGCAGATCCAGATGCACAGGGTGATACCTGCATCTGGAGTTCATTTGGGGTTAGAGAGCCTGGCTCAACTTCTCATTCTCACTCTCTAATAAATAGATAAGTAAGTAAAATATTTAATTAAAAAATGAAATGCCTTTTAACTCTTAAGATAGCTCCTATGATGTCCTTTATATCATAATTGATGTTTCTTGAATCATGGATGTCCAGAATATTAAAGAAGTAAGTCAGTAAGGTAACTGGCATCTAGTTAAAGATAAGATTTGCTTGATTATTTAGAACTGTTTTTTTTTTTTAAATATATTATTTGCAACCAGAGAGGGGAAGGAGACAGGGAGTACAAGAGAGAGGGAGATAGGAAAGAGAGAGGGAGGAAGAGAGAGGGAGTGGATGAACACACCAGCAGGGGTGATTGCCATGCAAACTCCAGATGCATGTGCCACTTTGTGAATCCAGCTTTATGTGGGATCTGGGGAATCAACCCTGGGCAATCGTGCTTTGCAAGCAAGCTTTAATGGGTAAGCCATCTCTCCAGCCTCAAAGATGATCTTTCCTATTTTTATCAAAATCATATTATTTTACTGTTTGTTTGACTGTTCCAAAGTTAAACAATTTATGAAATAAACTGATTTTAATGAGTATATGCATGATATGCATGTGAGGCTTACTCACATATAAATTCAAACATGTACTAATACAAAATCACAAGTGAAGTAATTGAAGTTTCTTTGGATATACATGATGGGCAAGTCTAGAAAATTAAGAAAAAAATGAATTTTGATGGTAATAGGGACCAAATGCTACAGGATCTTTTAATATTGTCATGAATCTTATGTTCTGACATAAAGTGTTCTAAACATATCTATATGTTGCCAGTACATGATTAATCTCTCAGTTATTCCCTTTTGATTTGGTAGAAGACAATTGCATATTCAAGTGTGGACTGAAATACTAACAGGTTGAGATGTGAAAGGTACAGAAATAACATATTCCTGAGCCAATTAAACTAAGACATAACCTTAAACATGAACTTGGGGTGGGCTTAACCCAACTCTGATATGGAGGAAATTTCTCCCTTTAAAGTCTTTTAACTCCAGAGCATTGATGCTAATGTCACTCAGTGTCACTTACCATCTTTCAGGATGGTTTCTCGCTCTGTGCCATCTATCTTCTGCCGGCCAATTAGGAAACTGGTGGTGTCAGCAAAGTAAATGTAATTGGTTTCTGCATGAAAATCTAAAGCACGAGGGTTTACCAGATTCTCTATGGGAATCATATATTCATCCGCTATCTTAGTATTCAAGTCCATTCCTCTCACAATTCCTGGGCGTCCTTTCCCATAAAAGAGGAACAACTCATTCTTGGGTCCTGCAGAAGAAAGATTACAAACATAAACAACCCATGCTGCCTAATCTGCTTTATGCCACACAATGCCATTGTTTAATTAACTGGCACAATTAGGAGTTTTTAAATTCAATACTAGGAATCAAACTCTAAAATATGCCAAATGTATCTTGATTCAAGAAGGCCAGCTAATTGCATTACTTTAATTAAAAGAGAAATTACTTCAGTGAATGGTTATATTCAGTTAATTATTCTTTTGTCTGTAAGTGTCTGTATAGCAAAAACATGACAGATCATTGAATAACTTGTAACTTGTGAAATGAATATTTATTAAAATAACTGGTACATTTGACTTTATAATCCATTGCAATCTAGCTGACATTGTTGTACATATTCACTGTTGCACTCACTATAACTGGCAATGCTGAAAACTTAATGTTGTTTAAAACACCAAACTCTATATAGTTTCATCTATAGACTAGGAGAAAAAATCAATAAAGTATCACTAATGTGCCTGAGAATATGTTGGAGTTACCCAAGTAGGTGATTGAGTCTTTCAAGAAATGAAAGCAAATGCTTTTTCAGAGAATCATTCTTTATTTCACATCTCACTTAGAATGGAACATACTGATGTTCTCTGCTTCTAACTATACTAACTAATATATAACACAGGCCATAAGAACAAAAAATAAGAACAAACAAAAGGCAGAGTCATGTGGCTTTTTTTTATTCTTTCTTTGGTCTTTTTTAAATATTGACACAGGGTCAGGTTGGCCTGAAAATCACTAGGCAGGTTAGATGTCATTGAACGATTCATGCCTCTGCCTCTCTTAAGTGTTGCAAATACAGATATTTTTTTTCCACATCTGTGGTTTTATCTACAGAATGAATTGAAACTTTCACTCCTATGTTTTTTTTGTTAATTTTTATTTATTTATTTGAGAGCAACAGAGAGAGAGAGAGAGAGAGAGAGAGAGAGAGAGAGAGAGAATGTGCATGCCATGGTTTCCATGCCCTGCAAACGAACTCCAGACACATGTATCACCTTGTGCATCTGGCTTATGTGGGTACTGGAGAATTGAGCCTTTACCAAGGTCCTTTAGGCTTCACAGGCAAGTGCTGAACTGCTAAGCCATCTCTCTAGCCCCTCCTTTGTTTATTTTTTTAAATTTACATTCGTGTGTATGTGTGTGTGTGTGTACATGTTTGTACACACAATGCACATAGGTGCAGGCACATGTCCTGGTCTCTTGCTACTGCATATGAATACCTGTCTGCTTCCATGTGGGTGGCTGAAAAATTGAACCCAAGGTGGCAGGCTTATTAATAGAGGCCCTTTAGCCACTGAGCCATATCCCCAAAACACAGATTAACCCTTTCAGATGACAGCATTATGAAAGACTCCGTAACTAGCATGGTGCCCATGCAATATGTATTTAATGTATGTGAATACAAAATTAAGACTTAATATGAGAGGAAACACTTAGTGAGATATACAAGATTTATCTATATGTAACTATACAAATTTTGAAATTTCTATTACAGAAAATTCATTATAGCAATATTTCTTTTGTTAGACTTTAAAACTAATGTGAACATTAATATGTAAAATAATAGTTATAAGTTATTTTAGTGTAAGATAAATCCCAGTAACCTTGTGTACATACTAAGAATATTGTCAGTAAAGGGCTGAGGCCATAAGCATAGCTGTTACTACCTCAAAGATAATTTCACCATAGTCTTTCATAAGATACAAAGTCTTAGTAGATCTATAATATATTTTCTATTAACAGTTGCTTTATATTGCATGCTTGAACTGAATGTGTGAACTATGCAAATTAATTTTACTCTTATTATACTCAATAGTCATCCATTGTATTAATTTTCATTCACTCAAGTTCATTTTTACTGCTGTATACCATTCACTTGTGTGGTTATTTCAAATTGAAATTATGTACCCATTTGTAGAATGCATGCTTATTTATTTTTAATTCTTATTAGCATATATTCATTGTATGAAATGAAAGCTTTAATACATTTTTAGCAGTGTGTTATATAATTTGACCATGTTCACCCCACCTTCTCTTCTCCTGTACTCTTCACAGATAAATTTTCTTCCAATGTGTATTTAATTTGTTCCAAAAGAAAAAAAAAAGATCAATTTTATGGACCTTTATCAAAACTACTTTCAATGTTGACTCATTATTTTAAGCCTATCTGTACTTGTTAGATACTAAATAACTTACTAAGCATTTTCCAATTGCTTTTATGCTTTTATCATTATAGTCCTTTTGACATAATGTATTTTTTGATGCAGCATTTCATGTTTTTTTATATGAAATTACATGGTAAAGTGTGTTTAAAAACCTTCTTTTCATTTTCCTTAGCCTCTTGTTATCTACCTTATATCAAAGGTTGTTTATTTTAAAATGTTTTATGTGCCTGTATAGTAGTATTAAGTTATGTGGAAACCTTATAATTTCTTAGCACTTAAAAGTTTTTCTACCAAATATAAGTTCATGTTGACATTAGTTTTCTGGATCTTAGAATCTTATATGTGCATTTTTAAAATTTAATGACATTTGGCCAGGTCATTTTAAAATCATCAAAAATGTCCTCCCCCCAATTGCAGTATAATATTCTGTACAAGTGAAAAAATAGAGTCATCTAGCTTCCTTTTTTATATTTATTTTTTAATTTTTTTGTTGTTTTTCATTACTGTTTATTTTTATTTTGTTTTTCTTTATTTTTTAGAGACAGAGTGAGGGAGAAGGACAGTAGGCGCACAAGGATATTCAGTTACTGCAAACAAACTGCAGATATATTCACTTGCATATCTGGCTTATGTGGGACCTGGGGAATTGAACCTAGGTTTCACAGGCAAGCGCCTTAACCACCAAGCCATCTTTCTAGCCCTTACGTTTTGGTTATTAACAAACACTGTAATGGGTAATTGAGAAGTCTGGGGTACTTCATTCAGCTAGTATGTGAGTTTGTGAGTATATGTATGTATTCATGTTTTAAATAATATGAACATTGTTTCCTCATTGTTGTATCTATTCATTTTAGGCATTCACTAATATAACCACTTAAACCTTTCTGCTAGTGGTTATGATTCTTCTGTACATGATTGAAAGCTGAAAAGTTTACTTTGCAGACACTCTCATGGCCAGGATTCTGATTCTGTTTACCCAAAGCATGTGCATTTTAGAGCACAGAAATGAAACAATGTATGTTTATGGTTTCTACTGACATGCATCTAAAACAAAACTTAAATGTTGTCACTGACGTATGCTTCCAGTCCATTTGTATTTGTGAATCTCAAGAGACACCAGAGTCAGAATGCTGACAACGCAGTCACAGGGGCTATAATGTGCGACATAATGCTGGAAAGGATAGCCATGTTTACTGCTATTTCTTCGTGTGTGTGTGTGTGTGTGTGTTTATGCACATGTGTGTGCAAGTGCTCATGTCCTGTGCACATGTGTAATAAGGTCAGAATTGAATGTCAGGTTTCCTCCTATGTTGCTTTTCCACTTTATTTCCTAGAGAGGGAGTCTCTCACTGAACATAGAGCTGCTGTTTTCAGTGAAACTGGCTGACCAGCACACTTTAGAATTGTCTTGTCTCCAACCCTGCTCCTCTTGTCCAGTACTGGGGTTACACACATGTATGGTCATGCCCTCTTTTTATGTGGCTGCTGAATATCAAACTCAAGTCCTCATGCTTATATAGCAAGTTATATTATCCACTAAGCCACCTCTATAGCATCTTAGTTAACAGTTCTGTTTTTGGGTTCCTATTCTTAGGCTCTAAATGGCAGATGTTCCAAGTTTCAGCCAGGGTGCTTCAGGGAGTTGGAAATGATCTATGCTAGGATCTTCTGCTCCACAGTTTTAGTTTTATGTAAGCATCTGTTTGTATTAAATTCTGCTTAAAATAATTAGGTGCTAGAAAAATTGCTCAGTGGTTAAGCTGCTTGATAATAAAGACTGATGTTCCAGAGTTCAATTCCTCAGTACCCATAAAAACCAGAAGCACAAAGCACCACATGCATCTGGCAATCATTTGCAGCAACAGGAAACTCTGAAATGTCCATACTTTCACTGCATCTCTGTCTCTCTAAAATAAACAAATATAAATATTAAATTTAAAAATAACTAGAAACATTTTCTATATATGAGTGCCTTAGTGACATACTACATTAAGTTAATAATATGCAACTCTGAGCTTGTGTTTGTCCCAAGTCATATGCATGCATGGATACATATATGAATATATTCAAGTATAATATTAAACTCATTCATAAAACATGCTACCACTTCTAAAGGGATAGCCAGGCCCATTTGATAAGAGACACATGAGAAGATACTGTCACCTTCTCTTATCTGTAGGCACCAGACCTGAGAACTCAATTACTGAGATGGACTAAGGAGCATGAGACCTGATAAGGTTATATTCTCATCATTTAATATAAAATCAGAAACAAATAAAAATGTGATAAAGTAATACATACAAATGTTTTATCTTAACTATGTTAATTAAAGTTCATTATGCTATTTTATTTATTTATTTATTTGACAAAGAGGGAAGAAGGGAGGGAGAAAGAGAGAAAAAGAGATGAGAAAAGGGAGAGAGAAAGAGAGAGAGAGAGAGAATGGCATGCTAGGTCTCCCAGCTATTGCAAATAAACTCTGGATGCATACACAACTTTGTGCATCAGGCTTTACATGGGTGCTGGGGAATTGAACCTTAGTCCTTAGGCACTGTCGGTAAGTGCCTTGACTGCAGAGCCACCTCTCCAGCACTCATTATTCTATTATTAATTCTAACTAGCTTCACTTGTATCATTTATCAATTTGTGGCCTCACTTCACTATTCTCAGCACACACATGACAGTGAAATGAAATAAGTGAAAAGAAATCCCTGACCAAAGTAAAAGTGTGTGCTGTGGTCAAAGAGAAGTAAAGTGCAAACTGTGACAAGCAGTCATCATAACTTAAAATAAATGTAATTCCAAGGCATTTAAAGACCAGTGCTCCCCACATGGATATTATTTCAACTAATATCAAGCTAATATATCAGATTTTACAGGGCTTAGAGCTGGTACAAATGTAGTTATAAATGTTACTTTTAAAAACCTTCAGAGCGCCCAAGTACTGGGGGAGACTGGTCATCAATAGTCTTTCAGAGCTTGGGACCCTTCAGACAAGCCAAGCAACCTTGCCTGCTGGTGCAACACTGGCATGACTTTTAAAGAGGTAACCAACTGCTTTCTGATTGGACTTGAGGCCTGCTCTCCAGGAGGGATTGAGTTGGAACTGTAAACCTTGTTAAAAATTTGCATCTCAGGAGGGAATAGACCCTTCTAGGGAAGTTACTGCTATTCTTTCATTAAATGGACTTAATGATTCAAATTTACTTTCTTAATGTTCATGGGTAGTGGTTAGTCAGCTTTGGTCAGAAAAATACTTTATTTTTTCAGTTGTATGTTATAACTGAAGAGGTTCATAACTGGTTTGTAATGAGAATAAGTAATACGTGAATTCTCTCCCTTAAATGGGACAGCAATATTCCATACTCCAAGATGCAAGGATAATTATGGAAGAAGGAGTAGAACGAATGTAAGAGCCAGGATGAAGGTGGAAAATAGTGTGCAATGCTGATTTCTAAGTGGTTGTAATCTTCAACTCACATCAACTGTGATTGCCTGCATAAACTCTATATAAGATTGGGACAATGAACATGCTATCATGGGACAATATGTTATTGTCCAGTTTCCACCCCTCCTTGAATATCAATAAGCAGTTAATGTTTATAGGATTTTGGATTGCCTTTTATCAGTGGTATTGACTTTGGCAATGTTGGAAGAAGGAGGGGGACAGGAGAATAGAATAGGAGAGGAAAATTATAAAGACTTAAATACATTATATACATGTATGAAAATGTCATAATTAATATATACCAGTAATAGCTAGGAAATCTCTTTATAAGCTTTATATCTCAAAATAAAACATATATAACAGCTATTTAACTTTAAATTTTTTTCAATAACATTATTAAAATTATTACTAAATTTAATTGCTTTAATTTACGAAATATGAATCAAGGTAAATTTTAGTCCTTAAAGTGGCCACAAAACCTAAAGCATTAGTATATATGAATATCTGTTGGATCACACAACACACCTATTGCTAGAAGCAGCATCTTGGTTCCAGAGGTCCATCAATAAGTATAGTCCATTTATTCCATACACATTAGAAATTACAAATTAAAAAGGAAAAAAATCTTCCTAAAATTCTCCTTAAGTGACAGTCCCCTAATAGCCCACATAGTTATTTATCCTGATGGCTTTCCAATTCACATCCCTACAAAACAAAAGTTAATACTAACTTTGAGAAAGGACATGGCTAGTATATAGATTTAATCAAAGTTCTTCCCTGAGTAACTCTTATGTTGTTATCATAGTTGATGTTAACTAATACAGAAAACCTGTTTCTGAAGTGGCAACTTCTGGTACCATGGTTGATTTTAGCAACATACTTTTGCATGACCTGCCATCACTGCCCAAGTTGAATCCCGTTCTGCAGCGACACGACCGAGCTTTGTAGCTGCTGCTCAGGAGACACATGTGCGAGCATCCCCCTGGCATCCCAAATGCATCCACATCACAGGCATGGCTTCTGACTATAGCAGAGAAAACACACTTGAGGTTTGCAACAGACAGGGAATTTATGTGCTTCAGCAAACTTTTTACAATGTATGTACATGTAATCTTAACAAACTTCTATATACCAACCTACTTAGCACTCCAGTCAAATAGAAAAAAAATTTAAACTTTATAAAGAAGTGCGGATTTGCCAAAACTCCTAAGGCTGAATTAAAATTAAATTCCAAGAAATAAAAACCTATTTACATTAATTTAAATGGTTCACATGTAAATAAAATAACATGATTTTTGGCATATATTATGTTTAGTTATATAAATTCTATTTTAACAAGGAAAAGAAATATCCATAAAATGTTACGACATATAATCCCAGCTTAGAGGAAGAAGCAGATGCAGTTTCCTTTGCAGCCACCCATCCTATGAGCACCTACACTGAAGGAATACACTCAGTCACTATAGTATGTGATGAGAAAGAACAAGTACGTGTTTGTAAACTTCCAGGTCCATTGTCATTTTGAGAACCCTGCTATAAGATTCCCTGTGTGTGTGTGTGTGAGACGTGTGGTTGTCCAAAGGTGGAAGTTGAGTTAAGTTAAGGAAATTGAGCAGTAGAAACATGTTACATTTGTGATTATAATTAAACAGGAAATAAAACTATGATCAAAAAAGAAAAAAATATTATAATAATATCAATATAACATAACAAAAATTATATAATTTTATAATATGCTATTATGTAATATAATAATTAAATTATAAAATATTGTTTATATAATATAATAATTTTGATCATTTCTGTCAAAATTAAGATAAAGATCATGGCAATTTTATTTGAATTGTAATACTAACTTGCTGTAACAACTTGCACCTTCTTTATGTACTTTTCATTTTCTAAGGGAGCAGATGAGTAAACACAGTTTTAACAATTTGTCCTCCAGAAATTGTTTTTACTTTCCTAAATTCACTTGGATTAACATCTCCTCAAATAATTATCAACTCACCTCTACTTTTGCTCCATTTGCTCATACCTATCAACATGCTCCCTTTTTTTCTTGCTCATTTACTTCCTTTGTTCTCCAAATCCTATATAATCATTTTCTTCAGTTTCCTTCCTTCCAGACTCTCTCAAACTTGTTTCAATCAAATGTCTCCCTCACTGTCAGAGTTGCTCTTATCAGAACCCCATGAGTTTTATGCAAAATTCAGTGACCAGTTGAATTTTGTGCACTTTGGCTTAGAGACAGCTTTTAGTTCTTCTGATTGGCTGTGGCTCATGGCTAAAGTGTCCTAGTGTTATTTGAAATATTCATCCATATTTACTTACTTGGTATGGCAGCCATTTTCAGCCTGGAGTTTCCCACTGACCTTGAACTTATATTATTGGATATTCATGTACATCCACTTGACTTTATAATTAACATGTGAAATGGCCCATGAAAACTGAATGCAATCTTTGCCCCAAGTTAACCCCATACTTACTTTTCTATGTCTGATAAAGAATAAATAATTCCTACTGTCCCAGTAAAACCATTGTCATACTTCTTGACTGTTTTTTTAACATCATATGTCCATATAATTCTGCTTTCATACATATCTTAATTTAACTACTTCTCACTACTTTCACTATTGCTGCTTTTGTACAAACCACTTTCTTCTCAATTGTCCACCCTTTCCCCTTACATCCTGTTGCCAGTTCAGTAGCTCAGCAGGATTTGTTATAAATGTCAATCAGATCATAACAATTTATTGAGTGCCTCCTGATGACTCCTGTGTCATGAAAAGAATTAATAAGTCTTTACTGCCAACTACAGAGCCCTACTAGATATGCGCCCCCATTTTTCCAAACTTATTTCCTAATTCTCTGGAACGTAATCATTTTGCTTCAGCTACCTAAGCCTCCATGGTGCTTCTTGCTCAATCCAGACCTATGCTTACCTGATCCTTCTGAGCTGTTCCATCCTTCTCCCTGTCATACTCTTATTCCAGAGATTGCAAGTCTCCCTTTTTCCTTTATAACATTAAGACTTTATTCAATGTCATCTTTTCAATGACAATTCCAGTGATTATTCAAAATAAAATGACAAACTGCAACTTGACACTTATCTACTATATTGTCTCTAATAATATATGATTTACTTAGTCATTCTGTGTTATGTATACTTAAGTAGAACATAAATCTCATAAAGGCAAACATGCTGTGTTTTATTTCCTAGTATATTCTCTTTATATACAAAATACTTGCTGATATGTAATTGATGGCCCACGAATAATTAACAAAGATACAAACCCTAATATCAAAATCTAACAAGATTATCTGGAAAACTTTAAAAAGAATTTGCTATAAACATATTTTTGATAATATAGTGCCTCAACTGGATACATACTAATATTTACATAATTTAAATGAGTTTTCATCCCTTTTAAGTACATGTATAGAAAAATAATAGATATTTTGGAGGGTAGATATTTATAGTAAGATATAAGATATGTGACCAAACCTAAATTGGCTTCAAAAAATACATCACTTATCTACTATAAAAATATATTTTGTGGTTTTGAGAAACACTTAGAAAAATGGCAGCCTTATCATTAAATTTATTTTGAATGAACATTCTTAGAAGGCAGTGGGGGTGCTAAATTAGGAGAACCCAAGACTAGAGTGAATACCAGACAAATAGTGAAAGTAAGCTGATTTGAAATTTTTCTCTAAAAGTAAAACCCAAAATTCAAAAAAAAAAAAAATCTTTGCATCTGTCCTTCTTGTCTATATACATCACAATTGAAAAATCTTTTGTGAGTCAAAATCTAGTCATCACTTTAATTCCATGGCCATAGAAGCGATTTACTAGAAACTGAACAATTTGTCATTTCAACTTGAGAAAGGAGCTCTCTTCCATTTTACAAAGCAGACAGGCATAATTTTTGCTGTCAACACAGAATTTATGACTCACCCACTTCAACACCATTGAGAATCACAAGGTCTGTGCTGCCATTCAGTCTACCATTATAAAGGTTATGAAGAAGTCTTGCTACTTGCCTGTTGGTTGGGTTCTTTTTTGATAGATTCGGATTCCTCGAGCCCTTTCCATTTTAATGAAAGAATGAATATCCGTGACATTAAACCGATTTATCTGCATGATATTGAAGCTGTCAGAGTTGGTTGCATACAAGTAGTCTTCAAATACAGTTATACCATATAGATGTTTGACCTGGGAAGAGGTTAGGAAATAATTTTAATTTACAATAATGCTATTTTCAATTTGAAATGAAAATTGATTACAATTTACTAGTGTGAAAAATGCCCATGGAATATCATTTATTTTCTCTCAAGGGAGGATTTTAGTAATTTAGATAGAAGTGCTTAAAATAGTTATGATATGTGGGAGAGCTTCTCATTCATATTTTGTTAAGAGCACATGTATTATTGTTAAATTTTCATGGCTACCAAGAACCATACATTCAAGAGTATTCACTCATATGCTATGTCATTAGAGAATATATTTAATTTAAAAAAAATTTTGTTCATTTTTATTTATTTATTTGAGAGTGACAGAGAGAGAAAGAGGCAGATAGAGAGCGAGAGAGAATGGGTGTGCCAGGGCTTCCAGCCACTGCAAATGAAGTCCAGACACGTGTGTCCCCTTGTGCATCTGGCTAATGTGGGTCCTGGAGAAGCAAGCCTCGAACCAGGGTCCTTAGTCATCACAGGCAAGCGCTTAACCACTAAGCCATTTCTCCAGCCCATATTTAATTTTTTAATAGGCTACATTTTCATAGAGTCAAAGGTATGTATACACTAGCAGGTCATAGTGATGGTGGTGTAAGGACTTTAGAGAAAGCATCTTTCAAAATTTGTCTTATAAGCTCAAATATCTCATTTTGTCATGTCACATTCATATTAATACTTGATTTACTGTGAAAAATAATGGATTAAAATTTATGTATGTACAATAATTGTAATAAAATGACAGCCTTTTACACAGAAATTATGTTTGTTTCTAGAGCTTATTCACAATGGCAAATGCACTTGGTTTGTTTGAAACTAATGTCACTGCTCTCCATACAATTCAATTATCAATATAATTCACTTGTTCATATGAGGTGTGATTAACATAAAACTGGCCTTTATATATTTTAAAATAAATATTTATTTATTTAAGAGAGAGAGAGAGAGAAAATGGGCATGCCAGGGACCCCAGGTTCTACAAACAAACTGCAGATGCATGCGCCACCTTGTGCATCTAGCCTACGTGAGTCCTGGGGAATCGAGCTGTAGTCCACTGGCTTTGAAGGCAAGCGCCTTAACTGCTAAGCCATTTTGCCAGCCCTTATATTTTGTTGTGATGTATGTTTTACTTCCTGTCTATGCTAGAAATGAAAGGCAGTAAATAGAGTGGGAATTATTCCATGCTAAAGGATAAGCCATCATTTTCTCTATATGTTATCTCATGGTAATTGTGTGTGCATTTATTTATGTGGTGAGGGTGGAAGTGTGCATTTGCTAATATCATTTTCCACATAG